>NW_026683218.1:0-300000 GCF_027579445.1 Ammospiza nelsoni | reverse complement strand
GCCCTAGGCCTAAGCCTAACAGTAACCCTGGGAAAGTAAATCAGCCTGATGTTAGGTTTCTTGCCAAGGAAAAAGCCGTGAAAGCAGCCATGTTGTGGCACTTTTGCACTCCCTTTTGGATGCCTTTCACAGCTCCAGTGTGCCTGGAACTCAGGGCTTCCTGCTTTTAAAAATCCTAGCCCTAGGCCGAACCCCAACCCTAAGACGAGAAAGGCAAATCAGCCAGGAATTAGGCATGTCCCCAAGGAAAAAGCTGTGGAGGCAGGCATGTTGTGCTACTTTTGCGCTCTTCTTGGCTAGTCCTTCGCAGCTGCTGTGTTCTTGGAACTCAGGGCTTTCTGGTTAATAGACCCTTACCCTAGGCGTAACTCAAACCTTAACCCTAGGAAGGAAAAACAGCCTATGGTTCCGGATGGTCTCATGGAAATATCAGTGGTGGCAGCCAAGTTGCGTCACTTTTGCGCTCCCCTTGGGATGCCTTTTGCAGCTGCAGTGTGCCTGGAGCCCAGGGCTTCCTGGTTTTAAAAGTCCTAGGCCTAAGCCTAACAGTAACCCTAGGAAGGTAAATCAGCCGGGTATTAGGGTTCTTCCTAAGGGAAAAGCCGTGAAAGCAGCCATGTTGTGGCACTTCTGCACTCCCTTTGGGATGCCTTTGGCAGATGAAGTAAGCCTGGAACTCAGGGCTTCCTGGTAAAAAAAATTCAAGCCCTAGGCTGAACCCTAACCCTAACCCTAGGCAGATAAATCAGCCTAGGTATAGGGATGGTGCCAAGGAAAAAGCTGTGAAAGCTGCCATGTTGTTGCACTTTTGTACTCCCCTTGGGATGCCTTGAACAGCTGCAGTGTGCCTGGAGCTAAGGGCCTCCTAGTTTCAAAAATCCTAGCCCTAGGCCTAAGCCTAACAGTAACCCTGGGAAAGTAAATCAGCCTGATGTTAGGCTTCTTGCCAAGGAAAAAGCCGTGAAAGCAGCCATGTTGTGGCACTTCTGCACTCCCTTTGGGATGCCTTTGGCAGATGAAGTAAGCCTGGAACTCAGGGCTTCCTGGTTAAAGAAATCCAAGCCCTAGGCTGAACCCTAACCCTAACCCTAGGCAGATAAAACAGCCTAGGTATAGGGATGGTGCCAAGGAAAAAGCTGTGAAAGCTGCCATGTTGTTGCACTTTTGTACTCCCCTTGGGATGCCTTGAACAGCTGCAGTGTGCCTGGAGCTAAGGGCTTCCTAGTTTCAAAAATCCTAGCCCTAGGCCTAAGCCTAACAGTAACCCTGGGAAAGTAAATCAGCCTGATGTTAGGCTTCTTGCCAAGGAAAAAGCCGTGAAAGCAGCCATGTTGTGGCACTTTTGCACTCCCTTTTGGATGCCTTTCACAGCTCCAGTGTGCCTGGAACTCAGGGCTTCCTGCTTTTAAAAATCCTAGCCCTAGGCCGAACCCCAACCCTAAGACGAGAAAGGCAAATCAGCCAGGAATTAGGCATGTCCCCAAGGAAAAAGCTGTGGAGGCAGGCATGTTGTGGTACTTTTGCGCTCTTCTTGGCTAGTCCTTCGCAGCTGCTGTGTTCTTGGAACTCAGGGCTTTCTGGTTAATAGAACCCTTACCCTAGGCGTAACTCAAACCTTAACCCTAGGAAGGAAAATCAGCCTATGGTTCGGGATGGTCTCATGGAAATATCAGTGGTGGCAGCCAAGTTGCGTCACTTTTGCGCTCCCCTTGGGATGCCTTTTGCAGCTGCAGTGTGCCTGGAGCCCAGGGCTTCCTGGTTTTAAAAGTCCTAGGCCTAAGCCTAACAGTAACCCTAGGAAGGTAAATCAGCCGGGTATTAGGGTTCTTCCTAAGGGAAAAGCCGTGAAAGCAGCCATGTTGTGGCACTTCTGCACTCCCTTTGGGATGCCTTTGGCAGATGAAGTAAGCCTGGAACTCAGGGCTTCCTGGTTAAAGAAATCCAAGCCCTAGGCTGAACCCTAACCCTAACCCTAGGCAGATAAATCAGCCTAGGTATAGGGATGGTGCCAAGGAAAAAGCTGTGAAAGCTGCCATGTTGTTGCACTTTTGTACTCCCCTTGGGATGCCTTGAACAGCTGCAGTGTGCCTGGAGCTAAGGGCTTCCTACTTTCAAAAATCCTAGCCCTAGGCCTAAGCCTAACAGTAACCCTGGGAAAGTAAATCAGCCTGATGTTAGGCTTCTTGCCAAGGAAAAAGCCGTGAAAGCAGCCATGTTGTGGCACTTCTGCACTCCCTTTGGGATGCCTTTGGCAGATGAAGTAAGCCTGGAACTCAGGGCTTCCTGGTTAAAGAAATCCAAGCCCTAGGCTGAACCCTAACCCTAACCCTAGGCAGATAAATCAGCCTAGGTATAGGGATGGTGCCAAGGAAAAAGCTGTGAAAGCTGCCATGTTGTTGCACTTTTGTACTCCCCTTGGGATGCCTTGAACAGCTGCAGTGTGCCTGGAGCTAAGGGCTTCCTACTTTCAAAAATCCTAGCCCTAGGCCTAAGCCTAACAGTAACCCTGGGAAAGTAAATCAGCCTGATGTTAGGTTTCTTGCCAAGGAAAAAGCCGTGAAAGCAGCCATGTTGTGGCACTTTTGCACTCCCTTTTGGATGCCTTTCACAGCTGCAGTGTGCCTGGAACTCAGGGCTTCCTGCTTTTAAAAATCCTAGCCCTAGGCCGAACCCCAACCCTAAGACGAGAAAGGCAAATCAGCCAGGAATTAGGCATGTCCCCAAGGAAAAAGCTGTGGAGGCAGGCATGTTGTGCTACTTTTGCGCTCTTCTTGGCTAGTCCTTCGCAGCTGCTGTGTTCTTGGAACTCAGGGCTTTCTGGTTAATAGACCCTTACCCTAGGCGTAACTCAAACCTTAACCCTAGGAAGGAAAAACAGCCTATGGTTCCGGATGGTCTCATGGAAATATCAGTGGTGGCAGCCAAGTTGCGTCACTTTTGCGCTCCCCTTGGGATGCCTTTTGCAGCTGCAGTGTGCCTGGAGCCCAGGGCTTCCTGGTTTTAAAAGTCCTAGGCCTAAGCCTAACAGTAACCCTAGGAAGGTAAATCAGCCGGGTATTAGGGTTCTTCCTAAGGGAAAAGCCGTGAAAGCAGCCATGTTGTGGCACTTCTGCACTCCCTTTGGGATGCCTTTGGCAGATGAAGTAAGCCTGGAACTCAGGGCTTCCTGGTAAAAAAAATTCAAGCCCTAGGCTGAACCCTAACCCTAACCCTAGGCAGATAAATCAGCCTAGGTATAGGGATGGTGCCAAGGAAAAAGCTGTGAAAGCTGCCATGTTGTTGCACTTTTGTACTCCCCTTGGGATGCCTTGAACAGCTGCAGTGTGCCTGGAGCTAAGGGCCTCCTAGTTTCAAAAATCCTAGCCCTAGGCCTAAGCCTAACAGTAACCCTGGGAAAGTAAATCAGCCTGATGTTAGGCTTCTTGCCAAGGAAAAAGCCGTGAAAGCAGCCATGTTGTGGCACTTCTGCACTCCCTTTGGGATGCCTTTGGCAGATGAAGTAAGCCTGGAACTCAGGGCTTCCTGGTTAAAGAAATCCAAGCCCTAGGCTGAACCCTAACCATAACCCTAGGCAGATAAATCAGCCTAGGTATAGGGATGGTGCCAAGGAAAAAGCTGTGAAAGCTGCCATGTTGTTGCACTTTTGTACTCCCCTTGGGATGCCTTGAACAGCTGCAGTGTGCCTGGAGCTAAGGGCTTCCTAGTTTCAAAAATCCTAGCCCTAGGCCTAAGCCTAACAGTAACCCTGGGAAAGTAAATCAGCCTGATGTTAGGCTTCTTGCCAAGGAAAAAGCCGTGAAAGCAGCCATGTTGTGGCACTTTTGCACTCCCTTTTGGATGCCTTTCACAGCTCCAGTGTGCCTGGAACTCAGGGCTTCCTGCTTTTAAAAATCCTAGCCCTAGGCCGAACCCCAACCCTAAGACGAGAAAGGCAAATCAGCCAGGAATTAGGCATGTCCCCAAGGAAAAAGCTGTGGAGGCAGGCATGTTGTGGTACTTTTGCGCTCTTCTTGGCTAGTCCTTCGCAGCTGCTGTGGTCTTGGAACTCAGGGCTTTCTGGTTAATAGAACCCTTACCCTAGGCGTAACTCAAACCTTAACCCTAGGAAGGAAAATCAGCCTATGGTTCGGGATGGTCTCATGGAAATATCAGTGGTGGCAGCCAAGTTGCGTCACTTTTGCGCTCCCCTTGGGATGCCTTTTGCAGCTGCAGTGTGCCTGGAGCCCAGGGCTTCCTGGTTTTAAAAGTCCTAGGCCTAAGCCTAACAGTAACCCTAGGAAGGTAAATCAGCCGGGTATTAGGGTTCTTCCTAAGGGAAAAGCCGTGAAAGCAGCCATGTTGTGGCACTTCTGCACTCCCTTTGGGATGCCTTTGGCAGATGAAGTAAGCCTGGAACTCAGGGCTTCCTGGTTAAAGAAATCCAAGCCCTAGGCTGAACCCTAACCCTAACCCTAGGCAGATAAATCAGCCTAGGTATAGGGATGGTGCCAAGGAAAAAGCTGTGAAAGCTGCCATGTTGTTGCACTTTTGTACTCCCCTTGGGATGCCTTGAACAGCTGCAGTGTGCCTGGAGCTAAGGGCTTCCTAGTTTCAAAAATCCTAGCCCTAGGCCTAAGCCTAACAGTAACCCTGGGAAAGTAAATCAGCCTGATGTTTGGTTTCTTGCCAAGGAAAAAGCCGTGAAAGCAGCCATGTTGTGGCACTTTTGCACTCCCTTTTGGATGCCTTTCACAGCTCCAGTGTGCCTGGAACTCAGGGCTTCCTGCTTTTAAAAATCCTAGCCCTAGGCCGAACCCCAACCCTAAGACGAGAAAGGCAAATCAGCCAGGAATTAGGCATGTCCCCAAGGAAAAAGCTGTGGAGGCAGGCATGTTGTGGTACTTTTGCGCTCTTCTTGGCTAGTCCTTCGCAGCTGCTGTGTTCTTGGAACTCAGGGCTTTCTGGTTAATAGACCCTTACCCTAGGCGTAACTCAAACCTTAACCCTAGGAAGGAAAATCAGCCTATGGTTCCGGATGGTCTCATGGAAATATCAGTGGTGGCAGCCAAGTTGCGTCACTTTTGCGCTCCCCTTGGGATGCCTTTTGCAGCTGCAGTGTGCCTGGAGCCCAGGGCTTCCTGGTTTTAAAAGTCCTAGGCCTAAGCCTAACAGTAACCCTAGGAAGGTAAATCAGCCGGGTATTAGGGTTCTTCCTAAGGGAAAAGCCGTGAAAGCAGCCATGTTGTGGCACTTCTGCACTCCCTTTGGGATGCCTTTGGCAGATGAAGTAAGCCTGGAACTCAGGGCTTCCTGGTAAAAAAAATTCAAGCCCTAGGCTGAACCCTAACCCTAACCCTAGGCAGATAAATCAGCCTAGGTATAGGGATGGTGCCAAGGAAAAAGCTGTGAAAGCTGCCATGTTGTTGCACTTTTGTACTCCCCTTGGGATGCCTTGAACAGCTGCAGTGTGCCTGGAGCTAAGGGCCTCCTAGTTTCAAAAATCCTAGCCCTAGGCCTAAGCCTAACAGTAACCCTGGGAAAGTAAATCAGCCTGATGTTAGGCTTCTTGCCAAGGAAAAAGCCGTGAAAGCAGCCATGTTGTGGCACTTCTGCACTCCCTTTGGGATGCCTTTGGCAGATGAAGTAAGCCTGGAACTCAGGGCTTCCTGGTTAAAGAAATCCAAGCCCTAGGCTGAACCCTAACCCTAACCCTAGGCAGATAAAACAGCCTAGGTATAGGGATGGTGCCAAGGAAAAAGCTGTGAAAGCTGCCATGTTGTTGCACTTTTGTACTCCCCTTGGGATGCCTTGAACAGCTGCAGTGTGCCTGGAGCTAAGGGCTTCCTAGTTTCAAAAATCCTAGCCCTAGGCCTAAGCCTAACAGTAACCCTGGGAAAGTAAATCAGCCTGATGTTAGGCTTCTTGCCAAGGAAAAAGCCGTGAAAGCAGCCATGTTGTGGCACTTTTGCACTCCCTTTTGGATGCCTTTCACAGCTCCAGTGTGCCTGGAACTCAGGGCTTCCTGCTTTTAAAAATCCTAGCCCTAGGCCGAACCCCAACCCTAAGACGAGAAAGGCAAATCAGCCAGGAATTAGGCATGTCCCCAAGGAAAAAGCTGTGGAGGCAGGCATGTTGTGCTACTTTTGCGCTCTTCTTGGCTAGTCCTTCGCAGCTGCTGTGTTCTTGGAACTCAGGGCTTTCTGGTTAATAGAACCCTTACCCTAGGCGTAACTCAAACCTTAACCCTAGGAAGGAAAATCAGCCTATGGTTCGGGATGGTCTCATGGAAATATCAGTGGTGGCAGCCAAGTTGCGTCACTTTTGCGCTCCCCTTGGGATGCCTTTCGCAGCTGCAGTGTGCCTGGAGCCCAGGGCTTCCTGGTTTTAAAAGTCCTAGGCCTAAGCCTAACAGTAACCCTAGGAAGGTAAATCAGCCGGGTATTAGGGTTCTTCCTAAGGGAAAAGCCGTGAAAGCAGCCATGTTGTGGCACTTCTGCACTCCCTTTGGGATGCCTTTGGCAGATGAAGTAAGCCTGGAACTCAGGGCTTCCTGGTTAAAGAAATCCAAGCCCTAGGCTGAACCCTAACCCTAACCCTAGGCAGATAAATCAGCCTAGGTATAGGGATGGTGCCAAGGAAAAAGCTGTGAAAGCTGCCATGTTGTTGCACTTTTGTACTCCCCTTGGGATGCCTTGAACAGCTGCAGTGTGCCTGGAGCTAAGGGCTTCCTAGTTTCAAAAATCCTAGCCCTAGGCCTAAGCCTAACAGTAACCCTGGGAAAGTAAATCAGCCTGATGTTAGGCTTCTTGCCAAGGAAAAAGCCGTGAAAGCAGCCATGTTGTGGCACTTCTGCACTCCCTTTGGGATGCCTTTGGCAGATGAAGTAAGCCTGGAACTCAGGGCTTCCTGGTTAAAGAAATCCAAGCCCTAGGCTGAACCCTAACCCTAACCCTAGGCAGATAAATCAGCCTAGGTATAGGGATGGTGCCAAGGAAAAAGCTGTGAAAGCTGCCATGTTGTTGCACTTTTGTACTCCCCTTGGGATGCCTTGAACAGCTGCAGTGTGCCTGGAGCTAAGGGCTTCCTACTTTCAAAAATCCTAGCCCTAGGCCTAAGCCTAACAGTAACCCTGGGAAAGTAAATCAGCCTGATGTTAGGTTTCTTGCCAAGGAAAAAGCCGTGAAAGCAGCCATGTTGTGGCACTTTTGCACTCCCTTTTGGATGCCTTTCACAGCTGCAGTGTGCCTGGAACTCAGGGCTTCCTGCTTTTAAAAATCCTAGCCCTAGGCCGAACCCCAACCCTAAGACGAGAAAGGCAAATCAGCCAGGAATTAGGCATGTCCCCAAGGAAAAAGCTGTGGAGGCAGGCATGTTGTGCTACTTTTGCGCTCTTCTTGGCTAGTCCTTCGCAGCTGCTGTGTTCTTGGAACTCAGGGCTTTCTGGTTAATAGACCCTTACCCTAGGCGTAACTCAAACCTTAACCCTAGGAAGGAAAAACAGCCTATGGTTCCGGATGGTCTCATGGAAATATCAGTGGTGGCAGCCAAGTTGCGTCACTTTTGCGCTCCCCTTGGGATGCCTTTTGCAGCTGCAGTGTGCCTGGAGCCCAGGGCTTCCTGGTTTTAAAAGTCCTAGGCCTAAGCCTAACAGTAACCCTAGGAAGGTAAATCAGCCGGGTATTAGGGTTCTTCCTAAGGGAAAAGCCGTGAAAGCAGCCATGTTGTGGCACTTCTGCACTCCCTTTGGGATGCCTTTGGCAGATGAAGTAAGCCTGGAACTCAGGGCTTCCTGGTAAAAAAAATTCAAGCCCTAGGCTGAACCCTAACCCTAACCCTAGGCAGATAAATCAGCCTAGGTATAGGGATGGTGCCAAGGAAAAAGCTGTGAAAGCTGCCATGTTGTTGCACTTTTGTACTCCCCTTGGGATGCCTTGAACAGCTGCAGTGTGCCTGGAGCTAAGGGCCTCCTAGTTTCAAAAATCCTAGCCCTAGGCCTAAGCCTAACAGTAACCCTGGGAAAGTAAATCAGCCTGATGTTAGGCTTCTTGCCAAGGAAAAAGCCGTGAAAGCAGCCATGTTGTGGCACTTCTGCACTCCCTTTGGGATGCCTTTGGCAGATGAAGTAAGCCTGGAACTCAGGGCTTCCTGGTTAAAGAAATCCAAGCCCTAGGCTGAACCCTAACCCTAACCCTAGGCAGATAAATCAGCCTAGGTATAGGGATGGTGCCAAGGAAAAAGCTGTGAAAGCTGCCATGTTGTTGCACTTTTGTACTCCCCTTGGGATGCCTTGAACAGCTGCAGTGTGCCTGGAGCTAAGGGCTTCCTAGTTTCAAAAATCCTAGCCCTAGGCCTAAGCCTAACAGTAACCCTGGGAAAGTAAATCAGCCTGATGTTAGGCTTCTTGCCAAGGAAAAAGCCGTGAAAGCAGCCATGTTGTGGCACTTTTGCACTCCCTTTTGGATGCCTTTGGCAGATGAAGTAAGCCTGGACCTCAGGGCTTCCTGCTTTTAAAAATCCTAGCCCTAGGCCGAACCCCAACCCTAAGACGAGAAAGGCAAATCAGCCAGGAATTAGGCATGTCCCCAAGGAAAAAGCTGTGGAGGCAGGCATGTTGTGGTACTTTTGCGCTCTTCTTGGCTAGTCCTTCGCAGCTGCTGTGTTCTTGGAACTCAGGGCTTTCTGGTTAATAGAACCCTTACCCTAGGCGTAACTCAAACCTTAACCCTAGGAAGGAAAATCAGCCTATGGTTCGGGATGGTCTCATGGAAATATCAGTGGTGGCAGCCAAGTTGCGTCACTTTTGCGCTCCCCTTGGGATGCCTTTTGCAGCTGCAGTGTGCCTGGAGCCCAGGGCTTCCTGGTTTTAAAAGTCCTAGGCCTAAGCCTAACAGTAACCCTAGGAAGGTAAATCAGCCGGGTATTAGGGTTCTTCCTAAGGGAAAAGCCGTGAAAGCAGCCATGTTGTGGCACTTCTGCACTCCCTTTGGGATGCCTTTGGCAGATGAAGTAAGCCTGGAACTCAGGGCTTCCTGGTTAAAGAAATCCAAGCCCTAGGCTGAACCCTAACCCTAACCCTAGGCAGATAAATCAGCCTAGGTATAGGGATGGTGCCAAGGAAAAAGCTGTGAAAGCTGCCATGTTGTTGCACTTTTGTACTCCCCTTGGGATGCCTTGAACAGCTGCAGTGTGCCTGGAGCTAAGGGCTTCCTAGTTTCAAAAATCCTAGCCCTAGGCCTAAGCCTAACAGTAACCCTGGGAAAGTAAATCAGCCTGATGTTAGGCTTCTTGCCAAGGAAAAAGCCGTGAAAGCAGCCATGTTGTGGCACTTTTGCACTCCCTTTTGGATGCCTTTCACAGCTCCAGTGTGCCTGGAACTCAGGGCTTCCTGCTTTTAAAAATCCTAGCCCTAGGCCGAACCCCAACCCTAATACGAGAAAGGCAAATCAGCTAGGAATTAGGCATGTCCCCAAGGAAAAAGCTGTGGAGGCAGGCATGTTGTGGTACTTTTGCGCTCTTCTTGGCTAGTCCTTCGCAGCTGCTGTGTTCTTGGAACTCAGGGCTTTCTGGTTAATAGAACCCTTACCCTAGGCGTAACTCAAACCTTAACCCTAGGAAGGAAAATCAGCCTATGGTTCGGGATGGTCTCATGGAAATATCAGTGGTGGCAGCCAAGTTGCGTCACTTTTGCGCTCCCCTTGGGATGCCTTTTGCAGCTGCAGTGTGCCTGGAGCCCAGGGCTTCCTGGTTTTAAAAGTCCTAGGCCTAAGCCTAACAGTAACCCTAGGAAGGTAAATCAGCCTGATGTTAGGCTTCTTCCTAAGGGAAAAGCCGTGAAAGCAGCCATGTTGTGGCACTTCTGCACTCCCTTTGGGATGCCTTTGGCAGATGAAGTAAGCCTGGAACTCAGGGCTTCCTGGTTAAAGAAATCCAAGCCCTAGGCTGAACCCTAACCCTAACCCTAGGCAGATAAATCAGCCTAGGTATAGGGATGGTGCCAAGGAAAAAGCTGTGAAAGCTGCCATGTTGTTGCACTTTTGTACTCCCCTTGGGATGCCTTGAACAGCTGCAGTGTGCCTGGAGCTAAGGGCTTCCTAGTTTCAAAAATCCTAGCCCTAGGCCTAAGCCTAACAGTAACCCTGGGAAAGTAAATCAGCCTGATGTTAGGCTTCTTGCCAAGGAAAAAGCCGTGAAAGCAGCCATGTTGTGGCACTTCTGCACTCCCTTTGGGATGCCTTTGGCAGATGAAGTAAGCCTGGAACTCAGGGCTTCCTGGTTAAAGAAATCCAAGCCCTAGGCTGAACCCTAACCCTAACCCTAGGCAGATAAATCAGCCTAGGTATAGGGATGGTGCCAAGGAAAAAGCTGTGAAAGCTGCCATGTTGTTGCACTTTTGTACTCCCCTTGGGATGCCTTGAACAGCTGCAGTGTGCCTGGAGCTAAGGGCTTCCTACTTTCAAAAATCCTAGCCCTAGGCCTAAGCCTAACAGTAACCCTGGGAAAGTAAATCAGCCTGATGTTAGGTTTCTTGCCAAGGAAAAAGCCGTGAAAGCAGCCATGTTGTGGCACTTTTGCACTCCCTTTTGGATGCCTTTCACAGCTGCAGTGTGCCTGGAACTCAGGGCTTCCTGCTTTTAAAAATCCTAGCCCTAGGCCGAACCCCAACCCTAAGACGAGAAAGGCAAATCAGCCAGGAATTAGGCATGTCCCCAAGGAAAAAGCTGTGGAGGCAGGCATGTTGTGGTACTTTTGCGCTCTTCTTGGCTAGTCCTTCGCAGCTGCTGTGTTCTTGGAACTCAGGGCTTTCTGGTTAATAGAACCCTTACCCTAGGCGTAACTCAAACCTTAACCCTAGGAAGGAAAATCAACCTATGGTTCGGGATGGTCTCATGGAAATATCAGTGGTGGCAGCCAAGTTGCGTCACTTTTGCGCTCCCCTTGGGATGCCTTTTGCAGCTGCAGTGTGCCTGGAGCCCAGGGCTTCCTGGTTTTAAAAGTCCTAGGCCTAAGCCTAACAGTAACCCTAGGAAGGTAAATCAGCCGGGTATTAGGGTTCTTCCTAAGGGAAAAGCCGTGAAAGCAGCCATGTTGTGGCACTTCTGCACTCCCTTTGGGATGCCTTTGGCAGATGAAGTAAGCCTGGAACTCAGGGCTTCCTGGTAAAAAAAATTCAAGCCCTAGGCTGAACCCTAACCCTAACCCTAGGCAGATAAATCAGCCTAGGTATAGGGATGGTGCCAAGGAAAAAGCTGTGAAAGCTGCCATGTTGTTGCACTTTTGTACTCCCCTTGGGATGCCTTGAACAGCTGCAGTGTGCCTGGAGCTAAGGGCCTCCTAGTTTCAAAAATCCTAGCCCTAGGCCTAAGCCTAACAGTAACCCTGGGAAAGTAAATCAGCCTGATGTTAGGCTTCTTGCCAAGGAAAAAGCCGTGAAAGCAGCCATGTTGTGGCACTTCTGCACTCCCTTTGGGATGCCTTTGGCAGATGAAGTAAGCCTGGAACTCAGGGCTTCCTGGTTAAAGAAATCCAAGCCCTAGGCTGAACCCTAACCCTAACCCTAGGCAGATAAATCAGCCTAGGTATAGGGATGGTGCCAAGGAAAAAGCTGTGAAAGCTGCCATGTTGTTGCACTTTTGTACTCCCCTTGGGATGCCTTGAACAGCTGCAGTGTGCCTGGAGCTAAGGGCTTCCTAGTTTCAAAAATCCTAGCCCTAGGCCTAAGCCTAACAGTAACCCTGGGAAAGTAAATCAGCCTGATGTTAGGCTTCTTGCCAAGGAAAAAGCCGTGAAAGCAGCCATGTTGTGGCACTTTTGCACTCCCTTTTGGATGCCTTTGGCAGATGAAGTAAGCCTGGACCTCAGGGCTTCCTGCTTTTAAAAATCCTAGCCCTAGGCCGAACCCCAACCCTAAGACGAGAAAGGCAAATCAGCCAGGAATTAGGCATGTCCCCAAGGAAAAAGCTGTGGAGGCAGGCATGTTGTGGTACTTTTGCGCTCTTCTTGGCTAGTCCTTCGCAGCTGCTGTGTTCTTGGAACTCAGGGCTTTCTGGTTAATAGAACCCTTACCCTAGGCGTAACTCAAACCTTAACCCTAGGAAGGAAAATCAGCCTATGGTTCGGGATGGTCTCATGGAAATATCAGTGGTGGCAGCCAAGTTGCGTCACTTTTGCGCTCCCCTTGGGATGCCTTTTGCAGCTGCAGTGTGCCTGGAGCCCAGGGCTTCCTGGTTTTAAAAGTCCTAGGCCTAAGCCTAACAGTAACCCTAGGAAGGTAAATCAGCCGGGTATTAGGGTTCTTCCTAAGGGAAAAGCCGTGAAAGCAGCCATGTTGTGGCACTTCTGCACTCCCTTTGGGATGCCTTTGGCAGATGAAGTAAGCCTGGAACTCAGGGCTTCCTGGTTAAAGAAATCCAAGCCCTAGGCTGAACCCTAACCCTAACCCTAGGCAGATAAATCAGCCTAGGTATAGGGATGGTGCCAAGGAAAAAGCTGTGAAAGCTGCCATGTTGTTGCACTTTTGTACTCCCCTTGGGATGCCTTGAACAGCTGCAGTGTGCCTGGAGCTAAGGGCTTCCTAGTTTTAAAAATCCTAGCCCTAGGCCTACGCCTCATAGTAACCCTGGGAAGGTAAGTTAGCCTGGTGTTAGGCGTCTTGCCAAGGAAAAAGCCGTGAAAGCAGCCATGTTGTGGCACTTTTGCACTCCCTTTTGGATGCCTTTCACAGCTCCAGTGTGCCTGGAACTCAGGGCTTCCTGCTTTTAAAAATCCTAGCCCTAGGCCGAACCCCAACCCTAATACGAGAAAGGCAAATCAGCTAGGAATTAGGCATGTCCCCAAGGAAAAAGCTGTGGAGGCAGGCATGTTGTGGTACTTTTGCGCTCTTCTTGGCTAGTCCTTCGCAGCTGCTGTGTTCTTGGAACTCAGGTCTTTCTGGTTAATAGAACCCTTACCCTAGGCGTAACTCAAACCTTAACCCTAGGAAGGAAAATCAACCTATGGTTCGGGATGGTCTCATGGAAATATCAGTGGTGGCAGCCAAGTTGCGTCACTTTTGCGCTCCCCTTGGGATGCCTTTCGCAGCTGCAGTGTGCCTGGAGCCCAGGGCTTCCTGGTTTTAAAAGTCCTAGGCCTAAGCCTAACAGTAACCCTAGGAAGGTAAATCAGCCGGGTATTAGGGTTCTTCCTAAGGGAAAAGCCGTGAAAGCAGCCATGTTGTGGCACTTCTGCACTCCCTTTGGGATGCCTTTGGCAGATGAAGTAAGCCTGGAACTCAGGGCTTCCTGGTAAAAAAAATTCAAGCCCTAGGCTGAACCCTAACCCTAACCCTAGGCAGATAAATCAGCCTAGGTATAGGGATGGTGCCAAGGAAAAAGCTGTGAAAGCTGCCATGTTGTTGCACTTTTGTACTCCCCTTGGGATGCCTTGAACAGCTGCAGTGTGCCTGGAGCTAAGGGCCTCCTAGTTTCAAAAATCCTAGCCCTAGGCCTAAGCCTAACAGTAACCCTGGGAAAGTAAATCAGCCTGATGTTAGGCTTCTTGCCAAGGAAAAAGCCGTGAAAGCAGCCATGTTGTGGCACTTCTGCACTCCCTTTGGGATGCCTTTGGCAGATGAAGTAAGCCTGGAACTCAGGGCTTCCTGGTTAAAGAAATCCAAGCCCTAGGCTGAACCCTAACCCTAACCCTAGGCAGATAAAACAGCCTAGGTATAGGGATGGTGCCAAGGAAAAAGCTGTGAAAGCTGCCATGTTGTTGCACTTTTGTACTCCCCTTGGGATGCCTTGAACAGCTGCAGTGTGCCTGGAGCTAAGGGCTTCCTAGTTTCAAAAATCCTAGCCCTAGGCCTAAGCCTAACAGTAACCCTGGGAAAGTAAATCAGCCTGATGTTAGGCTTCTTGCCAAGGAAAAAGCCGTGAAAGCAGCCATGTTGTGGCACTTTTGCACTCCCTTTTGGATGCCTTTCACAGCTCCAGTGTGCCTGGAACTCAGGGCTTCCTGCTTTTAAAAATCCTAGCCCTAGGCCGAACCCCAACCCTAAGACGAGAAAGGCAAATCAGCCAGGAATTAGGCATGTCCCCAAGGAAAAAGCTGTGGAAGCAGGCATGTTGTGGTACTTTTGCGCTCTTCTTGGCTAGTCCTTCGCAGCTGCTGTGTTCTTGGAACTCAGGGCTTTCTGGTTAATAGAACCCTTACCCTAGGCGTAACTCAAACCTTAACCCTAGGAAGGAAAATCAGCCTATGGTTCGGGATGGTCTCATGGAAATATCAGTGGTGGCAGCCAAGTTGTGTCACTTTTGCGCTCCCCTTGGGATGCCTTTTGCAGCTGCAGTGTGCCTGGAGCCCAGGGCTTCCTGGTTTTAAAAGTCCTAGGCCTAAGCCTAACAGTAACCCTAGGAAGGTAAATCAGCCTGATGTTAGGCTTCTTCCTAAGGGAAAAGCCGTGAAAGCAGCCATGTTGTGGCACTTCTGCACTCCCTTTGGGATGCCTTTGGCAGATGAAGTAAGCCTGGAACTCAGGGCTTCCTGGTTAAAGAAATCCAAGCCCTAGGCTGAACCCTAACCCTAACCCTAGGCAGATAAATCAGCCTAGGTATAGGGATGGTGCCAAGGAAAAAGCTGTGAAAGCTGCCATGTTGTTGCACTTTTGTACTCCCCTTGGGATGCCTTGAACAGCTGCAGTGTGCCTGGAGCTAAGGGCCTCCTAGTTTCAAAAATCCTAGCCCTAGGCCTAAGCCTAACAGTAACCCTGGGAAAGTAAATCAGCCTGATGTTAGGCTTCTTGCCAAGGAAAAAGCCGTGAAAGCAGCCATGTTGTGGCACTTTTGCACTCCCTTTTGGATGCCTTTCACAGCTCCAGTGTGCCTGGAACTCAGGGCTTCCTGCTTTTAAAAATCCTAGCCCTAGGCCGAACCCCAACCCTAAGACGAGAAAGGCAAATCAGCCAGGAATTAGGCATGTCCCCAAGGAAAAAGCTGTGGAAGCAGGCATGTTGTGGTACTTTTGCGCTCTTCTTGGCTAGTCCTTCGCAGCTGCTGTGGTCTTGGAACTCAGGGCTTTCTGGTTAATAGAACCCTTACCCTAGGCGTAACTCAAACCTTAACCCTAGGAAGGAAAATCAGCCTATGGTTCGGGATGGTCTCATGGAAATATCAGTGGTGGCAGCCAAGTTGCGTCACTTTTGCGCTCCCCTTGGGATGCCTTTTGCAGCTGCAGTGTGCCTGGAGCCCAGGGCTTCCTGGTTTTAAAAGTCCTAGGCCTAAGCCTAACAGTAACCCTAGGAAGGTAAATCAGCCTGATGTTAGGCTTCTTCCTAAGGGAAAAGCCGTGAAAGCAGCCATGTTGTGGCACTTCTGCACTCCCTTTGGGATGCCTTTGGCAGATGAAGTAAGCCTGGAACTCAGGGCTTCCTGGTTAAAGAAATCCAAGCCCTAGGCTGAACCCTAACCCTAACCCTAGGCAGATAAATCAGCCTAGGTATAGGGATGGTGCCAAGGAAAAAGCTGTGAAAGCTGCCATGTTGTTGCACTTTTGTACTCCCCTTGGGATGCCTTGAACAGCTGCAGTGTGCCTGGAGCTAAGGGCTTCCTAGTTTCAAAAATCCTAGCCCTAGGCCTAAGCCTAACAGTAACCCTGGGAAAGTAAATCAGCCTGATGTTAGGTTTCTTGCCAAGGAAAAAGCCGTGAAAGCAGCCATGTTGTGGCACTTTTGCACTCCCTTTTGGATGCCTTTCACAGCTCCAGTGTGCCTGGAACTCAGGGCTTCCTGCTTTTAAAAATCCTAGCCCTAGGCCGAACCCCAACCCTAAGACGAGAAAGGCAAATCAGCCAGGAATTAGGCATGTCCCCAAGGAAAAAGCTGTGGAGGCAGGCATGTTGTGGTACTTTTGCGCTCTTCTTGGCTAGTCCTTCGCAGCTGCTGTGGTCTTGGAACTCAGGGCTTTCTGGTTAATAGAACCCTTACCCTAGGCGTAACTCAAACCTTAACCCTAGGAAGGAAAATCAGCCTATGGTTCGGGATGGTCTCATGGAAATATCAGTGGTGGCAGCCAAGTTGCGTCACTTTTGCGCTCCCCTTGGGATGCCTTTTGCAGCTGCAGTGTGCCTGGAGCCCAGGGCTTCCTGGTTTTAAAAGTCCTAGGCCTAAGCCTAACAGTAACCCTAGGAAGGTAAATCAGCCTGATGTTAGGCTTCTTCCTAAGGGAAAAGCCGTGAAAGCAGCCATGTTGTGGCACTTCTGCACTCCCTTTGGGATGCCTTTGGCAGATGAAGTAAGCCTGGAACTCAGGGCTTCCTGGTTAAAGAAATCCAAGCCCTAGGCTGAACCCTAACCCTAACCCTAGGCAGATAAATCAGCCTAGGTATAGGGATGGTGCCAAGGAAAAAGCTGTGAAAGCTGCCATGTTGTTGCACTTTTGTACTCCCCTTGGGATGCCTTGAACAGCTGCAGTGTGCCTGGAGCTAAGGGCTTCCTAGTTTCAAAAATCCTAGCCCTAGGCCTAAGCCTAACAGTAACCCTGGGAAAGTAAATCAGCCTGATGTTAGGTTTCTTGCCAAGGAAAAAGCCGTGAAAGCAGCCATGTTGTGGCACTTTTGCACTCCCTTTTGGATGCCTTTCACAGCTGCAGTGTGCCTGGAACTCAGGGCTTCCTGCTTTTAAAAATCCTAGCCCTAGGCCGAACCCCAACCCTAAGACGAGAAAGGCAAATCAGCCAGGAATTAGGCATGTCCCCAAGGAAAAAGGTGTGGAGGCAGGCATGTTGTGCTACTTTTGCGCTCTTCTTGGCTAGTCCTTCGCAGCTGCTGTGTTCTTGGAACTCAGGGCTTTCTGGTTAATAGACCCTTACCCTAGGCGTAACTCAAACCTTAACCCTAGGAAGGAAAAACAGCCTATGGTTCCGGATGGTCTCATGGAAATATCAGTGGTGGCAGCCAAGTTGCGTCACTTTTGCGCTCCCCTTGGGATGCCTTTTGCAGCTGCAGTGTGCCTGGAGCCCAGGGCTTCCTGGTTTTAAAAGTCCTAGGCCTAAGCCTAACAGTAACCCTAGGAAGGTAAATCAGCCGGGTATTAGGGTTCTTCCTAAGGGAAAAGCCGTGAAAGCAGCCATGTTGTGGCACTTCTGCACTCCCTTTGGGATGCCTTTGGCAGATGAAGTAAGCCTGGAACTCAGGGCTTCCTGGTAAAAAAAATTCAAGCCCTAGGCTGAACCCTAACCCTAACCCTAGGCAGATAAATCAGCCTAGGTATAGGGATGGTGCCAAGGAAAAAGCTGTGAAAGCTGCCATGTTGTTGCACTTTTGTACTCCCCTTGGGATGCCTTGAACAGCTGCAGTGTGCCTGGAGCTAAGGGCCTCCTAGTTTCAAAAATCCTAGCCCTAGGCCTAAGCCTAACAGTAACCCTGGGAAAGTAAATCAGCCTGATGTTAGGCTTCTTGCCAAGGAAAAAGCCGTGAAAGCAGCCATGTTGTGGCACTTCTGCACTCCCTTTGGGATGCCTTTGGCAGATGAAGTAAGCCTGGAACTCAGGGCTTCCTGGTTAAAGAAATCCAAGCCCTAGGCTGAACCCTAACCCTAACCCTAGGCAGATAAATCAGCCTAGGTATAGGGATGGTGCCAAGGAAAAAGCTGTGAAAGCTGCCATGTTGTTGCACTTTTGTACTCCCCTTGGGATGCCTTGAACAGCTGCAGTGTGCCTGGAGCTAAGGGCTTCCTAGTTTCAAAAATCCTAGCCCTAGGCCTAAGCCTAACAGTAACCCTGGGAAAGTAAATCAGCCTGATGTTAGGCTTCTTGCCAAGGAAAAAGCCGTGAAAGCAGCCATGTTGTGGCACTTTTGCACTCCCTTTTGGATGCCTTTGGCAGATGAAGTAAGCCTGGACCTCAGGGCTTCCTGCTTTTAAAAATCCTAGCCCTAGGCCGAACCCCAACCCTAAGACGAGAAAGGCAAATCAGCCAGGAATTAGGCATGTCCCCAAGGAAAAAGCTGTGGAGGCAGGCATGTTGTGGTACTTTTGCGCTCTTCTTGGCTAGTCCTTCGCAGCTGCTGTGTACTTGGAACTCAGGGCTTTCTGGTTAATAGAACCCTTACCCTAGGCGTAACTCAAACCTTAACCCTAGGAAGGAAAATCAGCCTATGGTTCGGGATGGTCTCATGGAAATATCAGTGGTGGCAGCCAAGTTGCGTCACTTTTGCGCTCCTCTTGGGATGCCTTTCGCAGCTGCAGTGTGCCTGGAGCCCAGGGCTTCCTGGTTTTAAAAGTCCTAGGCCTAAGCCTAACAGTAACCCTAGGAAGGTAAATCAGCCGGGTATTAGGGTTCTTCCTAAGGGAAAAGCCGTGAAAGCAGCCATGTTGTGGCACTTCTGCACTCCCTTTGGGATGCCTTTGGCAGATGAAGTAAGCCTGGAACTCAGGGCTTCCTGGTTAAAGAAATCCAAGCCCTAGGCTGAACCCTAACCCTAACCCTAGGCAGATAAATCAGCCTAGGTATAGGGATGGTGCCAAGGAAAAAGCTGTGAAAGCTGCCATGTTGTTGCACTTTTGTACTCCCCTTGGGATGCCTTGAACAGCTGCAGTGTGCCTGGAGCTAAGGGCTTCCTAGTTTCAAAAATCCTAGCCCTAGGCCTAAGCCTAACAGTAACCCTGGGAAAGTAAATCAGCCTGATGTTAGGCTTCTTGCCAAGGAAAAAGCCGTGAAAGCAGCCATGTTGTGGCACTTCTGCACTCCCTTTGGGATGCCTTTGGCAGATGAAGTAAGCCTGGAACTCAGGGCTTCCTGGTTAAAGAAATCCAAGCCCTAGGCTGAACCCTAACCCTAACCCTAGGCAGATAAATCAGCCTAGGTATAGGGATGGTGCCAAGGAAAAAGCTGTGAAAGCTGCCATGTTGTTGCACTTTTGTACTCCCCTTGGGATGCCTTGAACAGCTGCAGTGTGCCTGGAGCTAAGGGCTTCCTAGTTTCAAAAATCCTAGCCCTAGGCCTAAGCCTAACAGTAACCCTGGGAAAGTAAATCAGCCTGATGTTAGGTTTCTTGCCAAGGAAAAAGCCGTGAAAGCAGCCATGTTGTGGCACTTTTGCACTCCCTTTTGGATGCCTTTCACAGCTCCAGTGTGCCTGGAACTCAGGGCTTCCTGCTTTTAAAAATCCTAGCCCTAGGCCGAACCCCAACCCTAAGACGAGAAAGGCAAATCAGCCAGGAATTAGGCATGTCCCCAAGGAAAAAGCTGTGGAGGCAGGCATGTTGTGCTACTTTTGCGCTCTTCTTGGCTAGTCCTTCGCAGCTGCTGTGTTCTTGGAACTCAGGGCTTTCTGGTTAATAGACCCTTACCCTAGGCGTAACTCAAACCTTAACCCTAGGAAGGAAAAACAGCCTATGGTTCCGGATGGTCTCATGGAAATATCAGTGGTGGCAGCCAAGTTGCGTCACTTTTGCGCTCCCCTTGGGATGCCTTTTGCAGCTGCAGTGTGCCTGGAGCCCAGGGCTTCCTGGTTTTAAAAGTCCTAGGCCTAAGCCTAACAGTAACCCTAGGAAGGTAAATCAGCCGGGTATTAGGGTTCTTCCTAAGGGAAAAGCCGTGAAAGCAGCCATGTTGTGGCACTTCTGCACTCCCTTTGGGATGCCTTTGGCAGATGAAGTAAGCCTGGAACTCAGGGCTTCCTGGTAAAAAAAATTCAAGCCCTAGGCTGAACCCTAACCCTAACCCTAGGCAGATAAATCAGCCTAGGTATAGGGATGGTGCCAAGGAAAAAGCTGTGAAAGCTGCCATGTTGTTGCACTTTTGTACTCCCCTTGGGATGCCTTGAACAGCTGCAGTGTGCCTGGAGCTAAGGGCCTCCTAGTTTCAAAAATCCTAGCCCTAGGCCTAAGCCTAACAGTAACCCTGGGAAAGTAAATCAGCCTGATGTTAGGCTTCTTGCCAAGGAAAAAGCCGTGAAAGCAGCCATGTTGTGGCACTTCTGCACTCCCTTTGGGATGCCTTTGGCAGATGAAGTAAGCCTGGAACTCAGGGCTTCCTGGTTAAAGAAATCCAAGCCCTAGGCTGAACCCTAACCCTAACCCTAGGCAGATAAAACAGCCTAGGTATAGGGATGGTGCCAAGGAAAAAGCTGTGAAAGCTGCCATGTTGTTGCACTTTTGTACTCCCCTTGGGATGCCTTGAACAGCTGCAGTGTGCCTGGAGCCCAGGGCTTCCTAGTTTCAAAAATCCTAGCCCTAGGCCTAAGCCTAACAGTAACCCTGGGAAAGTAAATCAGCCTGATGTTAGGCTTCTTGCCAAGGAAAAAGCCGTGAAAGCAGCCATGTTGTGGCACTTTTGCACTCCCTTTTGGATGCCTTTGGCAGATGAAGTAAGCCTGGACCTCAGGGCTTCCTGCTTTTAAAAATCCTAGCCCTAGGCCGAACCCCAACCCTAAGACGAGAAAGGCAAATCAGCCAGGAATTAGGCATGTCCCCAAGGAAAAAGCTGTGGAGGCAGGCATGTTGTGGTACTTTTGCGCTCTTCTTGGCTAGTCCTTCGCAGCTGCTGTGTTCTTGGAACTCAGGGCTTTCTGGTTAATAGAACCCTTACCCTAGGCGTAACTCAAACCTTAAGCCTAGGAAGGAAAATCAGCCTATGGTTCGGGATGGTCTCATGGAAATATCAGTGGTGGCAGCCAAGTTGCGTCACTTTTGCGCTCCTCTTGGGATGCCTTTTGCAGCTGCAGTGTGCCTGGAGCCCAGGGCTTCCTGGTTTTAAAAGTCCTAGGCCTAAGCCTAACAGTAACCCTAGGAAGGTAAATCAGCCGGGTATTAGGGTTCTTCCTAAGGGAAAAGCCGTGAAAGCAGCCATGTTGTGGCACTTCTGCACTCCCTTTGGGATGCCTTTGGCAGATGAAGTAAGCCTGGAACTCAGGGCTTCCTGGTTAAAGAAATCCAAGCCCTAGGCTGAACCCTAACCCTAACCCTAGGCAGATAAATCAGCCTAGGTATAGGGATGGTGCCAAGGAAAAAGCTGTGAAAGCTGCCATGTTGTTGCACTTTTGTACTCCCCTTGGGATGCCTTGAACAGCTGCAGTGTGCCTGGAGCTAAGGGCTTCCTAGTTTTAAAAATCCTAGCCCTAGGCCTACGCCTCATAGTAACCCTGGGAAGGTAAGTTAGCCTGGTGTTAGGCGTCTTGCCAAGGAAAAAGCCGTGAAAGCAGCCATGTTGTGGCACTTTTGCACTCCCTTTTGGATGCCTTTCACAGCTCCAGTGTGCCTGGAACTCAGGGCTTCCTGCTTTTAAAAATCCTAGCCCTAGGCCGAACCCCAACCCTAAGACGAGAAAGGCAAATCAGCCAGGAATTAGGCATGTCCCCAAGGAAAAAGCTGTGGAGGCAGGCATGTTGTGGTACTTTTGCGCTCTTCTTGGCTAGTCCTTCGCAGCTGCTGTGTTCTTGGAACTCAGGGCTTTCTGGTTAATAGAACCCTTACCCTAGGCGTAACTCAAACCTTAACCCTAGGAAGGAAAATCAACCTATGGTTCGGGATGGTCTCATGGAAATATCAGTGGTGGCAGCCAAGTTGCGTCACTTTTGCGCTCCCCTTGGGATGCCTTTTGCAGCTGCAGTGTGCCTGGAGCCCAGGGCTTCCTGGTTTTAAAAGTCCTAGGCCTAAGCCTAACAGTAACCCTAGGAAGGTAAATCAGCCGGGTATTAGGGTTCTTCCTAAGGGAAAAGCCGTGAAAGCAGCCATGTTGTGGCACTTCTGCACTCCCTTTGGGATGCCTTTGGCAGATGAAGTAAGCCTGGAACTCAGGGCTTCCTGGTTAAAGAAATCCAAGCCCTAGGCTGAACCCTAACCCTAACCCTAGGCAGATAAATCAGCCTAGGTATAGGGATGGTGCCAAGGAAAAAGCTGTGAAAGCTGCCATGTTGTTGCACTTTTGTACTCCCCTTGGGATGCCTTGAACAGCTGCAGTGTGCCTGGAGCTAAGGGCTTCCTACTTTCAAAAATCCTAGCCCTAGGCCTAAGCCTAACAGTAACCCTGGGAAAGTAAATCAGCCTGATGTTAGGCTTCTTGCCAAGGAAAAAGCCGTGAAAGCAGCCATGTTGTGGCACTTCTGCACTCCCTTTGGGATGCCTTTGGCAGATGAAGTAAGCCTGGAACTCAGGGCTTCCTGGTTAAAGAAATCCAAGCCCTAGGCTGAACCCTAACCCTAACCCTAGGCAGATAAATCAGCCTAGGTATAGGGATGGTGCCAAGGAAAAAGCTGTGAAAGCTGCCATGTTGTTGCACTTTTGTACTCCCCTTGGGATGCCTTGAACAGCTGCAGTGTGCCTGGAGCTAAGGGCTTCCTAGTTTCAAAAATCCTAGCCCTAGGCCTAAGCCTAACAGTAACCCTGGGAAAGTAAATCAGCCTGATGTTAGGCTTCTTGCCAAGGAAAAAGCCGTGAAAGCAGCCATGTTGTGGCACTTTTGCACTCCCTTTTGGATGCCTTTCACAGCTCCAGTGTGCCTGGAACTCAGGGCTTCCTGCTTTTAAAAATCCTAGCCCTAGGCCGAACCCCAACCCTAAGACGAGAAAGGCAAATCAGCCAGGAATTAGGCATGTCCCCAAGGAAAAAGCTGTGGAAGCAGGCATGTTGTGGTACTTTTGCGCTCTTCTTGGCTAGTCCTTCGCAGCTGCTGTGTTCTTGGAACTCAGGGCTTTCTGGTTAATAGAACCCTTACCCTAGGCGTAACTCAAACCTTAACCCTAGGAAGGAAAATCAGCCTATGGTTCGGGATGGTCTCATGGAAATATCAGTGGTGGCAGCCAAGTTGCGTCACTTTTGCGCTCCCCTTGGGATGCCTTTTGCAGCTGCAGTATGCCTGGAGCCCAGGGCTTCCTGGTTTTAAAAGTCCTAGGCCTAAGCCTAACAGTAACCCTAGGAAGGTAAATCAGCCTGATGTTAGGCTTCTTCCTAAGGGAAAAGCCGTGAAAGCAGCCATGTTGTGGCACTTCTGCACTCCCTTTGGGATGCCTTTGGCAGATGAAGTAAGCCTGGAACTCAGGGCTTCCTGGTTAAAGAAATCCAAGCCCTAGGCTGAACCCTAACCCTAACCCTAGGCAGATAAATCAGCCTAGGTATAGGGATGGTGCCAAGGAAAAAGCTGTGAAAGCTGCCATGTTGTTGCACTTTTGTACTCCCCTTGGGATGCCTTGAACAGCTGCAGTGTGCCTGGAGCTAAGGGCTTCCTAGTTTCAAAAATCCTAGCCCTAGGCCTAAGCCTAACAGTAACCCTGGGAAAGTAAATCAGCCTGATGTTAGGCTTCTTGCCAAGGAAAAAGCCGTGAAAGCAGCCATGTTGTGGCACTTTTGCACTCCCTTTTGGATGCCTTTCACAGCTCCAGTGTGCCTGGAACTCAGGGCTTCCTGCTTTTAAAAATCCTAGCCCTAGGCCGAACCCCAACCCTAAGACGAGAAAGGCAAATCAGCCAGGAATTAGGCATGTCCCCAAGGAAAAAGCTGTGGAGGCAGGCATGTTGTGCTACTTTTGCGCTCTTCTTGGCTAGTCCTTCGCAGCTGCTGTGTTCTTGGAACTCAGGGCTTTCTGGTTAATAGAACCCTTACCCTAGGCGTAACTCAAACCTTAACCCTAGGAAGGAAAATCAGCCTATGGTTCGGGATGGTCTCATGGAAATATCAGTGGTGGCAGCCAAGTTGCGTCACTTTTGCGCTCCCCTTGGGATGCCTTTTGCAGCTGCAGTGTGCCTGGAGCCCAGGGCTTCCTGGTTTTAAAAGTCCTAGGCCTAAGCCTAACAGTAACCCTAGGAAGGTAAATCAGCCGGGTATTAGGGTTCTTCCTAAGGGAAAAGCCGTGAAAGCAGCCATGTTGTGGCACTTCTGCACTCCCTTTGGGATGCCTTTGGCAGATGAAGTAAGCCTGGAACTCAGGGCTTCCTGGTTAAAGAAATCCAAGCCCTAGGCTGAACCCTAACCCTAACCCTAGGCAGATAAATCAGCCTAGGTATAGGGATGGTGCCAAGGAAAAAGCTGTGAAAGCTGCCATGTTGTTGCACTTTTGTACTCCCCTTGGGATGCCTTTTGCAGCTGCAGTGTGCCTGGAGCTAAGGGCTTCCTAGTTTCAAAAATCCTAGCCCTAGGCCTAAGCCTAACAGTAACCCTGGGAAAGTAAATCAGCCTGATGTTAGGCTTCTTCCTAAGGGAAAAGCCGTGAAAGCAGCCATGTTGTGGCACTTCTGCACTCCCTTTGGGATGCCTTTGGCAGATGAAGTAAGCCTGGAACTCAGGGCTTCCTGGTTAAAGAAATTCAAGCCCTAGGCTGAACCCTAACCCTAACCCTAGGCAGATAAATCAGCCTAGGTATAGGGATGGTGCCAAGGAAAAAGCTGTGAAAGCTGCCATGTTGTTGCACTTTTGTACTCCCCTTGGGATGCCTTGAACAGCTGCAGTGTGCCTGGAGCTAAGGGCTTCCTAGTTTTAAAAATCCTAGCCCTAGGCCTAAGCCTAATAGTAACCCTGGGAAGGTAAGTTAGCCTGGTGTTAGGCGTCTTGCCAAGGAAAAAGCCGTTAAAGCAGCCATGTTGTGGCACTTTTGCACTCCCTTTTGGATGCCTTTGGCAGATGAAGTAAGCCTGGACCTCAGGGCATCCTGCTTTTAAAAATCCTAGCCCTAGGCCGAACCCCAACCCTAAGACGAGAAAGGCAAATCAGCCAGGAATTAGGCATGTCCCCAAGGAAAAAGCTGTGGAGGCAGGCATGTTGTGCTACTTTTGCGCTCTTCTTGGCTAGTCCTTCACAGCTGCTGTGTTCTTGGAACTCAGGGCTTTCTGGTTAATAGAACCCTTACCCTAGGCGTAACTCAAACCTTAACCCTAGGAAGGAAAATCAGCCTATGGTTCGGGATGGTCTCATGGAAATATCAGTGGTGGCAGCCAAGTTGCGTCACTTTTGCGCTCCTCTTGGGATGCCTTTTGCAGCTGCAGTGTGCCTGGAGCCCAGGGCTTCCTGGTTTTAAAAGTCCTAGGCCTAAGCCTAACAGTAACCCTAGGAAGGTAAATCAGCCGGGTATTAGGGTTCTTCCTAAGGGAAAAGCCGTGAAAGCAGCCATGTTGTGGCACTTCTGCACTCCCTTTGGGATGCCTTTGGCAGATGAAGTAAGCCTGGAACTCAGGGCTTCCTGGTTAAAGAAATCCAAGCCCTAGGCTGAACCCTAACCCTAACCCTAGGCAGATAAATCAGCCTAGGTATAGGGATGGTGCCAAGGAAAAAGCTGTGAAAGCTGCCATGTTGTTGCACTTTTGTACTCCCCTTGGGATGCCTTGAACAGCTGCAGTGTGCCTGGAGCTAAGGGCTTCCTAGTTTTAAAAATCCTAGCCCTAGGCCTACGCCTCATAGTAACCCTGGGAAGGTAAGTTAGCCTGGTGTTAGGCGTCTTGCCAAGGAAAAAGCCGTTAAAGCAGCCATGTTGTGGCACTTTTGCACTCCCTTTTGGATGCCTTTCACAGCTCCAGTGTGCCTGGAACTCAGGGCTTCCTGATTTTAAAAATCCTAGCCCTAGGCCGAACCCCAACCCTAAGACGAGAAAGGCAAATCAGCTAGGAATTAGGCATGTCCCCAAGGAAAAAGCTGTGGAGGCAGGCATGTTGTGGTACTTTTGCGCTCTTCTTGGCTAGTCCTTCGCAGCTGCTGTGTTCTTGGAACTCAGGGCTTTCTGGTTAATAGAACCCTTACCCTAGGCGTAACTCAAACCTTAACCCTAGGAAGGAAAATCAACCTATGGTTCGGGATGGTCTCATGGAAATATCAGTGGTGGCAGCCAAGTTGCGTCACTTTTGCGCTCCCCTTGGGATGCCTTTCGCAGCTGCAGTGTGCCTGGAGCCCAGGGCTTCCTGGTTTTAAAAGTCCTAGGCCTAAGCCTAACAGTAACCCTAGGAAGGTAAATCAGCCGGGTATTAGGGTTCTTCCTAAGGGAAAAGCCGTGAAAGCAGCCATGTTGTGGCACTTCTGCACTCCCTTTGGGATGCCTTTGGCAGATGAAGTAAGCCTGGAACTCAGGGCTTCCTGGTAAAAAAAATTCAAGCCCTAGGCTGAACCCTAACCCTAACCCTAGGCAGATAAATCAGCCTAGGTATAGGGATGGTGCCAAGGAAAAAGCTGTGAAAGCTGCCATGTTGTTGCACTTTTGTACTCCCCTTGGGATGCCTTGAACAGCTGCAGTGTGCCTGGAGCTAAGGGCTTCCTAGTTTCAAAAATCCTAGCCCTAGGCCTAAGCCTAACAGTAACCCTGGGAAAGTAAATCAGCCTGATGTTAGGCTTCTTGCCAAGGAAAAAGCCGTGAAAGCAGCCATGTTGTGGCACTTCTGCACTCCCTTTGGGATGCCTTTGGCAGATGAAGTAAGCCTGGAACTCAGGGCTTCCTGGTTAAAGAAATCCAAGCCCTAGGCTGAACCCTAACCCTAACCCTAGGCAGATAAATCAGCCTAGGTATAGGGATGGTGCCAAGGAAAAAGCTGTGAAAGCTGCCATGTTGTTGCACTTTTGTACTCCCCTTGGGATGCCTTGAACAGCTGCAGTGTGCCTGGAGCTAAGGGCTTCCTAGTTTCAAAAATCCTAGCCCTAGGCCTAAGCCTAACAGTAACCCTGGGAAAGTAAATCAGCCTGATGTTAGGCTTCTTCCTAAGGGAAAAGCCGTGAAAGCAGCCATGTTGTGGCACTTCTGCACTCCCTTTGGGATGCCTTTGGCAGATGAAGTAAGCCTGGAACTCAGGGCTTCCTGGTTAAAGAAATTCAAGCCCTAGGCTGAACCCTAACCCTAACCCTAGGCAGATAAATCAGCCTAGGTATAGGGATGGTGCCAAGGAAAAAGCTGTGAAAGCTGCCATGTTGTTGCACTTTTGTACTCCCCTTGGGATGCCTTGAACAGCTGCAGTGTGCCTGGAGCTAAGGGCTTCCTAGTTTTAAAAATCCTAGCCCTAGGCCTAAGCCTAATAGTAACCCTGGGAAGGTAAGTTAGCCTGGTGTTAGGCGTCTTGCCAAGGAAAAAGCCGTTAAAGCAGCCATGTTGTGGCACTTTTGCACTCCCTTTTGGATGCCTTTCACAGCTCCAGTGTGCCTGGAACTCAGGGCTTCCTGCTTTTAAAAATCCTAGCCCTAGGCCGAACCCCAACCCTAAGACGAGAAAGGCAAATCAGCCAGGAATTAGGCATGTCCCCAAGGAAAAAGCTGTGGAGGCAGGCATCTTGTGGTACTTTTGCGCTCTTCTTGGCTAGTCCTTCGCAGCTGCTGTGTTCTTGGAACTCAGGGCTTTCTGGTTAATAGAACCCTTACCCTAGGCGTAACTCAAACCTTAACCCTAGGAAGGAAAATCAACCTATGGTTCGGGATGGTCTCATGGAAATATCAGTGGTGGCAGCCAAGTTGCGTCACTTTTGCGCTCCCCTTGGGATGCCTTTTGCAGCTGCAGTGTGCCTGGAGCCCAGGGCTTCCTGGTTTTAAAAGTCCTAGGCCTAAGCCTAACAGTAACCCTAGGAAGGTAAATCAGCCGGGTATTAGGGTTCTTCCTAAGGGAAAAGCCATGAAAGCAGCCATGTTGTGGCACTTCTGCACTCCCTTTGGGATGCCTTTGGCAGATGAAGTAAGCCTGGAACTCAGGGCTTCCTGGTTAAAAAAATTCAAGCCCTAGGCTGAACCCTAACCCTAACCCTAGGCAGATAAATCAGCCTAGGTATAGGGATGGTGCCAAGGAAAAAGCTGTGAAAGCTGCCATGTTGTTGCACTTTTGTACTCCCCTTGGGATGACTTGAACAGCTGCAGTGCGCCTGGAGCTAAGGGCTTCCTAGTTTCAAAAATCCTAGCCCTAGGCCTAAGCCTAACAGTAACCCTGGGAAAGTAAATCAGCCTGATGTTAGGCTTCTTGCCAAGGAAAAAGCCGTGAAAGCAGCCATGTTGTGGCACTTCTGCACTCCCTTTGGGATGCCTTTGGCAGATGAAGTAAGCCTGGAACTCAGGGCTTCCTGGTTAAAGAAATCCAAGCCCTAGGCTGAACCCTAACCCTAACCCTAGGCAGATAAATCAGCCTAGGTATGGGGATGGTGCCAAGGAAAAAGCTGTGAAAGCTGCCATGTTGTTGCACTTTTGTACTCCCCTTGGGATGCCTTGAACAGCTGCAGTGTGCCTGGAGCTAAGGGCTTCCTACTTTCAAAAATCCTAGCCCTAGGCCTAAGCCTAACAGTAACCCTGGGAAAGTAAATCAGCCTGATGTTAGGCTTCTTGCCAAGGAAAAAGCCGTGAAAGCAGCCATGTTGTGGCACTTCTGCACTCCCTTTGGGATGCCTTTGGCAGATGAAGTAAGCCTGGAACTCAGGGCTTCCTGCTTTTAAAAATCCTAGCCCTAGGCCGAACCCCAACCCTAAGACGAGAAAGGCAAATCAGCCAGGAATTAGGCATGTCCCCAAGGAAAAAGCTGTGGAGGCAGGCATCTTGTGGTACTTTTGCGCTCTTCTTAGCTAGTCCTTCGCAGCTGCTGTGTTCTTGGAACTCAGGGCTTTCTGGTTAATAGAACCCTTACCCTAGGCGTAACTCAAACCTTAACCCTAGGAAGGAAAATCAGCCTATGGTTCGGGATGGTCTCATGGAAATATCAGTGGTGGCAGCCAAGTTGCGTCACTTTTGCGCTCCCCTTGGGATGCCTTTTGCAGCTGCAGTGTGCCTGGAGCCCAGGGCTTCCTGGTTTTAAAAGTCCTAGGCCTAAGCCTAACAGTAACCCTAGGAAGGTAAATCAGCCGGGTATTAGGGTTCTTCCTAAGGGAAAAGCCATGAAAGCAGCCATGTTGTGGCACTTCTGCACTCCCTTTGGGATGCCTTTGGCAGATGAAGTAAGCCTGGAACTCAGGGCTTCCTGGTTAAAGAAATCCAAGCCCTAGGCTGAACCCTAACCCTAACCCTAGGCAGATAAATCAGCCTAGGTATAGGGATGGTGCCAAGGAAAAAGCTGTGAAAGCTGCCATGTTGTTGCACTTTTGTACTCCCCTTGGGATGCCTTGAACAGCTGCAGTGTGCCTGGAGCTAAGGGCTTCCTAGTTTTAAAAATCCTAGCCCTAGGCCTAAGCCTAACAGTAACCCTGGGAAAGTAAATCAGCCTGATGTTAGGTTTCTTGCCAAGGAAAAAGCCGTGAAAGCAGCCATGTTGTGGCACTTTTGCACTCCCTTTTGGATGCCTTTCACAGCTCCAGTGTGCCTGGAACTCAGGGCTTCCTGATTTTAAAAATCCTAGCCCTAGGCCGAACCCCAACCCTAAGACGAGAAAGGCAAATCAGCCAGGAATTAGGCATGTCCCCAAGGAAAAAGCTGTGGAGGCAGGCATGTTGTGGTACTTTTGCGCTCTTCTTGGCTAGTCCTTCGCAGCTGCTGTGTTCTTGGAACTCAGGGCTTTCTGGTTAATAGACCCTTACCCTAGGCGTAACTCAAACCTTAACCCTAGGAAGGAAAATCAGCCTATGGTTCGGGATGCTCTCATGGAAATATCAGTGGTGGCAGCCAAGTTGCGTCACTTTTGCGCTCCCCTTGGGATGCCTTTCGCAGCTGCAGTGTGCCTGGAGCCCAGGGCTTCCTGGTTTTAAAAGTCCTAGGCCTAAGCCTAACAGTAACCCTAGGAAGGTAAATCAGCCGGGTATTAGGGTTCTTCCTAAGGGAAAAGCCGTGAAAGCAGCCATGTTGTGGCACTTCTGCACTCCCTTTGGGATGCCTTTGGCAGATGAAGTAAGCCTGGAACTCAGGGCTTCCTGGTTAAAGAAATCCAAGCCCTAGGCTGAACCCTAACCCTAACCCTAGGCAGATAAATCAGCCTAGGTATAGGGATGGTGCCAAGGAAAAAGCTGTGAAAGCTGCCATGTTGTTGCACTTTTGTACTCCCCTTGGGATGCCTTGAACAGCTGCAGTGTGCCTGGACCTAAGGGCCTCCTAGTTTCAAAAATCCTAGCCCTAGGCCTAAGCCTAACAGTAACCCTGGGAAAGTAAATCAGCCTGGTGTTAGGCTTCTTGCCAAGGAAAAAGCCGTGAAAGCAGCCATGTTGTGGCACTTTTGCACTCCCTTTTGGATGCCTTTCACAGCTCCAGTGTGCCTGGAACTCAGGGCTTCCTGCTTTTAAAAATCCTAGCCCTAGGCCGAACCCCAACCCTAAGACGAGAAAGGCAAATCAGCCAGGAATTAGGCATGTCCCCAAGGAAAAAGCTGTGGAGGCAGGCATGTTGTGGTACTTTTGCGCTCTTCTTGGCTGGTCCTTCGCAGCTGCTGTGTTCTTGGAACTCAGGGCTTTCTGGTTAATAGAACCCTTACCCTAGGCGTAACTCAAACCTTAACCCTAGGAAGGAAAATCAGCCTATGGTTCGGGATGGTCTCATGGAAATATCAGTGGTGGCAGCCAAGTTGCGTCACTTTTGCGCTCCCCTTGGGATGCCTTTCGCAGCTGCAGTGTGCCTGGAGCCCAGGGCTTCCTGGTTTTAAAAGTCCTAGGCCTAAGCCTAACAGTAACCCTAGGAAGGTAAATCAGCCGGGTATTAGGGTTCTTCCTAAGGGAAAAGCCGTGAAAGCAGCCATGTTGTGGCACTTCTGCACTCCCTTTGGGATGCCTTTGGCAGATGAAGTAAGCCTGGAACTCAGGGCTTCCTGGTAAAAAAAATTCAAGCCCTAGGCTGAACCCTAACCCTAACCCTAGGCAGATAAATCAGCCTAGGTATAGGGATGGTGCCAAGGAAAAAGCTGTGAAAGCTGCCATGTTGTTGCACTTTTGTACTCCCCTTGGGATGCCTTTTGCAGCTGCAGTGTGCCTGGAGCTAAGGGCTTCCTAGTTTCAAAAATCCTAGCCCTAGGCCTAAGCCTAACAGTAACCCTGGGAAAGTAAATCAGCCTGATGTTAGGCTTCTTCCTAAGGGAAAAGCCGTGAAAGCAGCCATGTTGTGGCACTTCTGCACTCCCTTTGGGATGCCTTTGGCAGATGAAGTAAGCCTGGAACTCAGGGCTTCCTGGTTAAAGAAATTCAAGCCCTAGGCTGAACCCTAACCCTAACCCTAGGCAGATAAATCAGCCTAGGTATAGGGATGGTGCCAAGGAAAAAGCTGTGAAAGCTGCCATGTTGTTGCACTTTTGTACTCCCCTTGGGATGCCTTGAACAGCTGCAGTGTGCCTGGAGCTAAGGGCTTCCTAGTTTTAAAAATCCTAGCCCTAGGCCTAAGCCTAATAGTAACCCTGGGAAGGTAAGTTAGCCTGGTGTTAGGCGTCTTGCCAAGGAAAAAGCCGTTAAAGCAGCCATGTTGTGGCACTTTTGCACTCCCTTTTGGATGCCTTTGGCAGATGAAGTAAGCCTGGACCTCAGGGCTTCCTGCTTTTAAAAATCCTAGCCCTAGGCCGAACCCCAACCCTAAGACGAGAAAGGCAAATCAGCCAGGAATTAGGCATGTCCCCAAGGAAAAAGCTGTGGAGGCAGGCATGTTGTGCTACTTTTGCGCTCTTCTTGGCTAGTCCTTCACAGCTGCTGTGTTCTTGGAACTCAGGGCTTTCTGGTTAATAGAACCCTTACCCTAGGCGTAACTCAAACCTTAACCCTAGGAAGGAAAATCAGCCTATGGTTCGGGATGGTCTCATGGAAATATCAGTGGTGGCAGCCAAGTTGCGTCACTTTTGCGCTCCTCTTGGGATGCCTTTTGCAGCTGCAGTGTGCCTGGAGCCCAGGGCTTCCTGGTTTTAAAAGTCCTAGGCCTAAGCCTAACAGTAACCCTAGGAAGGTAAATCAGCCGGGTATTAGGGTTCTTCCTAAGGGAAAAGCCGTGAAAGCAGCCATGTTGTGGCACTTCTGCACTCCCTTTGGGATGCCTTTGGCAGATGAAGTAAGCCTGGAACTCAGGGCTTCCTGGTTATAGAAATCCAAGCCCTAGGCTGAACCCTAACCCTAACCCTAGGCAGATAAATCAGCCTAGGTATAGGGATGGTGCCAAGGAAAAAGCTGTGAAAGCTGCCATGTTGTTGCACTTTTGTACTCCCCTTGGGATGCCTTGAACAGCTGCAGTGTGCCTGGAGCTAAGGGCTTCCTAGTTTTAAAAATCCTAGCCCTAGGCCTACGCCTCATAGTAACCCTGGGAAGGTAAGTTAGCCTGGTGTTAGGCGTCTTGCCAAGGAAAAAGCCGTGAAAGCAGCCATGTTGTGGCACTTTTGCACTCCCTTTTGGATGCCTTTCACAGCTCCAGTGTGCCTGGAACTCAGGGCTTCCTGATTTTAAAAATCCTAGCCCTAGGCCGAACCCCAACCCTAAGACGAGAAAGGCAAATCAGCTAGGAATTAGGCATGTCCCCAAGGAAAAAGCTGTGGAGGCAGGCATGTTGTGGTACTTTTGCGCTCTTCTTGGCTAGTCCTTCGCAGCTGCTGTGTTCTTGGAACTCAGGGCTTTCTGGTTAATAGAACCCTTACCCTAGGCGTAACTCAAACCTTAACCCTAGGAAGGAAAATCAACCTATGGTTCGGGATGGTCTCATGGAAATATCAGTGGTGGCAGCCAAGTTGCGTCACTTTTGCGCTCCCCTTGGGATGCCTTTCGCAGCTGCAGTGTGCCTGGAGCCCAGGGCTTCCTGGTTTTAAAAGTCCTAGGCCTAAGCCTAACAGTAACCCTAGGAAGGTAAATCAGCCGGGTATTAGGGTTCTTCCTAAGGGAAAAGCCGTGAAAGCAGCCATGTTGTGGCACTTCTGCACTCCCTTTGGGATGCCTTTGGCAGATGAAGTAAGCCTGGAACTCAGGGCTTCCTGGTTAAAAAAATTCAAGCCCTAGGCTGAACCCTAACCCTAACCCTAGGCAGATAAATCAGCCTAGGTATAGGGATGGTGCCAAGGAAAAAGCTGTGAAAGCTGCCATGTTGTTGCACTTTTGTACTCCCCTTGGGATGCCTTTTGCAGCTGCAGTGTGCCTGGAGCTAAGGGCTTCCTAGTTTCAAAAATCCTAGCCCTAGGCCTAAGCCTAACAGTAACCCTGGGAAAGTAAATCAGCCTGATGTTAGGCTTCTTGCCAAGGAAAAAGCCGTGAAAGCAGCCATGTTGTGGCACTTCTGCACTCCCTTTGGGATGCCTTTGGCAGATGAAGTAAGCCTGGAACTCAGGGCTTCCTGGTTAAAGAAATCCAAGCCCTAGGCTGAACCCTAACCCTAACCCTAGGCAGATAAATCAGCCTAGGTATAGGGATGGTGCCAAGGAAAAAGCTGTGAAAGCTGCCATGTTGTTGCACTTTTGTACTCCCCTTGGGATGCCTTGAACAGCTGCAGTGTGCCTGGAGCTAAGGGCTTCCTAGTTTCAAAAATCCTAGCCCTAGGCCTAAGCCTAACAGTAACCCTGGGAAAGTAAATCAGCCTGATGTTAGGCTTCTTCCTAAGGGAAAAGCCGTGAAAGCAGCCATGTTGTGGCACTTCTGCACTCCCTTTGGGATGCCTTTGGCAGATGAAGTAAGCCTGGAACTCAGGGCTTCCTGGTTAAAGAAATCCAAGCCCTAGGCTGAACCCTAACCCTAACCCTAGGCAGATAAATCAGCCTAGGTATAGGGATGGTGCCAAGGAAAAAGCTGTGAAAGCTGCCATGTTGTTGCACTTTTGTACTCCCCTTGGGATGCCTTGAACAGCTGCAGTGTGCCTGGAGCTAAGGGCTTCCTAGTTTTAAAAATCCTAGCCCTAGGCCTAAGCCTAATAGTAACCCTGGGAAGGTAAGTTAGCCTGGTGTTAGGCGTCTTGCCAAGGAAAAAGCCGTTAAAGCAGCCATGTTGTGGCACTTTTGCACTCCCTTTTGGATGCCTTTCACAGCTCCAGTGTGCCTGGAACTCAGGGCTTCCTGCTTTTAAAAATCCTAGCCCTAGGCCGAACCCCAACCCTAAGACGAGAAAGGCAAATCAGCCAGGAATTAGGCATGTCCCCAAGGAAAAAGCTGTGGAGGCAGGCATGTTGTGGTACTTTTGCGCTCTTCTTGGCTAGTCCTTCGCAGCTGCTGTGTTCTTGGAACTCAGGGCTTTCTGGTTAATAGAACCCTTACCCTAGGCGTAACTCAAACCTTAACCCTAGGAAGGAAAATCAACCTATGGTTCGGGATGGTCTCATGGAAATATCAGTGGTGGCAGCCAAGTTGCGTCACTTTTGCGCTCCCCTTGGGATGCCTTTCGCAGCTGCAGTGTGCCTGGAGCCCAGGGCTTCCTGGTTTTAAAAGTCCTAGGCCTAAGCCTAACAGTAACCCTAGGAAGGTAAATCAGCCGGGTATTAGGGTTCTTCCTAAGGGAAAAGCCATGAAAGCAGCCATGTTGTGGCACTTCTGCACTCCCTTTGGGATGCCTTTGGCAGATGAAGTAAGCCTGGAACTCAGGGCTTCCTGGTTAAAAAAATTCAAGCCCTAGGCTGAACCCTAACCCTAACCCTAGGCAGATAAATCAGCCTAGGTATAGGGATGGTGCCAAGGAAAAAGCTGTGAAAGCTGCCATGTTGTTGCACTTTTGTACTCCCCTTGGGATGACTTGAACAGCTGCAGTGCGCCTGGAGCTAAGGGCTTCCTAGTTTCAAAAATCCTAGCCCTAGGCCTAAGCCTAACAGTAACCCTGGGAAAGTAAATCAGCCTGATGTTAGGCTTCTTGCCAAGGAAAAAGCCGTGAAAGCAGCCATGTTGTGGCACTTCTGCACTCCCTTTGGGATGCCTTTGGCAGATGAAGTAAGCCTGGAACTCAGGGCTTCCTGGTTAAAGAAATCCAAGCCCTAGGCTGAACCCTAACCCTAACCCTAGGCAGATAAATCAGCCTAGGTATGGGGATGGTGCCAAGGAAAAAGCTGTGAAAGCTGCCATGTTGTTGCACTTTTGTACTCCCCTTGGGATGCCTTGAACAGCTGCAGTGTGCCTGGAGCTAAGGGCTTCCTACTTTCAAAAATCCTAGCCCTAGGCCTAAGCCTAACAGTAACCCTGGGAAAGTAAATCAGCCTGATGTTAGGCTTCTTGCCAAGGAAAAAGCCGTGAAAGCAGCCATGTTGTGGCACTTCTGCACTCCCTTTGGGATGCCTTTGGCAGATGAAGTAAGCCTGGAACTCAGGGCTTCCTGCTTTTAAAAATCCTAGCCCTAGGCCGAACCCCAACCCTAAGACGAGAAAGGCAAATCAGCCAGGAATTAGGCATGTCCCCAAGGAAAAAGCTGTGGAGGCAGGCATGTTGTGGTACTTTTGCGCTCTTCTTAGCTAGTCCTTCGCAGCTGCTGTGTTCTTGGAACTCAGGGCTTTCTGGTTAATAGAACCCTTACCCTAGGCGTAACTCAAACCTTAACCCTAGGAAGGAAAATCAGCCTATGGTTCGGGATGGTCTCATGGAAATATCAGTGGTGGCAGCCAAGTTGCGTCACTTTTGCGCTCCCCTTGGGATGCCTTTTGCAGCTGCAGTGTGCCTGGAGCCCAGGGCTTCCTGGTTTTAAAAGTCCTAGGCCTAAGCCTAACAGTAACCCTAGGAAGGTAAATCAGCCGGGTATTAGGGTTCTTCCTAAGGGAAAAGCCATGAAAGCAGCCATGTTGTGGCACTTCTGCACTCCCTTTGGGATGCCTTTGGCAGATGAAGTAAGCCTGGAACTCAGGGCTTCCTGGTTAAAGAAATCCAAGCCCTAGGCTGAACCCTAACCCTAACCCTAGGCAGATAAATCAGCCTAGGTATAGGGATGGTGCCAAGGAAAAAGCTGTGAAAGCTGCCATGTTGTTGCACTTTTGTACTCCCCTTGGGATGCCTTGAACAGCTGCAGTGTGCCTGGAGCTAAGGGCTTCCTAGTTTTAAAAATCCTAGCCCTAGGCCTAAGCCTAACAGTAACCCTGGGAAGGTAAATCAGCCTGGTGTTAGGCATCTTGCCAAGGAAAAAGCCGTGAAAGCAGCCATGTTGTGGCACTTTTGCACTCCCTTTTGGATGCCTTTCACAGCTCCAGTGTGCCTGGAACTCAGGGCTTCCTGATTTTAAAAATCCTAGCCCTAGGCCGAACCCCAACCCTAAGACGAGAAAGGCAAATCAGCCAGGAATTAGGCATGTCCCCAAGGAAAAAGCTGTGGAGGCAGGCATGTTGTGGTACTTTTGCGCTCTTCTTGGCTAGTCCTTCGCAGCTGCTGTGTTCTTGGAACTCAGGGCTTTCTGGTTAATAGACCCTTACCCTAGGCGTAACTCAAACCTTAACCCTAGGAAGGAAAATCAGCCTATGGTTCGGGATGGTCTCATGGAAATATCAGTGGTGGCAGCCAAGTTGCGTCACTTTTGCGCTCCCCTTGGGATGCCTTTTGCAGCTGCAGTGTGCCTGGAGCCCAGGGCTTCCTGGTTTTAAAAGTCCTAGGCCTAAGCCTAACAGTAACCCTAGGAAGGTAAATCAGCCGGGTATTAGGGTTCTTCCTAAGGGAAAAGCCGTGAAAGCAGCCATGTTGTGGCACTTCTGCACTCCCTTTGGGATGCCTTTGGCAGATGAAGTAAGCCTGGAACTCAGGGCTTCCTGGTTAAAGAAATCCAAGCCCTAGGCTGAACCCTAACCCTAACCCTAGGCAGATAAATCAGCCTAGGTATAGGGATGGTGCCAAGGAAAAAGCTGTGAAAGCTGCCATGTTGTTGCACTTTTGTACTCCCCTTGGGATGCCTTGAACAGCTGCAGTGTGCCTGGACCTAAGGGCCTCCTAGTTTCAAAAATCCTAGCCCTAGGCCTAAGCCTAACAGTAACCCTGGGAAAGTAAATCAGCCTGGTGTTAGGCTTCTTGCCAAGGAAAAAGCCGTGAAAGCAGCCATGTTGTGGCACTTTTGCACTCCCTTTTGGATGCCTTTCACAGCTCCAGTGTGCCTGGAACTCAGGGCTTCCTGCTTTTAAAAATCCTAGCCCTAGGCCGAACCCCAACCCTAAGACGAGAAAGGCAAATCAGCCAGGAATTAGGCATGTCCCCAAGGAAAAAGCTGTGGAGGCAGGCATGTTGTGGTACTTTTGCGCTCTTCTTGGCTGGTCCTTCGCAGCTGCTGTGTTCTTGGAACTCAGGGCTTTCTGGTTAATAGAACCCTTACCCTAGGCGTAACTCAAACCTTAACCCTAGGAAGGAAAATCAGCCTATGGTTCGGGATGGTCTCATGGAAATATCAGTGGTGGCAGCCAAGTTGCGTCACTTTTGCGCTCCCCTTGGGATGCCTTTCGCAGCTGCAGTGTGCCTGGAGCCCAGGGCTTCCTGGTTTTAAAAGTCCTAGGCCTAAGCCTAACAGTAACCCTAGGAAGGTAAATCAGCCGGGTATTAGGGTTCTTCCTAAGGGAAAAGCCGTGAAAGCAGCCATGTTGTGGCACTTCTGCACTCCCTTTGGGATGCCTTTGGCAGATGAAGTAAGCCTGGAACTCAGGGCTTCCTGGTAAAAAAAATTCAAGCCCTAGGCTGAACCCTAACCCTAACCCTAGGCAGATAAATCAGCCTAGGTATAGGGATGGTGCCAAGGAAAAAGCTGTGAAAGCTGCCATGTTGTTGCACTTTTGTACTCCCCTTGGGATGCCTTGAACAGCTGCAGTGTGCCTGGAGCTAAGGGCTTCCTAGTTTCAAAAATCCTAGCCCTAGGCCTAAGCCTAACAGTAACCCTGGGAAAGTAAATCAGCCAGATGTTAGGCTTCTTCCTAAGGGAAAAGCCGTGAAAGCAGCCATGTTGTGGCACTTCTGCACTCCCTTTGGGATGCCTTTGGCAGATGAAGTAAGCCTGGAACTCAGGGCTTCCTGGTTAAAGAAATTCAAGCCCTAGGCTGAACCCTAACCCTAACCCTAGGCAGATAAATCAGCCTAGGTATAGGGATGGTGCCAAGGAAAAAGCTGTGAAAGCTGCCATGTTGTTGCACTTTTGTACTCCCCTTGGGATGCCTTGAACAGCTGCAGTGTGCCTGGAGCTAAGGGCTTCCTAGTTTTAAAAATCCTAGCCCTAGGCCTAAGCCTAATAGTAACCCTGGGAAGGTAAGTTAGCCTGGTGTTAGGCGTCTTGCCAAGGAAAAAGCCGTGAAAGCAGCCATGTTGTGGCACTTTTGCACTCCCTTTTGGATGCCTTTCACAGCTCCAGTGTGCCTGGAACTCAGGGATTCCTGATTTTAAAAATCCTAGCCCTAGGCCGAACCCCAACCCTAAGACGAGAAAGGCAAATCAGCCAGGAATTAGGCATGTCCCCAAGGAAAAAGCTGTGGAGGCAGGCATGTTGTGGTACTTTTGCGCTCTTCTTGGCTGGTCCTTCGCAGCTGCTGTGTTCTTGGAACTCAGGGCTTTCTGGTTAATAGAACCCTTACCCTAGGCGTAACTCAAACCTTAACCCTAGGAAGGAAAATCAGCCTATGGTTCGGGATGGTCTCATGGAAATATCAGTGGTGGCAGCCAAGTTGCGTCACTTTTGCGCTCCCCTTGGGATGCCTTTCGCAGCTGCAGTGTGCCTGGAGCCCAGGGCTTCCTGGTTTTAAAAGTCCTAGGCCTAAGCCTAACAGTAACCCTAGGAAGGTAAATCAGCCGGGTATTAGGGTTCTTCCTAAGGGAAAAGCCGTGAAAGCAGCCATGTTGTGGCACTTCTGCACTCCCTTTGGGATGCCTTTGGCAGATGAAGTAAGCCTGGAACTCAGGGCTTCCTGGTTAAAGAAATCCAAGCCCTAGGCTGAACCCTAACCCTAACCCTAGGCAGATAAATCAGCCTAGGTATAGGGATGGTGCCAAGGAAAAAGCTGTGAAAGCTGCCATGTTGTTGCACTTTTGTACTCCCCTTGGGATGCCTTGAACAGCTGCAGTGTGCCTGGAGCTAAGGGCTTCCTAGTTTCAAAAATCCTAGCCCTAGGCCTAAGCCTAACAGTAACCCTGGGAAAGTAAATCAGCCTGATGTTAGGCTTCTTGCCAAGGAAAAAGCCGTGAAAGCAGCCATGTTGTGGCACTTTTGCACTCCCTTTTGGATGCCTTTCACAGCTGCAGTGTGCCTGGAACTCAGGGCTTCCTGCTTTTAAAAATCCTAGCCCTAGGCCGAACCCCAACCCTAAGACGAGAAAGGCAAATCAGCTAGGAATTAGGCATGTCCCCAAGGAAAAAGCTGTGGAGGCAGGCATGTTGTGGTACTTTTGCGCTCTTCTTGGCTGGTCCTTCGCAGCTGCTGTGTTCTTGGAACTCAGGGCTTTCTGGTTAATAGAACCCTTACCCTAGGCGTAACTCAAACCTTAACCCTAGGAAGGAAAATCAACCTATGGTTCGGGATGGTCTCATGGAAATATCAGTGGTGGCAGCCAAGTTGCGTCACTTTTGCGCTCCCCTTGGGATGCCTTTCGCAGCTGCAGTGTGCCTGGAGCCCAGGGCTTCCTGGTTTTAAAAGTCCTAGGCCTAAGCCTAACAGTAACCCTAGGAAGGTAAATCAGCCGGGTATTAGGGTTCTTCCTAAGGAAAATGCTGTGAAAGCTGCCATGTTGTTGCACTTTTGTACTCCCCTTGGGATGCCTTGAACAGCTGCAGTGTGCCTGGAGCTAAGGGCTTCCTACTTTCAAAAATCCTAGCCCTAGGCCTAAGCCTAACAGTAACCCTGGGAAAGTAAATCAGCCTGATGTTAGGCTTCTTGCCAAGGAAAAAGCCGTGAAAGCAGCCATGTTGTGGCACTTCTGCACTCCCTTTGGGATGCCTTTGGCAGATGAAGTAAGCCTGGAACTCACGGCTTCCTGGTTAAAGAAATCCAAGCCCTAGGCTGAACCCTAACCCTAACCCTAGGCAGATAAATCAGCCTAGGTATGGGGATGGTGCCAAGGAAAAAGCTGTGAAAGCTGCCATGTTGTTGCACTTTTGTACTCCCCTTGGGATGCCTTGAACAGCTGCAGTGTGCCTGGAGCTAAGGGCTTCCTAGTTTCAAAAATCCTAGCCCTAGGCCTAAGCCTAACAGTAACCCTGGGAAAGTAAATCAGCCTGATGTTAGGCTTCTTGCCAAGGAAAAAGCCGTGAAAGCAGCCATGTTGTGGCACTTCTGCACTCCCTTTGGGATGCCTTTCGCAGATGAAGTAAGCCTGGAACTCAGGGCTTCCTGCTTTTAAAAATCCTAGCCCTAGGCCGAACCCCAACCCTAAGACGAGAAAGGCAAATCAGCCAGGAATTAGGCATGTCCCCAAGGAAAAAGCTGTGGAGGCAGGCATGTTGTGCTACTTTTGCGCTCTTCTTGGCTAGTCCTTCGCAGCTGCTGTGTTCTTGGAACTCAGGGCTTTCTGGTTAATAGAACCCTTACCCTAGGCGTAACTCAAACCTTAACCCTAGGAAGGAAAATCAGCCTATGGTTCGGGATGGTCTCATGGAAATATCAGTGGTGGCAGCCAAGTTGCGTCACTTTTGCGCTCCCCTTGGGATGCCTTTTGCAGCTGCAGTGTGCCTGGAGCCCAGGGCTTCCTGGTTTTAAAAGTCCTAGGCCTAAGCCTAACAGTAACCCTAGGAAGGTAAATCAGCCGGGTATTAGGGTTCTTCCTAAGGGAAAAGCCGTGAAAGCAGCCATGTTGTGGCACTTCTGCACTCCCTTTGGGATGCCTTTGGCAGATGAAGTAAGCCTGGAACTCAGGGCTTCCTGGTTAAAGAAATCCAAGCCCTAGGCTGAACCCTAACCCTAACCCTAGGCAGATAAATCAGCCTAGGTATAGGGATGGTGCCAAGGAAAAAGCTGTGAAAGCTGCCATGTTGTTGCACTTTTGTACTCCCCTTGGGATGCCTTGAACAGCTGCAGTGTGCCTGGAGCTAAGGGCTTCCTACTTTCAAAAATCCTAGCCCTAGGCCTAAGCCTAACAGTAACCCTGGGAAAGCAAATCAGCCTGATGTTCGGTTTCTTGCCAAGGAAAAAGCCGTGAAAGCAGCCATGTTGTGGCACTTTTGCACTCCCTTTTGGATGCCTTTCACAGCTGCAGTGTGCCTGGAACTCAGGGCTTCCTGCTTTTAAAAATCCTAGCCCTAGGCCGAACCCCAACCCTAAGACGAGAAAGGCAAATCAGCCAGGAATTAGGCATGTCCACAAGGAAAAAGCTGTGGAGGCAGGCATGTTGTGGTACTTTTGCGCTCTTCTTGGCTAGTCCTTCGCAGCTGCTGTGTTCTTGGAACTCAGGGCTTTCTGGTTAATAGACCCTTACCCTAGGCGTAACTCAAACCTTAACCCTAGGCAGGAAAATCAGCCTATGGTTCGGGATGGTCTCATGGAAATATCAGTGGTGGCAGCCAAGTTGCGTCACTTTTGCACTCCCCTTGGGATGCCTTTTGCAGCTGCAGTGTGCCTGGAGCCCAGGGCTTCCTGGTTTTAAAAGTCCTAGGCCTAAGCCTAACAGTAACCCTAGGAAGGTAAATCAGCCGGGTATTAGGGTTCTTCCTAAGGGAAAAGCCGTGAAAGCAGCCATGTTGTGGCACTTCTGCACTCCCTTTGGGATGCCTTTGGCAGATGAAGTAAGCCTGGAACTCAGGGCTTCCTGGTAAAAAAAATTCAAGCCCTAGGCTGAACCCTAACCCTAACCCTAGGCAGATAAATCAGCCTAGGTATAGGGATGGTGCCAAGGAAAAAGCTGTGAAAGCTGCCATGTTGTTGCACTTTTGTACTCCCCTTGGGATGCCTTGAACAGCTGCAGTGTGCCTGGACCTAAGGGCCTCCTAGTTTCAAAAATCCTAGCCATAGGCCTAAGCCTAACAGTAACCCTGGGAAAGTAAATCAGCCTGGTGTTAGGCTTCTTGCCAAGGAAAAAGCCGTGAAAGCAGCCATGTTGTGGCACTTTTGCACTCCCTTTTGGATGCCTTTCACAGCTCCAGTGTGCCTGGAACTCAGGGCTTCCTGATTTTAAAAATCCTAGCCCTAGGCCGAACCCCAACCCTAAGACGAGAAAGGCAAATCAGCCAGGAATTAGGCATGTCCCCAAGGAAAAAGCTGTGGAGGCAGGCATGTTGTGGTACTTTTGCGCTCTTCTTGGCTGGTCCTTCGCAGCTGCTGTGTTCTTGGAACTCAGGGCTTTCTGGTTAATAGAACCCTTACCCTAGGCGTAACTCAAACCTTAACCCTAGGAAGGAAAATCAGCCTATGGTTCGGGATGGTCTCATGGAAATATCAGTGGTGGCAGCCAAGTTGCGTCACTTTTGCGCTCCCCTTGGGATGCCTTTCGCAGCTGCAGTGTGCCTGGAGCCCAGGGCTTCCTGGTTTTAAAAGTCCTAGGCCTAAGCCTAACAGTAACCCTAGGAAGGTAAATCAGCCGGGTATTAGGGTTCTTCCTAAGGGAAAAGCCGTGAAAGCAGCCATGTTGTGGCACTTCTGCACTCCCTTTGGGATGCCTTTGGCAGATGAAGTAAGCCTGGAACTCAGGGCTTCCTGGTTAAAAAAATTCAAGCCCTAGGCTGAACCCTAACCCTAACCCTAGGCAGATAAATCAGCCTAGGTATAGGGATGGTGCCAAGGAAAAAGCTGTGAAAGCTGCCATGTTGTTGCACTTTTGTACTCCCCTTGGGATGCCTTGAACAGCTGCAGTGTGCCTGGAGCTAAGGGCTTCCTACTTTCAAAAATCCTAGCCCTAGGCCTAAGCCTAACAGTAACCCTGGGAAAGTAAATCAGCCTGATGTTAGGTTTCTTGCCAAGGAAAAAGCCGTGAAAGCAGCCATGTTGTGGCACTTTTGCACTCCCTTTTGGATGCCTTTCACAGCTCCAGTGTGCCTGGAACTCAGGGCTTCCTGATTTTAAAAATCCTAGCCCTAGGCCGAACCCCAACCCTAAGACGAGAAAGGCAAATCAGCCAGGAATTAGGCATGTCCCCAAGGAAAAAGCTGTGGAGGCAGGCATGTTGTGGTACTTTTGCGCTCTTCTTGGCTAGTCCTTCGCAGCTGCTGTGTTCTTGGAACTCAGGGCTTTCTGGTTAATAGACCCTTACCCTAGGCGTAACTCAAACCTTAACCCTAGGAAGGAAAATCAGCCTATGGTTCGGGATGGTCTCATGGAAATATCAGTGGTGGCAGCCAAGTTGCGTCACTTTTGCGCTCCCCTTGGGATGCCTTTCGCAGCTGCAGTGTGCCTGGAGCCCAGGGCTTCCTGGTTTTAAAAGTCCTAGGCCTAAGCCTAACAGTAACCCTAGGAAGGTAAATCAGCCGGGTATTAGGGTTCTTCCTAAGGGAAAAGCCGTGAAAGCAGCCATGTTGTGGCACTTCTGCACTCCCTTTGGGATGCCTTTGGCAGATGAAGTAAGCCTGGAACTCAGGGCTTCCTGGTAAAAAAAATTCAAGCCCTAGGCTGAACCCTAACCCTAACCCTAGGCAGATAAATCAGCCTAGGTATAGGGATGGTGCCAAGGAAAAAGCTGTGAAAGCTGCCATGTTGTTGCACTTTTGTACTCCCCTTGGGATGCCTTGAACAGCTGCAGTGTGCCTGGAGCTAAGGGCCTCCTAGTTTCAAAAATCCTAGCCCTAGGCCTAAGCCTAACAGTAACCCTGGGAAAGTAAATCAGCCTGATGTTAGGCTTCTTGCCAAGGAAAAAGCCGTGAAAGCAGCCATGTTGTGGCACTTTTGCACTCCCTTTTGGATGCCTTTCACAGCTCCAGTGTGCCTGGAACTCAGGGCTTCCTGCTTTTAAAAATCCTAGCCCTAGGCCGAACCCCAACCCTAAGACGAGAAAGGCAAATCAGCCAGGAATTAGGCATGTCCCCAAGGAAAAAGCTGTGGAGGCAGGCATGTTGTGGTACTTTTGCGCTCTTCTTGGCTGGTCCTTCGCAGCTGCTGTGTTCTTGGAACTCAGGGCTTTCTGGTTAATAGAACCCTTACCCTAGGCGTAACTCAAACCTTAACCCTAGGAAGGAAAATCAACCTATGGTTCGGGATGGTCTCATGGAAATATCAGTGGTGGCAGCCAAGTTGCGTCACTTTTGCGCTCCCCTTGGGATGCCTTTTGCAGCTGCAGTGTGCCTGGAGCCCAGGGCTTCCTGGTTTTAAAAGTCCTAGGCCTAAGCCTAACAGTAACCCTAGGAAGGTAAATCAGCCGGGTATTAGGGTTCTTCCTAAGGGAAAAGCCGTGAAAGCAGCCATGTTGTGGCACTTCTGCACTCCCTTTGGGATGCCTTTGGCAGATGAAGTAAGCCTGGAACTCAGGGCTTCCTGGTAAAAAAAATTCAAGCCCTAGGCTGAACCCTAACCCTAACCCTAGGCAGATAAATCAGCCTAGGTATAGGGATGGTGCCAAGGAAAAAGCTGTGAAAGCTGCCATGTTGTTGCACTTTTGTACTCCCCTTGGGATGCCTTGAACAGCTGCAGTGTGCCTGGAGCTAAGGGCTTCCTAGTTTCAAAAATCCTAGCCCTAGGCCTAAGCCTAACAGTAACCCTGGGAAAGTAAATCAGCCTGATGTTAGGCTTCTTGCCAAGGAAAAAGCCGTGAAAGCAGCCATGTTGTGGCACTTCTGCACTCCCTTTGGGATGCTTATGGCAGATGAAGTAAGCCTGGAACTCAGGGCTTCCTGGTTAAAGAAATTCAAGCCCTAGGCTGAACCCTAACCCTAACCCTAGGCAGATAAATCAGCCTAGGTATAGGGATGGTGCCAAGGAAAAAGCTGTGAAAGCTGCCATGTTGTTGCACTTTTGTACTCCCCTTGGGATGCCTTGAACAGCTGCAGTGTGCCTGGAGCTAAGGGCTTCCTAGTTTTAAAAATCCTAGCCCTAGGCCTAAGCCTAATAGTAACCCTGGGAAGGTAAGTTAGCCTGGTGTTAGGCGTCTTGCCAAGGAAAAAGCCGTGAAAGCAGCCATGTTGTGGCACTTTTGCACTCCCTTTTGGATGCCTTTCACAGCTCCAGTGTGCCTGGAACTCAGGGATTCCTGATTTTAAAAATCCTAGCCCTAGGCCGAACCCCAACCCTAAGACGAGAAAGGCAAATCAGCCAGGAATTAGGCATGTCCCCAAGGAAAAAGCTGTGGAGGCAGGCATGTTGTGGTACTTTTGCGCTCTTCTTGGCTAGTCCTTCGCAGCTGCTGTGTTCTTGGAACTCAGGGCTTTCTGGTTAATAGAACCCTTACCCTAGGCGTAACTCAAACCTTAACCCTAGGAAGGAAAATCAGCCTATGGTTCGGGATGGTCTCATGGAAATATCAGTGGTGGCAGCCAAGTTGCGTCACTTTTGCGCTCCCCTTGGGATGCCTTTCGCAGCTGCAGTGTGCCTGGAGCCCAGGGCTTCCTGGTTTTAAAAGTCCTAGGCCTAAGCCTAACAGTAACCCTAGGAAGGTAAATCAGCCGGGTATTAGGGTTCTTCCTAAGGGAAAAGCCGTGAAAGCAGCCATGTTGTGGCACTTCTGCACTCCCTTTGGGATGCCTTTGGCAGATGAAGTAAGCCTGGAACTCAGGGCTTCCTGGTTAAAGAAATCCAAGCCCTAGGCTGAACCCTAACCCTAACCCTAGGCAGATAAATCAGCCTAGGTATAGGGATGGTGCCAAGGAAAAAGCTGTGAAAGCTGCCATGTTGTTGCACTTTTGTACTCCCCTTGGGATGCCTTGAACAGCTGCAGTGTGCCTGGAGCTAAGGGCTTCCTAGTTTCAAAAATCCTAGCCCTAGGCCTAAGCCTAACAGTAACCCTGGGAAAGTAAATCAGCCTGATGTTAGGCTTCTTGCCAAGGAAAAAGCCGTGAAAGCAGCCATGTTGTGGCACTTCTGCACTCCCTTTGGGATGCCTTTGGCAGATGAAGTAAGCCTGGAACTCAGGGCTTCCTGGTTAAAGAAATTCAAGCCCTAGGCTGAACCCTAACCCTAACCCTAGGCAGATAAATCAGCCTAGGTATGGGGATGGTGCCAAGGAAAAAGCTGTGAAAGCTGCCATGTTGTTGCACTTTTGTACTCCCCTTGGGATGCCTTGAACAGCTGCAGTGTGCCTGGAGCTAAGGGCTTCCTAGTTTCAAAAATCCTAGCCCTAGGCCTAAGCCTAACAGTAACCCTGGGAAAGTAAATCAGCCTGATGTTAGGCTTCTTGCCAAGGAAAAAGCCGTGAAAGCAGCCATGTTGTGGCACTTCTGCACTCCCTTTGGGATGCCTTTGGCAGATGAAGTAAGCCTGGAACTCAGGGCTTCCTGCTTTTAAAAATCCTAGCCCTAGGCCGAACCCCAACCCTAAGACGAGAAAGGCAAATCAGCCAGGAATTAGGCATGTCCCCAAGGAAAAAGCTGTGGAGGCAGGCATGTTGTGGTACTTTTGCGCTCTTCTTGGCTAGTCCTTCGCAGCTGCTGTGTTCTTGGAACTCAGGGCTTTCTGGTTAATAGAACCCTTACCCTAGGCGTAACTCAAACCTTAACCCTAGGAAGGAAAATCAGCCTATGGTTCGGGATGGTCTCATGGAAATATCAGTGGTGGCAGCCAAGTTGCGTCACTTTTGCGCTCCCCTTGGGATGCCTTTTGCAGCTGCAGTGTGCCTGGAGCCCAGGGCTTCCTGGTTTTAAAAGTCCTAGGCCTAAGCCTAACAGTAACCCTAGGAAGGTAAATCAGCCGGGTATTAGGGTTCTTCCTAAGGGAAAAGCCGTGTAAGCAGCCATGTTGTGGCACTTCTGCACTCCCTTTGGGATGCCTTTGGCAGATGAAGTAAGCCTGGAACTCAGGGCTTCCTGGTTAAAGAAATCCAAGCCCTAGGCTGAACCCTAACCCTAACCCTAGGCAGATAAATCAGCCTAGGTATAGGGATGGTGCCAAGGAAAAAGCTGTGAAAGCTGCCATGTTGTTGCACTTTTGTACTCCCCTTGGGATGCCTTGAACAGCTGCAGTGTGCCTGGAGCTAAGGGCTTCCTAGTTTCAAAAATCCTAGCCCTAGGCCTAAGCCTAACAGTAACCCTGGGAAAGTAAATCAGCCTGATGTTCGGTTTCTTGCCAAGGAAAAAGCCGTGAAAGCAGCCATGTTGTGGCACTTTTGCACTCCCTTTTGGATGCCTTTCACAGCTGCAGTGTGCCTGGAACTCAGGGCTTCCTGATTTTAAAAATCCTAGCCCTAGGCCGAACCCCAACCCTAAGACGAGAAAGGCAAATCAGCCAGGAATTAGGCATGTCCCCAAGGAAAAAGCTGTGGAGGCAGGCATGTTGTGGTACTTTTGCGCTCTTCTTGGGTAGTCCTTCGCAGCTGCTGTGGTCTTGGAACTCAGGGCTTTCTGGTTAATAGAACCCTTACCCTAGGCGTAACTCAAACCTTAACCCTAGGAAGGAAAATCAGCCTATGGTTCGGGATGGTCTCATGGAAATATCAGTGGTGGCAGCCAAGTTGCGTCACTTTTGCGCTCCCCTTGGGATGCCTTTTGCAGCTGCAGTGTGCCTGGAGCCCAGGGCTTCCTGGTTTTAAAAGTCCTAGGCCTAAGCCTAACAGTAACCCTAGGAAGGTAAATCAGCCGGGTATTAGGGTTCTTCCTAAGGGAAAAGCCGTGAAAGCAGCCATGTTGTGGCACTTCTGCACTCCCTTTGGGATGCCTTTGGCAGATGAAGTAAGCCTGGAACTCAGGGCTTCCTGGTAAAAAAAATTCAAGCCCTAGGCTGAACCCTAACCCTAACCCTAGGCAGATAAATCAGCCTAGGTATAGGGATGGTGCCAAGGAAAAAGCTGTGAAAGCTGCCATGTTGTTGCACTTTTGTACTCCCCTTGGGATGCCTTGAACAGCTGCAGTGTGCCTGGAGCTAAGGGCTTCCTAGTTTCAAAAATCCTAGCCCTAGGCCTAAGCCTAACAGTAACCCTGGGAAAGTAAATCAGCCTGATGTTAGGCTTCTTCCTAAGGGAAAAGCCGTGAAAGCAGCCATGTTGTGGCACTTCTGCACTCCCTTTTGGATGCCTTTCACAGCTCCAGTGTGCCTGGAACTCAGGGCTTCCTGCTTTTAAAAATCCTAGCCCTAGGCCGATCCCCAACCCTAAGACGAGAAAGGCAAATCAGCTAGGAATTAGGCATGTCCCCAAGGAAAAAGCTGTGGAGGCAGGCATGTTGTGGTACTTTTGCGCTCTTCTTGGCTGGTCCTTCGCAGCTGCTGTGTTCTTGGAACTCAGGGCTTTCTGGTTAATAGAACCCTTACCCTAGGCGTAACTCAAACCTTAACCCTAGGAAGGAAAATCAACCTATGGTTCGGGATGGTCTCATGGAAATATCAGTGGTGGCAGCCAAGTTGCGTCACTTTTGCGCTCCCCTTGGGATGCCTTTTGCAGCTGCAGTGTGCCTGGAGCCCAGGGCTTCCTGGTTTTAAAAGTCCTAGGCCTAAGCCTAACAGTAACCCTAGGAAGGTAAATCAGCCGGGTATTAGGGTTCTTCCTAAGGGAAAAGCCGTGAAAGCAGCCATGTTGTGGCACTTCTGCACTCCCTTTGGGATGCCTTTGGCAGATGAAGTAAGCCTGGAACTCAGGGCTTCCTGGTAAAAAAAATTCAAGCCCTAGGCTGAACCCTAACCCTAACCCTAGGCAGATAAATCAGCCTAGGTATAGGGATGGTGCCAAGGAAAAAGCTGTGAAAGCTGCCATGTTGTTGCACTTTTGTACTCCCCTTGGGATGCCTTGAACAGCTGCAGTGTGCCTGGAGCTAAGGGCTTCCTAGTTTCAAAAATCCTAGCCCTAGGCCTAAGCCTAACAGTAACCCTGGGAAAGTAAATCAGCCTGATGTTAGGCTTCTTGCCAAGGAAAAAGCAGTGAAAGCAGCCATGTTGTGGCACTTCTGCACTCCCTTTGGGATGCCTTTGGCAGATGAAGTAAGCCTGGAACTCAGGGCTTCCTGGTTAAAGAAATCCAAGCCCTAGGCTGAACCCTAACCCTAACCCTAGGCAGATAAATCAGCCTAGGTATGGGGATGGTGCCAAGGAAAAAGCTGTGAAAGCTGCCATGTTGTTGCACTTTTGTACTCCCCTTGGGATGCCTTGAACAGCTGCAGTGTGCCTGGAGCTAAGGGCTTCCTAGTTTCAAAAATCCTAGCCCTAGGCCTAAGCCTAACAGTAACCCTGGGAAAGTAAATCAGCCTGATGTTAGGCTTCTTGCCAAGGAAAAAGCCGTGAAAGCAGCCATGTTGTGGCACTTCTGCACTCCCTTTGGGATGCCTTTGGCAGATGAAGTAAGCCTGGAACTCAGGGCTTCCTGATTTTAAAAATCCTAGCCCTAGGCCGAACCCCAACCCTAAGACGAGAAAGGCAAATCAGCCAGGAATTAGGCATGTCCCCAAGGAAAAAGCTGTGGAGGCAGGCATGTTGTGCTACTTTTGCGCTCTTCTTGGCTAGTCCTTCGCAGCTGCTGTGTTCTTGGAACTCAGGGCTTTCTGGTTAATAGAACCCTTACCCTAGGCGTAACTCAAACCTTAACCCTAGGAAGGAAAATCAGCCTATGGTTCGGGATGGTCTCATGGAAATATCAGTGGTGGCAGCCAAGTTGCGTCACTTTTGCGCTCCCCTTGGGATGCCTTTTGCAGCTGCAGTGTGCCTGGAGCCCAGGGCTTCCTGGTTTTAAAAGTCCTAGGCCTAAGCCTAACAGTAACCCTAGGAAGGTAAATCAGCCGGGTATTAGGGTTCTTCCTAAGGGAAAAGCCGTGAAAGCAGCCATGTTGTGGCACTTCTGCACTCCCTTTGGGATGCCTTTGGCAGATGAAGTAAGCCTGGAACTCAGGGCTTCCTGGTTAAAGAAATCCAAGCCCTAGGCTGAACCCTAACCCTAACCCTAGGCAGATAAATCAGCCTAGGTATAGGGATGGTGCCAAGGAAAAAGCTGTGAAAGCTGCCATGTTGTTGCACTTTTGTACTCCCCTTGGGATGCCTTGAACAACTGCAGTGTGCCTGGAGCTAAGGGCTTCCTACTTTCAAAAATCCTAGCCCTAGGCCTAAGCCTAACAGTAACCCTGGGAAAGTAAATCAGCCTGATGTTCGGTTTCTTGCCAAGGAAAAAGCCGTGAAAGCAGCCATGTTGTGGCACTTTTGCACTCCCTTTTGGATGCCTTTCACAGCTCCAGTGTGCCTGGAACTCAGGGCTTCCTGATTTTAAAAATCCTAGCCCTAGGCCGAACCCCAACCCTAAGACGAGAAAGGCAAATCAGCCAGGAATTAGGCATGTCCCCAAGGAAAAAGCTGTGGAGGCAGGCATGTTGTGCTACTTTTGCGCTCTTCTTGGCTAGTCCTTCGCAGCTGCTGTGTTCTTGGAACTCAGGGCTTTCTGGTTAATAGAACCCTTACCCTAGGCGTAACTCAAACCTTAACCCTAGGAAGGAAAATCAGCCTATGGTTCGGGATGGTCTCATGGAAATATCAGTGGTGGCAGCCAAGTTGCGTCACTTTTGCGCTCCCCTTGGGATGCCTTTTGCAGCTGCAGTGTGCCTGGAGCCCAGGGCTTCCTGGTTTTAAAAGTCCTAGGCCTAAGCCTAACAGTAACCCTAGGAAGGTAAATCAGCCGGGTATTAGGGTTCTTCCTAAGGGAAAAGCCGTGAAAGCAGCCATGTTGTGGCACTTCTGCACTCCCTTTGGGATGCCTTTGGCAGATGAAGTAAGCCTGGAACTCAGGGCTTCCTGGTTAAAGAAATCCAAGCCCTAGGCTGAACCCTAACCCTAACCCTAGGCAGATAAATCAGCCTAGGTATAGGGATGGTGCCAAGGAAAAAGCTGTGAAAGCTGCCATGTTGTTGCACTTTTGTACTCCCCTTGGGATGCCTTGAACAACTGCAGTGTGCCTGGAGCTAAGGGCTTCCTACTTTCAAAAATCCTAGCCCTAGGCCTAAGCCTAACAGTAACCCTGGGAAAGTAAATCAGCCTGATGTTCGGTTTCTTGCCAAGGAAAAAGCCGTGAAAGCAGCCATGTTGTGGCACTTTTGCACTCCCTTTTGGATGCCTTTCACAGCTCCAGTGTGCCTGGAACTCAGGGCTTCCTGATTTTAAAAATCCTAGCCCTAGGCCGAACCCCAACCCTAAGACGAGAAAGGCAAATCAGCCAGGAATTAGGCATGTCCCCAAGGAAAAAGCTGTGGAGGCAGGCATGTTGTGCTACTTTTGCGCTCTTCTTGGCTAGTCCTTCGCAGCTGCTGTGTTCTTGGAACTCAGGGCTTTCTGGTTAATAGACCCTTACCCTAGGCGTAACTCAAACCTTAACCCTAGGAAGGAAAATCAGCCTATGGTTCGGGATGGTCTCATGGAAATATCAGTGGTGGCAGCCAAGTTGCGTCACTTTTGCGCTCCCCTTGGGATGCCTTTTGCAGCTGCAGTGTGCCTGGAGCCCAGGGCTTCCTGGTTTTAAAAGTCCTAGGCCTAAGCCTAACAGTAACCCTAGGAAGGTAAATCAGCCGGGTATTAGGGTTCTTCCTAAGGGAAAAGCCGTGAAAGCAGCCATGTTGTGGCACTTCTGCACTCCCTTTGGGATGCCTTTGGCAGATGAAGTAAGCCTGGAACTCAGGGCTTCCTGGTAAAAAAAATTCAAGCCCTAGGCTGAACCCTAACCCTAACCCTAGGCAGATAAATCAGCCTAGGTATAGGGATGGTGCCAAGGAAAAAGCTGTGAAAGCTGCCATGTTGTTGCACTTTTGTACTCCCCTTGGGATGCCTTGAACAGCTGCAGTGTGCCTGGACCTAAGGGCCTCCTAGTTTCAAAAATCCTAGCCCTAGGCCTAAGCCTAACAGTAACCCTGGGAAAGTAAATCAGCCTGGTGTTAGGCTTCTTGCCAAGGAAAAAGCCGTGAAAGCAGCCATGTTGTGGCACTTTTGCACTCCCTTTTGGATGCCTTTCACAGCTCCAGTGTGCCTGGAACTCAGGGCTTCCTGCTTTTAAAAATCCTAGCCCTAGGCCGAACCCCAACCCTAAGACGAGAAAGGCAAATCAGCCAGGAATTAGGCATGTCCCCAAGGAAAAAGCTGTGGAGGCAGGCATGTTGTGCTACTTTTGCGCTCTTCTTGGCTGGTCCTTCGCAGCTGCTGTGTTCTTGGAACTCAGGGCTTTCTGCTTAATAGAACCCTTACCCTAGGCGTAACTCAAACCTTAACCCTAGGAAGGAAAATCAGCCTATGGTTCGGGATGGTCTCATGGAAATATCAGTGGTGGCAGCCAGGTTGCGTCACTTTTGCGCTCCCCTTGGGATGCCTTTCGCAGCTGCAGTGTGCCTGGAGCCCAGGGCTTCCTGGTTTTAAAAGTCCTAGGCCTAAGCCTAACAGTAACCCTAGGAAGGTAAATCAGCCGGGTATTAGGGTTCTTCCTAAGGGAAAAGCCGTGAAAGCAGCCATGTTGTGGCACTTCTGCACTCCCTTTGGGATGCCTTTGGCAGATGAAGTAAGCCTGGAACTCAGGGCTTCCTGGTTAAAAAAATTCAAGCCCTAGGCTGAACCCTAACCCTAACCCTAGGCAGATAAATCAGCCTAGGTATAGGGATGGTGCCAAGGAAAAAGCTGTGAAAGCTGCCATGTTGTTGCACTTTTGTACTCCCCTTGGGATGCCTTGAACAGCTGCAGTGTGCCTGGAGCTAAGGGCTTCCTACTTTCAAAAATCCTAGCCCTAGGCCTAAGCCTAACAGTAACCCTGGGAAAGTAAATCAGCCTGATGTTAGGTTTCTTGCCAAGGAAAAAGCCGTGAAAGCAGCCATGTTGTGGCACTTTTGCACTCCCTTTTGGATGCCTTTCACAGCTGCAGTGTGCCTGGAACTCAGGGCTTCCTGATTTTAAAAATCCTAGCCCTAGGCCGAACCCCAACCCTAAGACGAGAAAGGCAAATCAGCCAGGAATTAGGCATGTCCCCAAGGAAAAAGCTGTGGAGGCAGGCATGTTGTGCTACTTTTGCGCTCTTCTTGGCTAGTCCTTCGCAGCTGCTGTGTTCTTGGAACTCAGGGCTTTCTGGTTAATAGACCCTTACCCTAGGCGTAACTCAAACCTTAACCCTAGGAAGGAAAATCAGCCTATGGTTCGGGATGGTCTCATGGAAATATCAGTGGTGGCAGCCAAGTTGCGTCACTTTTGCGCTCCCCTTGGGATGCCTTTTGCAGCTGCAGTGTGCCTGGAGCCCAGGGCTTCCTGGTTTTAAAAGTCCTAGGCCTAAGCCTAACAGTAACCCTAGGAAGGTAAATCAGCCGGGTATTAGGGTTCTTCCTAAGGGAAAAGCCGTGAAAGCAGCCATGTTGTGGCACTTCTGCACTCCCTTTGGGATGCCTTTGGCAGATGAAGTAAGCCTGGAACTCAGGGCTTCCTGGTAAAAAAAATTCAAGCACTAGGCTGAACCCTAACCCTAACCCTAGGCAGATAAATCAGCCTAGGTATAGGGATGGTGCCAAGGAAAAAGCTGTGAAAGCTGCCATGTTGTTGCACTTTTGTACTCCCCTTGGGATGCCTTGAACAGCTGCAGTGTGCCTGGACCTAAGGGCCTCCTAGTTTCAAAAATCCTAGCCCTAGGCCTAAGCCTAACAGTAACCCTGGGAAAGTAAATCAGCCTGGTGTTAGGCTTCTTGCCAAGGAAAAAGCCGTGAAAGCAGCCATGTTGTGGCACTTTTGCACTCCCTTTTGGATGCCTTTCACAGCTCCAGTGTGCCTGGAACTCAGGGCTTCCTGCTTTTAAAAATCCTAGCCCTAGGCCGAACCCCAACCCTAAGACGAGAAAGGCAAATCAGCCAGGAATTAGGCATGCCCCCAAGGAAAAAGCTGTGGAGGCAGGCATGTTGTGCTACTTTTGCGCTCTTCTTGGCTGGTCCTTCGCAGCTGCTGTGTTCTTGGAACTCAGGGCTTTCTGCTTAATAGAACCCTTACCCTAGGCGTAACTCAAACCTTAACCCTAGGAAGGAAAATCAGCCTATGGTTCGGGATGGTCTCATGGAAATATCAGTGGTGGCAGCCAAGTTGCGTCACTTTTGCGCTCCCCTTGGGATGCCTTTTGCAGCTGCAGTGTGCCTGGAGCCCAGGGCTTCCTGGTTTTAAAAGTCCTAGGCCTAAGCCTAACAGTAACCCTAGGAAGGTAAATCAGCCGGGTATTAGGGTTCTTCCTAAGGGAAAAGCCGTGAAAGCAGCCATGTTGTGGCACTTCTGCACTCCCTTTGGGATGCCTTTGGCAGATGAAGTAAGCCTGGAACTCAGGGCTTCCTGGTTAAAAAAATTCAAGCCCTAGGCTGAACCCTAACCCTAACCCTAGGCAGATAAATCAGCCTAGGTATAGGGATGGTGCCAAGGAAAAAGCTGTGAAAGCTGCCATGTTGTTGCACTTTTGTACTCCCCTTGGGATGCCTTGAACAGCTGCAGTGTGCCTGGACCTAAGGGCCTCCTAGTTTCAAAAATCCTAGCCCTAGGCCTAAGCCTAACAGTAACCCTGGGAAAGTAAATCAGCCTGGTGTTAGGCTTCTTGCCAAGGAAAAAGCCGTGAAAGCAGCCATGTTGTGGCACTTTTGCACTCCCTTTTGGATGCCTTTCACAGCTCCAGTGTGCCTGGAACTCAGGGCTTCCTGCTTTTAAAAATCCTAGCCCTAGGCCGAACCCCAACCCTAAGACGAGAAAGGCAAATCAGCCAGGAATTAGGCATGTCCCCAAGGAAAAAGCTGTGGAGGCAGGCATGTTGTGCTACTTTTGCGCTCTTCTTGGCTAGTCCTTCGCAGCTGCTGTGTTCTTGGAACTCAGGGCTTTCTGGTTAATAGACCCTTACCCTAGGCGTAACTCAAACCTTAACCCTAGGAAGGAAAATCAGCCTATGGTTCGGGATGGTCTCATGGAAATATCAGTGGTGGCAGCCAAGTTGCGTCACTTTTGCGCTCCCCTTGGGATGCCTTTTGCAGCTGCAGTGTGCCTGGAGCCCAGGGCTTCCTGGTTTTAAAAGTCCTAGGCCTAAGCCTAACAGTAACCCTAGGAAGGTAAATCAGCCGGGTATTAGGGTTCTTCCTAAGGGAAAAGCCGTGAAAGCAGCCATGTTGTGGCACTTCTGCACTCCCTTTGGGATGCCTTTGGCAGATGAAGTAAGCCTGGAACTCAGGGCTTCCTGGTAAAAAAAATTCAAGCCCTAGGCTGAACCCTAACCCTAACCCTAGGCAGATAAATCAGCCTAGGTATAGGGATGGTGCCAAGGAAAAAGCTGTGAAAGCTGCCATGTTGTTGCACTTTTGTACTCCCCTTGGGATGCCTTGAACAGCTGCAGTGTGCCTAGACCTAAGGGCCTCCTAGTTTCAAAAATCCTAGCCCTAGGCCTAAGCCTAACAGTAACCCTGGGAAAGTAAATCAGCCTGGTGTTAGGCTTCTTGCCAAGGAAAAAGCCGTGAAAGCAGCCATGTTGTGGCACTTTTGCACTCCCTTTTGGATGCCTTTCACAGCTCCAGTGTGCCTGGAACTCAGGGCTTCCTGCTTTTAAAAATCCTAGCCCTAGGCCGAACCCCAACCCTAAGACGAGAAAGGCAAATCAGCCAGGAATTAGGCATGTCCCCAAGGAAAAAGCTGTGGAGGCAGGCATGTTGTGCTACTTTTGCGCTCTTCTTGGCTGGTCCTTCGCAGCTGCTGTGTTCTTGGAACTCAGGGCTTTCTGCTTAATAGAACCCTTACCCTAGGCGTAACTCAAACCTTAACCCTAGGAAGGAAAATCAACCTATGGTTCGGGATGGTCTCATGGAAATATCAGTGGTGGCAGCCAAGTTGCGTCACTTTTGCGCTCCCCTTGGGATGCCTTTTGCAGCTGCAGTGTGCCTGGAGCCCAGGGCTTCCTGGTTTTAAAAGTCCTAGGCCTAAGCCTAACAGTAACCCTAGGAAGGTAAATCAGCCGGGTATTAGGGTTCTTCCTAAGGGAAAAGCCGTGAAAGCAGCCATGTTGTGGCACTTCTGCACTCCCTTTGGGATGCCTTTGGCAGATGAAGTAAGCCTGGAACTCAGGGCTTCCTGGTAAAAAAAATTCAAGCCCTAGGCTGAACCCTAACCCTAACCCTAGGCAGATAAATCAGCCTAGGTATAGGGATGGTGCCAAGGAAAAAGCTGTGAAAGCTGCCATGTTGTTGCACTTTTGTACTCCCCTTGGGATGCCTTGAACAGCTGCAGTGTGCCTGGAGCTAAGGGCTTCCTAGTTTCAAAAATCCTAGCCCTAGGCCTAAGCCTAACAGTAACCCTGGGAAAGTAAATCAGCCTGATGTTAGGCTTCTTGCCAAGGAAAAAGCCGTGAAAGCAGCCATGTTGTGGCACTTCTGCACTCCCTTTGGGATGCCTTTGGCAGATGAAGTAAGCCTGGAACTCAGGGCTTCCTGGTTAAAGAAATCCAAGCCCTAGGCTGAACCCTAACCCTAACCCTAGGCAGATAAATCAGCCTAGGTATGGGGATGGTGCCAAGGAAAAAGCTGTGAAAGCTGCCATGTTGTTGCACTTTTGTACTCCCCTTGGGATGCCTTGAACAGCTGCAGTGTGCCTGGAGCTAAGGGCTTCCTAGTTTCAAAAATCCTAGCCCTAGGCCTAAGCCTAACAGTAACCCTGGGAAAGTAAATCAGCCTGATGTTAGGCTTCTTGCCAAGGAAAAAGCCGTGAAAGCAGCCATGTTGTGGCACTTCTGCACTCCCTTTGGGATGCCTTTGGCAGATGAAGTAAGCCTGGAACTCAGGGCTTCCTGATTTTAAAAATCCTAGCCCTAGGCCGAACCCCAACCCTAAGACGAGAAAGGCAAATCAGCCAGGAATTAGGCATGTCCCCAAGGAAAAAGCTGTGGAGGCAGGCATGTTGTGCTACTTTTGCGCTCTTCTTGGCTAGTCCTTCGCAGCTGCTGTGTTCTTGGAACTCAGGGCTTTCTGGTTAATAGAACCCTTACCCTAGGCGTAACTCAAACCTTAACCCTAGGAAGGAAAATCAGCCTATGGTTCGGGATGGTCTCATGGAAATATCAGTGGTGGCAGCCAAGTTGCGTCACTTTTGCGCTCCCCTTGGGATGCCTTTTGCAGCTGCAGTGTGCCTGGAGCCCAGGGCTTCCTGGTTTTAAAAGTCCTAGGCCTAAGCCTAACAGTAACCCTAGGAAGGTAAATCAGCCGGGTATTAGGGTTCTTCCTAAGGGAAAAGCCGTGAAAGCAGCCATGTTGTGGCACTTCTGCACTCCCTTTGGGATGCCTTTGGCAGATGAAGTAAGCCTGGAACTCAGGGCTTCCTGGTTAAAGAAATCCAAGCCCTAGGCTGAAGCCTAACCCTAACCCTAGGCAGATAAATCAGCCTAGGTATAGGGATGGTGCCAAGGAAAAAGCTGTGAAAGCTGCCATGTTGTTGCACTTTTGTACTCCCCTTGGGATGCCTTGAACAACTGCAGTGTGCCTGGAGCTAAGGGCTTCCTACTTTCAAAAATCCTAGCCCTAGGCCTAAGCCTAACAGTAACCCTGGGAAAGTAAATCAGCCTGATGTTCGGTTTCTTGCCAAGGAAAAAGCCGTGAAAGCAGCCATGTTGTGGCACTTTTGCACTCCCTTTTGGATGCCTTTCACAGCTCCAGTGTGCCTGGAACTCAGGGCTTCCTGATTTTAAAAATCCTAGCCCTAGGCCGAACCCCAACCCTAAGACGAGAAAGGCAAATCAGCCAGGAATTAGGCATGTCCCCAAGGAAAAAGCTGTGGAGGCAGGCATGTTGTGCTACTTTTGCGCTCTTCTTGGCTAGTCCTTCGCAGCTGCTGTGTTCTTGGAACTCAGGGCTTTCTGGTTAATAGACCCTTACCCTAGGCGTAACTCAAACCTTAACCCTAGGAAGGAAAATCAGCCTATGGTTCGGGATGGTCTCATGGAAATATCAGTGGTGGCAGCCAAGTTGCGTCACTTTTGCGCTCCCCTTGGGATGCCTTTTGCAGCTGCAGTGTGCCTGGAGCCCAGGGCTTCCTGGTTTTAAAAGTCCTAGGCCTAAGCCTAACAGTAACCCTAGGAAGGTAAATCAGCCGGGTATTAGGGTTCTTCCTAAGGGAAAAGCCGTGAAAGCAGCCATGTTGTGGCACTTCTGCACTCCCTTTGGGATGCCTTTGGCAGATGAAGTAAGCCTGGAACTCAGGGCTTCCTGGTAAAAAAAATTCAAGCCCTAGGCTGAACCCTAACCCTAACCCTAGGCAGATAAATCAGCCTAGGTATAGGGATGGTGCCAAGGAAAAAGCTGTGAAAGCTGCCATGTTGTTGCACTTTTGTACTCCCCTTGGGATGCCTTGAACAGCTGCAGTGTGCCTGGACCTAAGGGCCTCCTAGTTTCAAAAATCCTAGCCCTAGGCCTAAGCCTAACAGTAACCCTGGGAAAGTAAATCAGCCTGGTGTTAGGCTTCTTGCCAAGGAAAAAGCCGTGAAAGCAGCCATGTTGTGGCACTTTTGCACTCCCTTTTGGATGCCTTTCACAGCTCCAGTGTGCCTGGAACTCAGGGCTTCCTGCTTTTAAAAATCCTAGCCCTAGGCCGAACCCCAACCCTAAGACGAGAAAGGCAAATCAGCCAGGAATTAGGCATGTCCCCAAGGAAAAAGCTGTGGAGGCAGGCATGTTGTGCTACTTTTGCGCTCTTCTTGGCTGGTCCTTCGCAGCTGCTGTGTTCTTGGAACTCAGGGCTTTCTGCTTAATAGAACCCTTACCCTAGGCGTAACTCAAACCTTAACCCTAGGAAGGAAAATCAGCCTATGGTTCGGGATGGTCTCATGGAAATATCAGTGGTGGCAGCCAAGTTGCGTCACTTTTGCGCTCCCCTTGGGATGCCTTTCGCAGCTGCAGTGTGCCTGGAGCCCAGGGCTTCCTGGTTTTAAAAGTCCTAGGCCTAAGCCTAACAGTAACCCTAGGAAGGTAAATCAGCCGGGTATTAGGGTTCTTCCTAAGGGAAAAGCCGTGAAAGCAGCCATGTTGTGGCACTTCTGCACTCCCTTTGGGATGCCTTTGGCAGATGAAGTAAGCCTGGAACTCAGGGCTTCCTGGTTAAAAAAATTCAAGCCCTAGGCTGAACCCTAACCCTAACCCTAGGCAGATAAATCAGCCTAGGTATAGGGATGGTGCCAAGGAAAAAGCTGTGAAAGCTGCCATGTTGTTGCACTTTTGTACTCCCCTTGGGATGCCTTGAACAGCTGCAGTGTGCCTGGAGCTAAGGGCTTCCTACTTTCAAAAATCCTAGCCCTAGGCCTAAGCCTAACAGTAACCCTGGGAAAGTAAATCAGCCTGATGTTAGGTTTCTTGCCAAGGAAAAAGCCGTGAAAGCAGCCATGTTGTGGCACTTTTGCACTCCCTTTTGGATGCCTTTCACAGCTCCAGTGTGCCTGGAACTCAGGGATTCCTGATTTTAAAAATCCTAGCCCTAGGCCGAACCCCAACCCTAAGATGAGAAAGGCAAATCAGCCAGGAATTAGGCATGTCCCCAAGGAAAAAGCTGTGGAGGCAGGCATGTTGTGCTACTTTTGCGCTCTTCTTGGCTAGTCCTTCGCAGCTGCTGTGTTCTTGGAACTCAGGGCTTTCTGGTTAATAGAACCCTTACCCTAGGCGTAACTCAAACCTTAACCCTAGGAAGGAAAATCAGCCTATGGTTCGGGATGGTCTCATGGAAATATCAGTGGTGGCAGCCAAGTTGCGTCACTTTTGCGCTCCCCTTGGGATGCCTTTTGCAGCTGCAGTGTGCCTGGAGCCCAGGGCTTCCTGGTTTTAAAAGTCCTAGGCCTAAGCCTAACAGTAACCCTAGGAAGGTAAATCAGCCGGGTATTAGGGTTCTTCCTAAGGGAAAAGCCGTGAAAGCAGCCATGTTGTGGCACTTCTGCACTCCCTTTGGGATGCCTTTGGCAGATGAAGTAAGCCTGGAACTCAGGGCTTCCTGGTAAAAAAAATTCAAGCACTAGGCTGAACCCTAACCCTAACCCTAGGCAGATAAATCAGCCTAGGTATAGGGATGGTGCCAAGGAAAAAGCTGTGAAAGCTGCCATGTTGTTGCACTTTTGTACTCCCCTTGGGATGCCTTGAACAGCTGCAGTGTGCCTGGACCTAAGGGCCTCCTAGTTTCAAAAATCCTAGCCCTAGGCCTAAGCCTAACAGTAACCCTGGGAAAGTAAATCAGCCTGGTGTTAGGCTTCTTGCCAAGGAAAAAGCCGTGAAAGCAGCCATGTTGTGGCACTTTTGCACTCCCTTTTGGATGCCTTTCACAGCTCCAGTGTGCCTGGAACTCAGGGCTTCCTGCTTTTAAAAATCCTAGCCCTAGGCCGAACCCCAACCCTAAGACGAGAAAGGCAAATCAGCCAGGAATTAGGCATGCCCCCAAGGAAAAAGCTGTGGAGGCAGGCATGTTGTGCTACTTTTGCGCTCTTCTTGGCTGGTCCTTCGCAGCTGCTGTGTTCTTGGAACTCAGGGCTTTCTGCTTAATAGAACCCTTACCCTAGGCGTAACTCAAACCTTAACCCTAGGAAGGAAAATCAGCCTATGGTTCGGGATGGTCTCATGGAAATATCAGTGGTGGCAGCCAAGTTGCGTCACTTTTGCGCTCCCCTTGGGATGCCTTTCGCAGCTGCAGTGTGCCTGGAGCCCAGGGCTTCCTGGTTTTAAAAGTCCTAGGCCTAAGCCTAACAGTAACCCTAGGAAGGTAAATCAGCCGGGTATTAGGGTTCTTCCTAAGGGAAAAGCCGTGAAAGCAGCCATGTTGTGGCACTTCTGCACTCCCTTTGGGATGCCTTTGGCAGATGAAGTAAGCCTGGAACTCAGGGCTTCCTGGTAAAAAAAATTCAAGCCCTAGGCTGAACCCTAACCCTAACCCTAGGCAGATAAATCAGCCTAGGTATAGGGATGGTGCCAAGGAAAAAGCTGTGAAAGCTGCCATGTTGTTGCACTTTTGTACTCCCCTTGGGATGCCTTGAACAGCTGCAGTGTGCCTGGACCTAAGGGCCTCCTAGTTTCAAAAATCCTAGCCCTAGGCCTAAGCCTAACAGTAACCCTGGGAAAGTAAATCAGCCTGGTGTTAGGCTTCTTGCCAAGGAAAAAGCCGTGAAAGCAGCCATGTTGTGGCACTTTTGCACTCCCTTTTGGATGCCTTTCACAGCTCCAGTGTGCCTGGAACTCAGGGCTTCCTGCTTTTAAAAATCCTAGCCCTAGGCCGAACCCCAACCCTAAGACGAGAAAGGCAAATCAGCCAGGAATTAGGCATGTCCCCAAGGAAAAAGCTGTGGAGGCAGGCATGTTGTGGTACTTTTGCGCTCTTCTTGGCTAGTCCTTCGCAGCTGCTGTGTTCTTGGAACTCAGGGCTTTCTGGTTAATAGACCCTTACCCTAGGCGTAACTCAAACCTTAACCCTAGGAAGGAAAATCAGCCTATGGTTCGGGATGGTCTCATGGAAATATCAGTGGTGGCAGCCAAGTTGCGTCACTTTTGCGCTCCCCTTGGGATGCCTTTTGCAGCTGCAGTGTGCCTGGAGCCCAGGGCTTCCTGGTTTTAAAAGTCCTAGGCCTAAGCCTAACAGTAACCCTAGGAAGGTAAATCAGCCGGGTATTAGGGTTCTTCCTAAGGGAAAAGCCGTGAAAGCAGCCATGTTGTGGCACTTCTGCACTCCCTTTGGGATGCCTTTGGCAGATGAAGTAAGCCTGGAACTCAGGGCTTCCTGGTAAAAAAAATTCAAGCCCTAGGCTGAACCCTAACCCTAACCCTAGGCAGATAAATCAGCCTAGGTATAGGGATGGTGCCAAGGAAAAAGCTGTGAAAGCTGCCATGTTGTTGCACTTTTGTACTCCCCTTGGGATGCCTTGAACAGCTGCAGTGTGCCTAGACCTAAGGGCCTCCTAGTTTCAAAAATCCTAGCCCTAGGCCTAAGCCTAACAGTAACCCTGGGAAAGTAAATCAGCCTGGTGTTAGGCTTCTTGCCAAGGAAAAAGCCGTGAAAGCAGCCATGTTGTGGCACTTTTGCACTCCCTTTTGGATGCCTTTCACAGCTCCAGTGTGCCTGGAACTCAGGGCTTCCTGCTTTTAAAAATCCTAGCCCTAGGCCGAACCCCAACCCTAAGACGAGAAAGGCAAATCAGCCAGGAATTAGGCATGTCCCCAAGGAAAAAGCTGTGGAGGCAGGCATGTTGTGCTACTTTTGCGCTCTTCTTGGCTGGTCCTTCGCAGCTGCTGTGTTCTTGGAACTCAGGGCTTTCTGCTTAATAGAACCCTTACCCTAGGCGTAACTCAAACCTTAACCCTAGGAAGGAAAATCAGCCTATGGTTCGGGATGGTCTCATGGAAATATCAGTGGTGGCAGCCAAGTTGCGTCACTTTTGCGCTCCCCTTGGGATGCCTTTCGCAGCTGCAGTGTGCCTGGAGCCCAGGGCTTCCTGGTTTTAAAAGTCCTAGGCCTAAGCCTAACAGTAACCCTAGGAAGGTAAATCAGCCGGGTATTAGGGTTCTTCCTAAGGGAAAAGCCGTGAAAGCAGCCATGTTGTGGCACTTCTGCACTCCCTTTGGGATGCCTTTGGCAGATGAAGTAAGCCTGGAACTCAGGGCTTCCTGGTTAAAAAAATTCAAGCCCTAGGCTGAACCCTAACCCTAACCCTAGGCAGATAAATCAGCCTAGGTATAGGGATGGTGCCAAGGAAAAAGCTGTGAAAGCTGCCATGTTGTTGCACTTTTGTACTCCCCTTGGGATGCCTTGAACAGATGCAGTGTGCCTGGAGCTAAGGGCTTCCTACTTTCAAAAATCCTAGCCCTAGGCCTAAGCCTAACAGTAACCCTGGGAAAGTAAATCAGCCTGATGTTAGGTTTCTTGCCAAGGAAAAAGCCGTGAAAGCAGCCATGTTGTGGCACTTTTGCACTCCCTTTTGGATGCCTTTCACAGCTCCAGTGTGCCTGGAACTCAGGGATTCCTGATTTTAAAAATCCTAGCCCTAGGCCGAACCCCAACCCTAAGACGAGAAAGGCAAATCAGCCAGGAATTAGGCATGTCCCCAAGGAAAAAGCTGTGGAGGCAGGCATGTTGTGGTACTTTTGCGCTCTTCTTGGCTAGTCCTTCGCAGCTGCTGTGTTCTTGGAACTCAGGGCTTTCTGGTTAATAGACCCTTACCCTAGGCGTAACTCAAACCTTAACCCTAGGAAGGAAAATCAGCCTATGGTTCGGGATGGTCTCATGGAAATATCAGTGGTGGCAGCCAAGTTGCGTCACTTTTGCGCTCCCCTTGGGATGCCTTTCGCAGCTGCAGTGTGCCTGGAGCCCAGGGCTTCCTGGTTTTAAAAGTCCTAGGCCTAAGCCTAACAGTAACCCTAGGAAGGTAAATCAGCCGGGTATTAGGGTTCTTCCTAAGGGAAAAGCCGTGAAAGCAGCCATGTTGTGGCACTTCTGCACTCCCTTTGGGATGCCTTTGGCAGATGAAGTAAGCCTGGAACTCAGGGCTTCCTGGTAAAAAAAATTCAAGCCCTAGGCTGAACCCTAACCCTAACCCTAGGCAGATAAATCAGCCTAGGTATAGGGATGGTGCCAAGGAAAAAGCTGTGAAAGCTGCCATGTTGTTGCACTTTTGTACTCCCCTTGGGATGCCTTGAACAGCTGCAGTGTGCCTGGAGCTAAGGGCCTCCTAGTTTCAAAAATCCTAGCCCTAGGCCTAAGCCTAACAGTAACCCTGGGAAAGTAAATCAGCCTGGTGTTAGGCTTCTTGCGAAGGAAAAAGCCGTGAAAGCAGCCATGTTGTGGCACTTTTGCACTCCCTTTTGGATGCCTTTCACAGCTCCAGTGTGCCTGGAACTCAGGGCTTCCTGCTTTTAAAAATCCTAGCCCTAGGCCGAACCCCAACCCTAAGACGAGAAAGGCAAATCAGCCAGGAATTAGGCATGTCCCCAAGGAAAAAGCTGTGGAGGCAGGCATGTTGTGCTACTTTTGCGCTCTTCTTGGCTGGTCCTTCGCAGCTGCTGTGTTCTTGGAACTCAGGGCTTTCTGCTTAATAGAACCCTTACCCTAGGCGTAACTCAAACCTTAACCCTAGGAAGGAAAATCAGCCTATGGTTCGGGATGGTCTCATGGAAATATCAGTGGTGGCAGCCAAGTTGCGTCACTTTTGCGCTCCCCTTGGGATGCCTTTCGCAGCTGCAGTGTGCCTGGAGCCCAGGGCTTCCTGGTTTTAAAAGTCCTAGGCCTAAGCCTAACAGTAACCCTAGGAAGGTAAATCAGCCGGGTATTAGGGTTCTTCCTAAGGGAAAAGCCGTGAAAGCAGCCATGTTGTGGCACTTCTGCACTCCCTTTGGGATGCCTTTGGCAGATGAAGTAAGCCTGGAACTCAGGGCTTCCTGGTTAAAAAAATTCAAGCCCTAGGCTGAACCCTAACCCTAACCCTAGGCAGATAAATCAGCCTAGGTATAGGGATGGTGCCAAGGAAAAAGCTGTGAAAGCTGCCATGTTGTTGCACTTTTGTACTCCCCTTGGGATGCCTTGAACAGCTGCAGTGTGCCTGGAGCTAAGGGCTTCCTACTTTCAAAAATCCTAGCCCTAGGCCTAAGCCTAACAGTAACCCTGGGAAAGTAAATCAGCCTGATGTTAGGCTTCTTGCCAAGGAAAAAGCCGTGAAAGCAGCCATGTTGTGGCACTTTTGCACTCCCTTTTGGATGCCTTTCCCAGCTCCAGTGTGCCTGGAACTCAGGGATTCCTGCTTTTAAAAATCCTAGCCCTAGGCCGAACCCCAACCCTAAGACGAGAAAGGCAAATCAGCCAGGAATTAGGCATGTCCCCAAGGAAAAAGCTGTGGAGGCAGGCATGTTGTGGTACTTTTGCGCTCTTCTTGGCTGGTCCTTCGCAGCTGCTGTGTTCTTGGAACTCAGGGCTTTCTGGTTAATAGAACCCTTACCCTAGGCGTAACTCAAACCTTAACCCTAGGAAGGAAAATCAACCTATGGTTCGGGATGGTCTCATGGAAATATCAGTGGTGGCAGCCAAGTTGCGTCACTTTTGCGCTCCCCTTGGGATGCCTTTCGCAGCTGCAGTGTGCCTGGAGCCCAGGGCTTCCTGGTTTTAAAAGTCCTAGGCCTAAGCCTAACAGTAACCCTAGGAAGGTAAATCAGCTGGGTATTAGGGTTCTTCCTAAGGGAAAAGCCGTGAAAGCAGCCATGTTGTGGCACTTCTGCACTCCCTTTGGGATGCCTTTGGCAGATGAAGTAAGCCTGGAACTCAGGGCTTCCTGGTAAAAAAAATTCAAGCCCTAGGCTGAACCCTAACCCTAACCCTAGGCAGATAAATCAGCCTAGGTATAGGGATGGTGCCAAGGAAAAAGCTGTGAAAGCTGCCATGTTGTTGCACTTTTGTACTCCCCTTGGGATGCCTTGAACAGCTGCAGTGTGCCTGGAGCTAAGGGCTTCCTACTTTCAAAAATCCTAGCCCTAGGCCTAAGCCTAACAGTAACCCTGGGAAAGTAAATCAGCCTGATGTTAGGTTTCTTGCCAAGGAAAAAGCCGTGAAAGCAGCCATGTTGTGGCACTTTTGCACTCCCTTTTGGATGCCTTTCACAGCTCCAGTGTGCCTGGAACTCAGGGATTCCTGATTTTAAAAATCCTAGCCCTAGGCCGAACCCCAACCCTAAGACGAGAAAGGCAAATCAGCCAGGAATTAGGCATGTCCCCAAGGAAAAAGCTGTGGAGGCAGGCATGTTGTGGTACTTTTGCGCTCTTCTTGGCTAGTCCTTCGCAGCTGCTGTGTTCTTGGAACTCAGGGCTTTCTGGTTAATAGACCCTTACCCTAGGCGTAACTCAAACCTTAACCCTAGGAAGGAAAATCAGCCTATGGTTCGGGATGGTCTCATGGAAATATCAGTGGTGGCAGCCAAGTTGCGTCACTTTTGCGCTCCCCTTGGGATGCCTTTCGCAGCTGCAGTGTGCCTGGAGCCCAGGGCTTCCTGGTTTTAAAAGTCCTAGGCCTAAGCCTAACAGTAACCCTAGGAAGGTAAATCAGCCGGGTATTAGGGTTCTTCCTAAGGGAAAAGCCGTGAAAGCAGCCATGTTGTGGCACTTCTGCACTCCCTTTGGGATGCCTTTGGCAGATGAAGTAAGCCTGGAACTCAGGGCTTCCTGGTTAAAAAAATTCAAGCCCTAGGCTGAACCCTAACCCTAACCCTAGGCATATAAATCAGCCTAGGTATAGGGATGGTGCCAAGGAAAAAGCTGTGAAAGCTGCCATGTTGTTGCACTTTTGTACTCCCCTTGGGATGCCTTGAACAGCTGCAGTGTGCCTGGACCTAAGGGCCTCCTAGTTTCAAAAATCCTAGCCCTAGGCCTAAGCCTAACAGTAACCCTGGGAAAGTAAATCAGCCTGGTGTTAGGCTTCTTGCCAAGGAAAAAGCCGTGAAAGCAGCCATGTTGTGGCACTTTTGCACTCCCTTTTGGATGCCTTTCACAGCTCCAGTGTGCCTGGAACTCAGGGCTTCCTGCTTTTAAAAATCCTAGCCCTAGGCCGAACCCCAACCCTAAGACGAGAAAGGCAAATCAGCCAGGAATTAGGCATGCCCCCAAGGAAAAAGCTGTGGAGGCAGGCATGTTGTGCTACTTTTGCGCTCTTCTTGGCTGGTCCTTCGCAGCTGCTGTGTTCTTGGAACTCAGGGCTTTCTGCTTAATAGAACCCTTACCCTAGGCGTAACTCAAACCTTAACCCTAGGAAGGAAAATCAGCCTATGGTTCGGGATGGTCTCATGGAAATATCAGTGGTGGCAGCCAAGTTGCGTCACTTTTGCGCTCCCCTTGGGATGCCTTTTGCAGCTGCAGTGTGCCTGGAGCCCAGGGCTTCCTGGTTTTAAAAGTCCTAGGCCTAAGCCTAACAGTAACCCTAGGAAGGTAAATCAGCCGGGTATTAGGGTTCTTCCTAAGGGAAAAGCCGTGAAAGCAGCCATGTTGTGGCACTTCTGCACTCCCTTTGGGATGCCTTTGGCAGATGAAGTAAGCCTGGAACTCAGGGCTTCCTGGTAAAAAAAATTCAAGCCCTAGGCTGAACCCTAACCCTAACCCTAGGCAGATAAATCAGCCTAGGTATAGGGATGGTGCCAAGGAAAAAGCTGTGAAAGCTGCCATGTTGTTGCACTTTTGTACTCCCCTTGGGATGCCTTGAACAGCTGCAGTGTGCCTGGACCTAAGGGCCTCCTAGTTTCAAAAATCCTAGCCCTAGGCCTAAGCCTAACAGTAACCCTGGGAAAGTAAATCAGCCTGGTGTTAGGCTTCTTGCCAAGGAAAAAGCCGTGAAAGCAGCCATGTTGTGGCACTTTTGCACTCCCTTTTGGATGCCTTTCACAGCTGCAGTGTGCCTGGAACTCAGGGCTTCCTGCTTTTAAAAATCCTAGCCCTAGGCCGAACCCCAACCCTAAGACGAGAAAGGCAAATCAGCCAGGAATTAGGCATGTCCCCAAGGAAAAAGCTGTGGAGGCAGGCATGTTGTGGTACTTTTGCGCTCTTCTTGGCTAGTCCTTCGCAGCTGCTGTGTTCTTGGAACTCAGGGCTTTCTGGTTAATAGACCCTTACCCTAGGCGTAACTCAAACCTTAACCCTAGGAAGGAAAATCAGCCTATGGTTCGGGATGGTCTCATGGAAATATCAGTGGTGGCAGCCAAGTTGCGTCACTTTTGCGCTCCCCTTGGGATGCCTTTTGCAGCTGCAGTGTGCCTGGAGCCCAGGGCTTCCTGGTTTTAAAAGTCCTAGGCCTAAGCCTAACAGTAACCCTAGGAAGGTAAATCAGCCGGGTATTAGGGTTCTTCCTAAGGGAAAAGCCGTGAAAGCAGCCATGTTGTGGCACTTCTGCACTCCCTTTGGGATGCCTTTGGCAGATGAAGTAAGCCTGGAACTCAGGGCTTCCTGGTAAAAAAAATTCAAGCCCTAGGCTGAACCCTAACCCTAACCCTAGGCAGATAAATCAGCCTAGGTATAGGGATGGTGCCAAGGAAAAAGCTGTGAAAGCTGCCATGTTGTTGCACTTTTGTACTCCCCTTGGGATGCCTTGAACAGCTGCAGTGTGCCTAGACCTAAGGGCCTCCTAGTTTCAAAAATCCTAGCCCTAGGCCTAAGCCTAACAGTAACCCTGGGAAAGTAAATCAGCCTGGTGTTAGGCGTCTTGCCAAGGAAAAAGCCGTGAAAGCAGCCATGTTGTGGCACTTTTGCACTCCCTTTTGGATGCCTTTCACAGCTCCAGTGTGCCTGGAACTCAGGGCTTCCTGCTTTTAAAAATCCTAGCCCTAGGCCGAACCCCAACCCTAAGACGAGAAAGGCAAATCAGCCAGGAATTAGGCATGTCCCCAAGGAAAAAGCTGTGGAGGCAGGCATGTTGTGCTACTTTTGCGCTCTTCTTGGCTGGTCCTTCGCAGCTGCTGTGTTCTTGGAACTCAGGGCTTTCTGCTTAATAGAACCCTTACCCTAGGCGTAACTCAAACCTTAACCCTAGGAAGGAAAATCAGCCTATGGTTCGGGATGGTCTCATGGAAATATCAGTGGTGGCAGCCAAGTTGCGTCACTTTTGCGCTCCCCTTGGGATGCCTTTCGCAGCTGCAGTGTGCCTGGAGCCCAGGGCTTCCTGGTTTTAAAAGTCCTAGGCCTAAGCCTAACAGTAACCCTAGGAAGGTAAATCAGCCGGGTATTAGGGTTCTTCCTAAGGGAAAAGCCGTGAAAGCAGCCATGTTGTGGCACTTCTGCACTCCCTTTGGGATGCCTTTGGCAGATGAAGTAAGCCTGGAACTCAGGGCTTCCTGGTTAAAAAAATTCAAGCCCTAGGCTGAACCCTAACCCTAACCCTAGGCAGATAAATCAGCCTAGGTATAGGGATGGTGCCAAGGAAAAAGCTGTGAAAGCTGCCATGTTGTTGCACTTTTGTACTCCCCTTGGGATGCCTTGAACAGCTGCAGTGTGCCTGGAGCTAAGGGCTTCCTACTTTCAAAAATCCTAGCCCTAGGCCTAAGCCTAACAGTAACCCTGGGAAAGTAAATCAGCCTGATGTTAGGTTTCTTGCCAAGGAAAAAGCCGTGAAAGCAGCCATGTTGTGGCACTTTTGCACTCCCTTTTGGATGCCTTTCACAGCTCCAGTGTGCCTGGAACTCAGGGATTCCTGATTTTAAAAATCCTAGCCCTAGGCCGAACCCCAACCCTAAGACGAGAAAGGCAAATCAGCCAGGAATTAGGCATGTCCCCAAGGAAAAAGCTGTGGAGGCAGGCATGTTGTGGTACTTTTGCGCTCTTCTTGGCTAGTCCTTCGCAGCTGCTGTGTTCTTGGAACTCAGGGCTTTCTGGTTAATAGACCCTTACCCTAGGCGTAACTCAAACCTTAACCCTAGGAAGGAAAATCAGCCTATGGTTCGGGATGGTCTCATGGAAATATCAGTGGTGGCAGCCAAGTTGCGTCACTTTTGCGCTCCCCTTGGGATGCCTTTCGCAGCTGCAGTGTGCCTGGAGCCCAGGGCTTCCTGGTTTTAAAAGTCCTAGGCCTAAGCCTAACAGTAACCCTAGGAAGGTAAATCAGCCGGGTATTAGGGTTCTTCCTAAGGGAAAAGCCGTGAAAGCAGCCATGTTGTGGCACTTCTGCACTCCCTTTGGGATGCCTTTGGCAGATGAAGTAAGCCTGGAACTCAGGGCTTCCTGGTAAAAAAAATTCAAGCCCTAGGCTGAACCCTAACCCTAACCCTAGGCAGATAAATCAGCCTAGGTATAGGGATGGTGCCAAGGAAAAAGCTGTGAAAGCTGCCATGTTGTTGCACTTTTGTACTCCCCTTGGGATGCCTTGAACAGCTGCAGTGTGCCTGGACCTAAGGGCCTCCTAGTTTCAAAAATCCTAGCCCTAGGCCTAAGCCTAACAGTAACCCTGGGAAAGTAAATCAGCCTGGTGTTAGGCTTCTTGCCAAGGAAAAAGCCGTGAAAGCAGCCATGTTGTGGCACTTTTGCACTCCCTTTTGGATGCCTTTCACAGCTCCAGTGTGCCTGGAACTCAGGGCTTCCTGCTTTTAAAAATCCTAGCCCTAGGCCGAACCCCAACCCTAAGACGAGAAAGGCAAATCAGCCAGGAATTAGGCATGTCCCCAAGGAAAAAGCTGTGGAGGCAGGCATGTTGTGCTACTTTTGCGCTCTTCTTGGCTGGTCCTTCGCAGCTGCTGTGTTCTTGGAACTCAGGGCTTTCTGCTTAATAGAACCCTTACCCTAGGCGTAACTCAAACCTTAACCCTAGGAAGGAAAATCAGCCTATGGTTCGGGATGGTCTCATGGAAATATCAGTGGTGGCAGCCAAGTTGCGTCACTTTTGCGCTCCCCTTGGGATGCCTTTCGCAGCTGCAGTGTGCCTGGAGCCCAGGGCTTCCTGGTTTTAAAAGTCCTAGGCCTAAGCCTAACAGTAACCCTAGGAAGGTAAATCAGCCGGGTATTAGGGTTCTTCCTAAGGGAAAAGCCGTGAAAGCAGCCATGTTGTGGCACTTCTGCACTCCCTTTGGGATGCCTTTGGCAGATGAAGTAAGCCTGGAACTCAGGGCTTCCTGGTAAAAAAAATTCAAGCCCTAGGCTGAACCCTAACCCTAACCCTAGGCAGATAAATCAGCCTAGGTATAGGGATGGTGCCAAGGAAAAAGCTGTGAAAGCTGCCATGTTGTTGCACTTTTGTACTCCCCTTGGGATGCCTTGAACAGCTGCAGTGTGCCTGGACCTAAGGGCCTCCTAGTTTCAAAAATCCTAGCCCTAGGCCTAAGCCTAACAGTAACCCTGGGAAAGTAAATCAGCCTGGTGTTAGGCTTCTTGCCAAGGAAAAAGCCGTGAAAGCAGCCATGTTGTGGCACTTTTGCACTCCCTTTTGGATGCCTTTCACAGCTCCAGTGTGCCTGGAACTCAGGGCTTCCTGCTTTTAAAAATCCTAGCCCTAGGCCGAACCCCAACCCTAAGACGAGAAAGGCAAATCAGCCAGGAATTAGGCATGTCCCCAAGGAAAAAGCTGTGGAGGCAGGCATGTTGTGCTACTTTTGCGCTCTTCTTGGCTGGTCCTTCGCAGCTGCTGTGTTCTTGGAACTCAGGGCTTTCTGCTTAATAGAACCCTTACCCTAGGCGTAACTCAAACCTTAACCCTAGGAAGGAAAATCAGCCTATGGTTCGGGATGGTCTCATGGAAATATCAGTGGTGGCAGCCAAGTTGCGTCACTTTTGCGCTCCCCTTGGGATGCCTTTCGCAGCTGCAGTGTGCCTGGAGCCCAGGGCTTCCTGGTTTTAAAAGTCCTAGGCCTAAGCCTAACAGTAACCCTAGGAAGGTAAATCAGCCGGGTATTAGGGTTCTTCCTAAGGGAAAAGCCGTGAAAGCAGCCATGTTGTGGCACTTCTGCACTCCCTTTGGGATGCCTTTGGCAGATGAAGTAAGCCTGGAACTCAGGGCTTCCTGGTAAAAAAAATTCAAGCCCTAGGCTGAACCCTAACCCTAACCCTAGGCAGATAAATCAGCCTAGGTATAGGGATGGTGCCAAGGAAAAAGCTGTGAAAGCTGCCATGTTGTTGCACTTTTGTACTCCCCTTGGGATGCCTTGAACAGCTGCAGTGTGCCTGGAGCTAAGGGCTTCCTACTTTCAAAAATCCTAGCCCTAGGCCTAAGCCTAACAGTAACCCTGGGAAAGTAAATCAGCCTGATGTTAGGTTTCTTGCCAAGGAAAAAGCCGTGAAAGCAGCCATGTTGTGGCACTTTTGCACTCCCTTTTGGATGCCTTTCCCAGCTCCAGTGTGCCTGGAACTCAGGGATTCCTGCTTTTAAAAATCCTAGCCCTAGGCCGAACCCCAACCCTAAGACGAGAAAGGCAAATCAGCCAGGAATTAGGCATGTCCCCAAGGAAAAAGCTGTGGAGGCAGGCATGTTGTGGTACTTTTGCGCTCTTCTTGGCTGGTCCTTCGCAGCTGCTGTGTTCTTGGAACTCAGGGCTTTCTGGTTAATAGAACCCTTACCCTAGGCGTAACTCAAACCTTAACCCTAGGAAGGAAAATCAACCTATGGTTCGGGATGGTCTCATGGAAATATCAGTGGTGGCAGCCAAGTTGCGTCACTTTTGCGCTCCCCTTGGGATGCCTTTCGCAGCTGCAGTGTGCCTGGAGCCCAGGGCTTCCTGGTTTTAAAAGTCCTAGGCCTAAGCCTAACAGTAACCCTAGGAAGGTAAATCAGCCTGATGTTAGGCTTCTTCCTAAGGGAAAAGCCGTGAAAGCAGCCATGTTGTGGCACTTCTGCACTCCCTTTGGGATGCCTTTGGCAGATGAAGTAAGCCTGGAACTCAGGGCTTCCTGGTAAAAAAAATTCAAGCCCTAGGCTGAACCCTAACCCTAACCCTAGGCAGATAAATCAGCCTAGGTATAGGGATGGTGCCAAGGAAAAAGCTGTGAAAGCTGCCATGTTGTTGCACTTTTGTACTCCCCTTGGGATGCCTTGAACAGCTGCAGTGTGCCTGGAGCTAAGGGCTTCCTACTTTCAAAAATCCTAGCCCTAGGCCTAAGCCTAACAGTAACCCTGGGAAAGTAAATCAGCCTGATGTTAGGCTTCTTGCCAAGGAAAAAGCCGTGAAAGCAGCCATGTTGTGGCACTTCTGCACTCCCTTTGGGATGCTTATGGCAGATGAAGTAAGCCTGGAACTCAGGGCTTCCTGGTTAAAGAAATTCAAGCCCTAGGCAGAACCCTAACCCTAACCCTAGGCAGATAAATCAGCCTAGGTATAGGGATGGTGCCAAGGAAAAAGCTGTGAAAGCTGCCATGTTGTTGCACTTTTGTACTCCCCTTGGGATGCCTTGAACAGCTGCAGTGTGCCTGGAGCTAAGGGCTTCCTAGTTTTAAAAATCCTAGCCCTAGGCCTAAGCCTAATAGTAACCCTGGGAAGGTAAGTTAGCCTGGTGTTAGGCGTCTTGCCAAGGAAAAAGCCGTGAAAGCAGCCATGTTGTGGCACTTTTGCACTCCCTTTTGGATGCCTTTCACAGCTCCAGTGTGCCTGGAACTCAGGGATTCCTGATTTTAAAAATCCTAGCCCTAGGCCGAACCCCAACCCTAAGACGAGAAAGGCAAATCAGCCAGGAATTAGGCATGTCCCCAAGGAAAAAGCTGTGGAGGCAGGCATGTTGTGGTACTTTTGCGCTCTTCTTGGCTAGTCCTTCGCAGCTGCTGTGTTCTTGGAACTCAGGGCTTTCTGGTTAATAGAACCCTTACCCTAGGCGTAACTCAAACCTTAACCCTAGGAAGGAAAATCAGCCTATGGTTCGGGATGGTCTCATGGAAATATCAGTGGTGGCAGCCAAGTTGCGTCACTTTTGCGCTCCCCTTGGGATGCCTTTTGCAGCTGCAGTGTGCCTGGAGCCCAGGGCTTCCTGGTTTTAAAAGTCCTAGGCCTAAGCCTAACAGTAACCCTAGGAAGGTAAATCAGCCGGGTATTAGGGTTCTTCCTAAGGGAAAAGCCGTGAAAGCAGCCATGTTGTGGCACTTCTGCACTCCCTTTGGGATGCCTTTGGCAGATGAAGTAAGCCTGGAACTCAGGGCTTCCTGGTAAAAAAAATTCAAGCCCTAGGCTGAACCCTAACCCTAACCCTAGGCAGATAAATCAGCCTAGGTATAGGGATGGTGCCAAGGAAAAAGCTGTGAAAGCTGCCATGTTGTTGCACTTTTGTACTCCCCTTGGGATGCCTTGAACAGCTGCAGTGTGCCTGGACCTAAGGGCCTCCTAGTTTCAAAAATCCTAGCCCTAGGCCTAAGCCTAACAGTAACCCTGGGAAAGTAAATCAGCCTGGTGTTAGGCTTCTTGCCAAGGAAAAAGCCGTGAAAGCAGCCATGTTGTGGCACTTTTGCACTCCCTTTTGGATGCCTTTCACAGCTCCAGTGTGCCTGGAACTCAGGGCTTCCTGCTTTTAAAAATCCTAGCCCTAGGCCGAACCCCAACCCTAAGACGAGAAAGGCAAATCAGCCAGGAATTAGGCATGTCCCCAAGGAAAAAGCTGTGGAGGCAGGCATGTTGTGGTACTTTTGCGCTCTTCTTGGCTAGTCCTTCGCAGCTGCTGTGTTCTTGGAACTCAGGGCTTTCTGGTTAATAGACCCTTACCCTAGGCGTAACTCAAACCTTAACCCTAGGAAGGAAAATCAGCCTATGGTTCGGGATGGTCTCATGGAAATATCAGTGGTGGCAGCCAAGTTGCGTCACTTTTGCGCTCCCCTTGGGATGCCTTTTGCAGCTGCAGTGTGCCTGGAGCCCAGGGCTTCCTGGTTTTAAAAGTCCTAGGCCTAAGCCTAACAGTAACCCTAGGAAGGTAAATCAGCCGGGTATTAGGGTTCTTCCTAAGGGAAAAGCCGTGAAAGCAGCCATGTTGTGGCACTTCTGCACTCCCTTTGGGATGCCTTTGGCAGATGAAGTAAGCCTGGAACTCAGGGCTTCCTGGTAAAAAAAATTCAAGCCCTAGGCTGAACCCTAACCCTAACCCTAGGCAGATAAATCAGCCTAGGTATAGGGATGGTGCCAAGGAAAAAGCTGTGAAAGCTGCCATGTTGTTGCACTTTTGTACTCCCCTTGGGATGCCTTGAACAGCTGCAGTGTGCCTAGACCTAAGGGCCTCCTAGTTTCAAAAATCCTAGCCCTAGGCCTAAGCCTAACAGTAACCCTGGGAAAGTAAATCAGCCTGATGTTAGGCTTCTTGCCAAGGAAAAAGCCGTGAAAGCAGCCATGTTGTGGCACTTTTGCACTCCCTTTTGGATGCCTTTCACAGCTGCAGTGTGCCTGGAACTCAGGGCTTCCTGCTTTTAAAAATCCTAGCCCTAGGCCGAACCCCAACCCTAAGACGAGAAAGGCAAATCAGCCAGGAATTAGGCATGTCCCCAAGGAAAAAGCTGTGGAGGCAGGCATGTTGTGGTACTTTTGCGCTCTTCTTGGCTAGTCCTTCGCAGCTGCTGTGTTCTTGGAACTCAGGGCTTTCTGGTTAATAGAACCCTTACCCTAGGCGTAACTCAAACCTTAACCCTAGGAAGGAAAATCAGCCTATGGTTCGGGATGGTCTCATGGAAATATCAGTGGTGGCAGCCAAGTTGCGTCACTTTTGCGCTCCCCTTGGGATGCCTTTTGCAGCTGCAGTGTGCCTGGAGCCCAGGGCTTCCTGGTTTTAAAAGTCCTAGGCCTAAGCCTAACAGTAACCCTAGGAAGGTAAATCAGCCGGGTATTAGGGTTCTTCCTAAGGGAAAAGCCGTGAAAGCAGCCATGTTGTGGCACTTCTGCACTCCCTTTGGGATGCCTTTGGCAGATGAAGTAAGCCTGGAACTCAGGGCTTCCTGGTAAAAAAAATTCAAGCCCTAGGCTGAACCCTAACCCTAACCCTAGGCAGATAAATCAGCCTAGGTATAGGGATGGTGCCAAGGAAAAAGCTGTGAAAGCTGCCATGTTGTTGCACTTTTGTACTCCCCTTGGGATGCCTTGAACAGCTGCAGTGTGCCTGGACCTAAGGGCCTCCTAGTTTCAAAAATCCTAGCCCTAGGCCTAAGCCTAACAGTAACCCTGGGAAAGTAAATCAGCCTGGTGTTAGGCGTCTTGCCAAGGAAAAAGCCGTGAAAGCAGCCATGTTGTGGCACTTTTGCACTCCCTTTTGGATGCCTTTCACAGCTCCAGTGTGCCTGGAACTCAGGGCTTCCTGCTTTTAAAAATCCTAGCCCTAGGCCGAACCCCAACCCTAAGACGAGAAAGGCAAATCAGCCAGGAATTAGGCATGTCCCCAAGGAAAAAGCTGTGGAGGCAGGCATGTTGTGGTACTTTTGCGCTCTTCTTGGCTAGTCCTTCGCAGCTGCTGTGTTCTTGGAACTCAGGGCTTTCTGGTTAATAGACCCTTACCCTAGGCGTAACTCAAACCTTAACCCTAGGAAGGAAAATCAGCCTATGGTTCGGGATGGTCTCATGGAAATATCAGTGGTGGCAGCCAAGTTGCGTCACTTTTGCGCTCCCCTTGGGATGCCTTTTGCAGCTGCAGTGTGCCTGGAGCCCAGGGCTTCCTGGTTTTAAAAGTCCTAGGCCTAAGCCTAACAGTAACCCTAGGAAGGTAAATCAGCCGGGTATTAGGGTTCTTCCTAAGGGAAAAGCCGTGAAAGCAGCCATGTTGTGGCACTTCTGCACTCCCTTTGGGATGCCTTTGGCAGATGAAGTAAGCCTGGAACTCAGGGCTTCCTGGTAAAAAAAATTCAAGCCCTAGGCTGAACCCTAACCCTAACCCTAGGCAGATAAATCAGCCTAGGTATAGGGATGGTGCCAAGGAAAAAGCTGTGAAAGCTGCCATGTTGTTGCACTTTTGTACTCCCCTTGGGATGCCTTGAACAGCTGCAGTGTGCCTAGACCTAAGGGCCTCCTAGTTTCAAAAATCCTAGCCCTAGGCCTAAGCCTAACAGTAACCCTGGGAAAGTAAATCAGCCTGGTGTTAGGCTTCTTGCCAAGGAAAAAGCCGTGAAAGCAGCCATGTTGTGGCACTTTTGCACTCCCTTTTGGATGCCTTTCACAGCTCCAGTGTGCCTGGAACTCAGGGCTTCCTGCTTTTAAAAATCCTAGCCCTAGGCCGAACCCCAACCCTAAGACGAGAAAGGCAAATCAGCCAGGAATTAGGCATGTCCCCAAGGAAAAAGCTGTGGAGGCAGGCATGTTGTGCTACTTTTGCGCTCTTCTTGGCTGGTCCTTCGCAGCTGCTGTGTTCTTGGAACTCAGGGCTTTCTGCTTAATAGAACCCTTACCCTAGGCGTAACTCAAACCTTAAGCCTAGGAAGGAAAATCAGCCTATGGTTCGGGATGGTCTCATGGAAATATCAGTGGTGGCAGCCAAGTTGCGTCACTTTTGCGCTCCCCTTGGGATGCCTTTCGCAGCTGCAGTGTGCCTGGAGCCCAGGGCTTCCTGGTTTTAAAAGTCCTAGGCCTAAGCCTAACAGTAACCCTAGGAAGGTAAATCAGCCGGGTATTAGGGTTCTTCCTAAGGGAAAAGCCGTGAAAGCAGCCATGTTGTGGCACTTCTGCACTCCCTTTGGGATGCCTTTGGCAGATGAAGTAAGCCTGGAACTCAGGGCTTCCTGGTTAAAAAAATTCAAGCCCTAGGCTGAACCCTAACCCTAACCCTAGGCAGATAAATCAGCCTAGGTATAGGGATGGTGCCAAGGAAAAAGCTGTGAAAGCTGCCATGTTGTTGCACTTTTGTACTCCCCTTGGGATGCCTTGAACAGCTGCAGTGTGCCTGGAGCTAAGGGCTTCCTACTTTCAAAAATCCTAGCCCTAGGCCTAAGCCTAACAGTAACCCTGGGAAAGTAAATCAGCCTGATGTTAGGTTTCTTGCCAAGGAAAAAGCCGTGAAAGCAGCCATGTTGTGGCACTTTTGCACTCCCTTTTGGATGCCTTTCCCAGCTCCAGTGTGCCTGGAACTCAGGGATTCCTGCTTTTAAAAATCCTAGCCCTAGGCCGAACCCCAACCCTAAGACGAGAAAGGCAAATCAGCCAGGAATTAGGCATGTCCCCAAGGAAAAAGCTGTGGAGGCAGGCATGTTGTGGTACTTTTGCGCTCTTCTTGGCTGGTCCTTCGCAGCTGCTGTGTTCTTGGAACTCAGGGCTTTCTGGTTAATAGAACCCTTACCCTAGGCGTAACTCAAACCTTAACCCTAGGAAGGAAAATCAGCCTATGGTTCGGGATGGTCTCATGGAAATATCAGTGGTGGCAGCCAAGTTGCGTCACTTTTGCGCTCCCCTTGGGATGCCTTTCGCAGCTGCAGTGTGCCTGGAGCCCAGGGCTTCCTGGTTTTAAAAGTCCTAGGCCTAAGCCTAACAGTAACCCTAGGAAGGTAAATCAGCCGGGTATTAGGGTTCTTCCTAAGGGAAAAGCCGTGAAAGCAGCCATGTTGTGGCACTTCTGCACTCCCTTTGGGATGCCTTTGGCAGATGAAGTAAGCCTGGAACTCAGGGCTTCCTGGTTAAAAAAATTCAAGCCCTAGGCTGAACCCTAACCCTAACCCTAGGCAGATAAATCAGCCTAGGTATAGGGATGGTGCCAAGGAAAAAGCTGTGAAAGCTGCCATGTTGTTGCACTTTTGTACTCCCCTTGGGATGCCTTGAACAGCTGCAGTGTGCCTGGAGCTAAGGGCTTCCTACTTTCAAAAATCCTAGCCCTAGGCCTAAGCCTAACAGTAACCCTGGGAAAGTAAATCAGCCTGATGTTAGGTTTCTTGCCAAGGAAAAAGCCGTGAAAGCAGCCATGTTGTGGCACTTTTGCACTCCCTTTTGGATGCCTTTCCCAGCTCCAGTGTGCCTGGAACTCAGGGATTCCTGCTTTTAAAAATCCTAGCCCTAGGCCGAACCCCAACCCTAAGACGAGAAAGGCAAATCAGCCAGGAATTAGGCATGTCCCCAAGGAAAAAGCTGTGGAGGCAGGCATGTTGTGGTACTTTTGCGCTCTTCTTGGCTGGTCCTTCGCAGCTGCTGTGTTCTTGGAACTCAGGGCTTTCTGGTTAATAGAACCCTTACCCTAGGCGTAACTCAAACCTTAACCCTAGGAAGGAAAATCAACCTATGGTTCGGGATGGTCTCATGGAAATATCAGTGGTGGCAGCCAAGTTGCGTCACTTTTGCGCTCCCCTTGGGATGCCTTTCGCAGCTGCAGTGTGCCTGGAGCCCAGGGCTTCCTGGTTTTAAAAGTCCTAGGCCTAAGCCTAACAGTAACCCTAGGAAGGTAAATCAGCTGGGTATTAGGGTTCTTCCTAAGGGAAAAGCCGTGAAAGCAGCCATGTTGTGGCACTTCTGCACTCCCTTTGGGATGCCTTTGGCAGATGAAGTAAGCCTGGAACTCAGGGCTTCCTGGTAAAAAAAATTCAAGCCCTAGGCTGAACCCTAACCCTAACCCTAGGCAGATAAATCAGCCTAGGTATAGGGATGGTGCCAAGGAAAAAGCTGTGAAAGCTGCCATGTTGTTGCACTTTTGTACTCCCCTTGGGATGCCTTGAACAGCTGCAGTGTGCCTGGAGCTAAGGGCTTCCTAGTTTCAAAAATCCTAGCCCTAGGCCTAAGCCTAACAGTAACCCTGGGAAAGTAAATCAGCCTGATGTTAGGCTTCTTGCCAAGGAAAAAGCCGTGAAAGCAGCCATGTTGTGGCACTTCTGCACTCCCTTTGGGATGCTTATGGCAGATGAAGTAAGCCTGGAACTCAGGGCTTCCTGGTTAAAGAAATTCAAGCCCTAGGCTGAACCCTAACCCTAACCCTAGGCAGATAAATCAGCCTAGGTATAGGGATGGTGCCAAGGAAAAAGCTGTGAAAGCTGCCATGTTGTTGCACTTTTGTACTCCCCTTGGGATGCCTTGAACAGCTGCAGTGTGCCTGGAGCTAAGGGCTTCCTAGTTTTAAAAATCCTAGCCCTAGGCCTAAGCCTAATAGTAACCCTGGGAAGGTAAGTTAGCCTGGTGTTAGGCGTCTTGCCAAGGAAAAAGCCGTGAAAGCAGCCATGTTGTGGCACTTTTGCACTACCTTTTGGATGCCTTTCACAGCTCCAGTGTGCCTGGAACTCAGGGATTCCTGATTTTAAAAATCCTAGCCCTAGGCCGAACCCCAACCCTAAGACGAGAAAGGCAAATCAGCCAGGAATTAGGCATGTCCCCAAGGAAAAAGCTGTGGAGGCAGGCATGTTGTGCTACTTTTGCGCTCTTCTTGGCTGGTCCTTCGCAGCTGCTGTGTTCTTGGAACTCAGGGCTTTCTGGTTAATAGAACCCTTACCCTAGGCGTAACTCAAACCTTAACCCTAGGAAGGAAAATCAGCCTATGGTTCGGGATGGTCTCATGGAAATATCAGTGGTGGCAGCCAAGTTGCGTCACTTTTGCGCTCCCCTTGGGATGCCTTTTGCAGCTGCAGTGTGCCTGGAGCCCAGGGCTTCCTGGTTTTAAAAGTCCTAGGCCTAAGCCTAACAGTAACCCTAGGAAGGTAAATCAGCCGGGTATTAGGGTTCTTCCTAAGGGAAAAGCCGTGAAAGCAGCCATGTTGTGGCACTTCTGCACTCCCTTTGGGATGCCTTTGGCAGATGAAGTAAGCCTGGAACTCAGGGCTTCCTGGTTAAAGAAATCCAAGCCCTAGGCTGAACCCTAACCCTAACCCTAGGCAGATAAATCAGCCTAGGTATAGGGATGGTGCCAAGGAAAAAGCTGTGAAAGCTGCCATGTTGTTGCACTTTTGTACTCCCCTTGGGATGCCTTGAACAGCTGCAGTGTGCCTGGAGCTAAGGGCTTCCTAGTTTCAAAAATCCTAGCCCTAGGCCTAAGCCTAACAGTAACCCTGGGAAAGTAAATCAGCCTGATGTTAGGCTTCTTGCCAAGGAAAAAGCCGTGAAAGCAGCCATGTTGTGGCACTTCTGAACTCCCTTTGGGATGCCTTGGGCAGATGAAGTAAGCCTGGAACTCAGGGCTTCCTGGTTAAAGAAATCCAAGCCCTAGGCTGAACCCTAACCCTAACCCTAGGCAGATAAATCAGCCTAGGTATGGGGATGGTGCCAAGGAAAAAGCTGTGAAAGCTGCCATGTTGTTGCACTTTTGTACTCCCCTTGGGATGCCTTGAACAGCTGCAGTGTGCCTGGAGCTAAGGGCCTCCTAGTTTCAAAAATCCTAGCCCTAGGCCTAAGCCTAACAGTAACCCTGGGAAAGTAAATCAGCCTGATGTTAGGCTTCTTGCCAAGGAAAAAGCCGTGAAAGCAGCCATGTTGTGGCACTTTTGCACTCCCTTTTGGATGCCTTTCACAGCTCCAGTGTGCCTGGAACTCAGGGCTTCCTGCTTTTAAAAATCCTAGCCCTAGGCCGAACCCCAACCCTATGACGAGAAAGGCAAATCAGCCAGGAATTAGGCATGTCCCCAAGGAAAAAGCTGTGGAGGCAGGCATGTTGTGGTACTTTTGCGCTCTTCTTGGCTAGTCCTTCGCAGCTGCTGTGTTCTTGGAACTCAGGGCTTTCTGGTTAATAGAACCCTTACCCTAGGCGTAACTCAAACCTTAAGCCTAGGAAGGAAAATCAACCTATGGTTCGGGATGGTCTCATGGAAATATCAGTGGTGGCAGCCAAGTTGCGTCACTTTTGCGCTCCCCTTGGGATGCCTTTCGCAGCTGCAGTGTGCCTGGAGCCCAGGGCTTCCTGGTTTTAAAAGTCCTAGGCCTAAGCCTAACAGTAACCCTAGGAAGGTAAATCAGCCGGGTATTAGGGTTCTTCCTAAGGGAAAAGCCGTGAAAGCAGCCATGTTGTGGCACTTCTGCACTCCCTTTGGGATGCCTTTGGCAGATGAAGTAAGCCTGGAACTCAGGGCTTCCTGGTAAAAAAATTCAAGCCCTAGGCTGAACCCTAACCCTAACCCTAGGCAGATAAATCAGCCTAGGTATAGGGATGGTGCCAAGGAAAAAGCTGTGAAAGCTGCCATGTTGTTGCACTTTTGTACTCCCCTTGGGATGCCTTGAACAGCTGCAGTGTGCCTGGAGCTAAGGGCTTCCTAGTTTCAAAAATCCTAGCCCTAGGCCTAAGCCTAACAGTAACCCTGGGAAAGTAAATCAGCCTGATGTTAGGCTTCTTGCCAAGGAAAAAGCCGTGAAAGCAGCCATGTTGTGGCACTTCTGCACTCCCTTTGGGATGCTTATGGCAGATGAAGTAAGCCTGGAACTCAGGGCTTCCTGGTTAAAGAAATTCAAGCCCTAGGCTGAACCCTAACCCTAACCCTAGGCAGATAAATCAGCCTAGGTATAGGGATGGTGCCAAGGAAAAAGCTGTGAAAGCTGCCATGTTGTTGCACTTTTGTACTCCCCTTGGGATGCCTTGAACAGCTGCAGTGTGCCTGGAGCTAAGGGCTTCCTAGTTTTAAAAATCCTAGCCCTAGGCCTAAGCCTAATAGTAACCCTGGGAAGGTAAGTTAGCCTGGTGTTAGGCGTCTTGCCAAGGAAAAAGCCGTGAAAGCAGCCATGTTGTGGCACTTTTGCACTCCCTTTTGGATGCCTTTCACAGCTCCAGTGTGCCTGGAACTCAGGGATTCCTGATTTTAAAAATCCTAGCCCTAGGCCGAACCCCAACCCTAAGACGAGAAAGGCAAATCAGCCAGGAATTAGGCATGTCCCCAAGGAAAAAGCTGTGGAGGCAGGCATGTTGTGGTACTTTTGCGCTCTTCTTGGCTAGTCCTTCGCAGCTGCTGTGTTCTTGGAACTCAGGGCTTTCTGGTTAATAGAACCCTTACCCTAGGCGTAACTCAAACCTTAACCCTAGGAAGGAAAATCAGCCTATGGTTCGGGATGGTCTCATGGAAATATCAGTGGTGGCAGCCAAGTTGCGTCACTTTTGCGCTCCCCTTGGGATGCCTTTTGCAGCTGCAGTGTGCCTGGAGCCCAGGGCTTCCTGGTTTTAAAAGTCCTAGGCCTAAGCCTAACAGTAACCCTAGGAAGGTAAATCAGCCGGGTATTAGGGTTCTTCCTAAGGGAAAAGCCGTGAAAGCAGCCATGTTGTGGCACTTCTGCACTCCCTTTGGGATGCCTTTGGCAGATGAAGTAAGCCTGGAACTCAGGGCTTCCTGGTTAAAGAAATTCAAGCCCTAGGCTGAACCCTAACCCTAACCCTAGGCAGATAAATCAGCCTAGGTATAGGGATGGTGCCAAGGAAAAAGCTGTGAAAGCTGCCATGTTGTTGCACTTTTGTACTCCCCTTGGGATGCCTTGAACAGCTGCAGTGTGCCTGGAGCTAAGGGCTTCCTAGTTTCAAAAATCCTAGCCCTAGGCCTAAGCCTAACAGTAACCCTGGGAAAGTAAATCAGCCTGATGTTAGGCTTCTTGCGAAGGAAAAAGCCGTGAAAGCAGCCATGTTGTGGCACTTCTGCACTCCCTTTGGGATGCCTTGGCAGATGAAGTAAGCCTGGAACTCAGGGCTTCCTGCTTTTAAAAATCCTAGCCCTAGGCCGAACCCCAACCCTAAGACGAGAAAGGCAAATCAGCCAGGAATTAGGCATGTCCCCAAGGAAAAAGCTGTGGAAGCAGGCATGTTGTGGTACTTTTGCGCTCTTCTTGGCTAGTCCTTCGCAGCTGCTGTGGTCTTGGAACTCAGGGCTTTCTGGTTAATAGAACCCTTACCCTAGGCGTAACTCAAACCTTAACCCTAGGAAGGAAAATCAGCCTATGGTTCGGGATGGTCTCATGGAAATATCAGTGGTGGCAGCCAAGTTGCGTCACTTTTGCGCTCCCCTTGGGATGCCTTTTGCAGCTGCAGTGTGCCTGGAGCCCAGGGCTTCCTGGTTTTAAAAGTCCTAGGCCTAAGCCTAACAGTAACCCTAGGAAGGTAAATCAGCCTGATGTTAGGCTTCTTCCTAAGGGAAAAGCCGTGAAAGCAGCCATGTTGTGGCACTTCTGCACTCCCTTTGGGATGCCTTTGGCAGATGAAGTAAGCCTGGAACTCAGGGCTTCCTGGTTAAAGAAATCCAAGCCCTAGGCTGAACCCTAACCCTAACCCTAGGCAGATAAATCAGCCTAGGTATAGGGATGGTGCCAAGGAAAAAGCTGTGAAAGCTGCCATGTTGTTGCACTTTTGTACTCCCCTTGGGATGCCTTGAACAGCTGCAGTGTGCCTGGAGCTAAGGGCCTCCTAGTTTCAAAAATCCTAGCCCTAGGCCTAAGCCTAACAGTAACCCTGGGAAAGTAAATCAGCCTGATGTTCGGTTTCTTGCCAAGGAAAAAGCCGTGAAAGCAGCCATGTTGTGGCACTTTTGCACTCCCTTTTGGATGCCTTTCACAGCTCCAGTGTGCCTGGAACTCAGGGCTTCCTGATTTTAAAAATCCTAGCCCTAGGCCGAACCCCAACCCTAAGACGAGAAAGGCAAATCAGCCAGGAATTAGGCATGTCCCCAAGGAAAAAGCTGTGGAGGCAGGCATGTTGTGGTACCTTTGCGCTCTTCTTGGGTAGTCCTTCGCAGCTGCTGTGGTCTTGGAACTCAGGGCTTTCTGGTTAATAGAACCCTTACCCTAGGCGTAACTCAAACCTTAACCCTAGGAAGGAAAATCAGCCTATGGTTCGGGATGGTCTCATGGAAATATCAGTGGTGGCAGCCAAGTTGCGTCACTTTTGCGCTCCCCTTGGGATGCCTTTTGCAGCTGCAGTGTGCCTGGAGCCCAGGGCTTCCTGGTTTTAAAAGTCCTAGGCCTAAGCCTAACAGTAACCCTAGGAAGGTAAATCAGCCTGATGTTAGGCTTCTTCCTAAGGGAAAAGCCGTGAAAGCAGCCATGTTGTGGCACTTCTGCACTCCCTTTGGGATGCCTTTGGCAGATGAAGTAAGCCTGGAACTCAGGGCTTCCTGGTAAAAAAAATTCAAGCCCTAGGCTGAACCCTAACCCTAACCCTAGGCAGATAAATCAGCCTAGGTATAGGGATGGTGCCAAGGAAAAAGCTGTGAAAGCTGCCATGTTGTTGCACTTTTGTACTCCCCTTGGGATGCCTTGAACAGCTGCAGTGTGCCTGGAGCTAAGGGCTTCCTAGTTTCAAAAATCCTAGCCCTAGGCCTAAGCCTAACAGTAACCCTGGGAAAGTAAATCAGCCTGGTGTTAGGCTTCTTGCCAAGGAAAAAGCCGTGAAAGCAGCCATGTTGTGGCACTTTTGCACTCCCTTTTGGATGCCTTTCACAGCTCCAGTGTGCCTGGAACTCAGGGCTTCCTGCTTTTAAAAATCCTAGCCCTAGGCCGAACCCCAACCCTAAGACGAGAAAGGCAAATCAGCCAGGAATTAGGCATGTCCCCAAGGAAAAAGCTGTGGAGGCAGGCATGTTGTGCTACTTTTGCGCTCTTCTTGGCTAGTCCTTCGCAGCTGCTGTGTTCTTGGAACTCAGGGCTTTCTGGTTAATAGAACCCTTACCCTAGGCGTAACTCAAACCTTAACCCTAGGAAGGAAAATCAGCCTATGGTTCGGGATGGTCTCATGGAAATATCAGTGGTGGCAGCCAAGTTGCGTCACTTTTGCGCTCCCCTTGGGATGCCTTTCGCAGCTGCAGTGTGCCTGGAGCCCAGGGCTTCCTGGTTTTAAAAGTCCTAGGCCTAAGCCTAACAGTAACCCTAGGAAGGTAAATCAGCCGGGTATTAGGGTTCTTCCTAAGGGAAAAGCCGTGAAAGCAGCCATGTTGTGGCACTTCTGCACTCCCTTTGGGATGCCTTTGGCAGATGAAGTAAGCCTGGAACTCAGGGCTTCCTGGTAAAAAAAATTCAAGCCCTAGGCTGAACCCTAACCCTAACCCTAGGCAGATAAATCAGCCTAGGTATAGGGATGGTGCCAAGGAAAAAGCTGTGAAAGCTGCCATGTTGTTGCACTTTTGTACTCCCCTTGGGATGCCTTGAACAGCTGCAGTGTGCCTGGAGCTAAGGGCTTCCTAGTTTCAAAAATCCTAGCCCTAGGCCTAAGCCTAACAGTAACCCTGGGAAAGTAAATCAGCCTGATGTTAGGCTTCTTCCTAAGGGAAAAGCCGTGAAAGCAGCCATGTTGTGGCACTTCTGCGCTCCCTTTGGGATGCCTTTGGCAGATGAAGTAAGCCTGGAACTCAGGGCTTCCTGGTTAAAGAAATCCAAGCCCTAGGCTGAACCCTAACCCTAACCCTAGGCAGATAAATCAGCCTAGGTATAGGGATGGTGCCAAGGAAAAAGCTGTGAAAGCTGCCATGTTGTTGCACTTTTGTACTCCCCTTGGGATGCCTTGAACAGCTGCAGTGTGCCTGGAGCCCAGGGCTTCCTAGTTTCAAAAATCCTAGCCCTAGGCCTAAGCCTAACAGTAACCCTGGGAAAGTAAATCAGCCTGATGTTAGGCTTCTTGCCAAGGAAAAAGCCGTGAAAGCAGCCATGTTGTGGCACTTCTGCACTCCCTTTGGGATGCCTTTGGCAGATGAAGTAAGCCTGGAACTCAGGGCTTCCTGCTTTTAAAAATCCTAGCCCTAGGCCGAACCCCAACCCTAAGACGAGAAAGGCAAATCAGCCAGGAATTAGGCATGTCCCCAAGGAAAAAGCTGTGGAGGCAGGCATGTTGTGCTACTTTTGCGCTCTTCTTGGCTAGTCCTTCGCAGCTGCTGTGTTCTTGGAACTCAGGGCTTTCTGGTTAATAGAACCCTTACCCTAGGCGTAACTCAAACCTTAACCCTAGGAAGGAAAATCAGCCTATGGTTCGGGATGGTCTCATGGAAATATCAGTGGTGGCAGCCAAGTTGCGTCACTTTTGCGCTCCCCTTGGGATGCCTTTTGCAGCTGCAGTGTGCCTGGAGCCCAGGGCTTCCTGGTTTTAAAAGTCCTAGGCCTAAGCCTAACAGTAACCCTAGGAAGGTAAATCAGCCGGGTATTAGGGTTCTTCCTAAGGGAAAAGCCGTGAAAGCAGCCATGTTGTGGCACTTCTGCACTCCCTTTGGGATGCCTTTGGCAGATGAAGTAAGCCTGGAACTCAGGGCTTCCTGGTTAAAGAAATCCAAGCCCTAGGCTGAACCCTAACCCTAACCCTAGGCAGATAAATCAGCCTAGGTATAGGGATGGTGCCAAGGAAAAAGCTGTGAAAGCTGCCATGTTGTTGCACTTTTGTACTCCCCTTGGGATGCCTTGAACAGCTGCAGTGTGCCTGGAGCTAAGGGCTTCCTAGTTTCAAAAATCCTAGCCCTAGGCCTAAGCCTAACAGTAACCCTGGGAAAGTAAATCAGCCTGATGTTCGGTTTCTTGCCAAGGAAAAAGCCGTGAAAGCAGCCATGTTGTGGCACTTTTGCACTCCCTTTGGGATGCCTTTCACAGCTCCAGTGTGCCTGGAACTCAGGGCTTCCTGATTTTAAAAATCCTAGCCCTAGGCCGAACCCCAACCCTAAGACGAGAAAGGCAAATCAGCCAGGAATTAGGCATGTCCCCAAGGAAAAAGCTGTGGAGGCAGGCATGTTGTGGTACTTTTGCGCTCTTCTTGGCTAGTCCTTCGCAGCTGCTGTGTTCTTGGAACTCAGGGCTTTCTGGTTAATAGACCCTTACCCTAGGCGTAACTCAAACCTTAACCCTAGGAAGGAAAATCAGCCTATGGTTCGGGATGGTCTCATGGAAATATCAGTGGTGGCAGCCAAGTTGCGTCACTTTTGCGCTCCCCTTGGGATGCCTTTTGCAGCTGCAGTGTGCCTGGAGCCCAGGGCTTCCTGGTTTTAAAAGTCCTAGGCCTAAGCCTAACAGTAACCCTAGGAAGGTAAATCAGCCGGGTATTAGGGTTCTTCCTAAGGGAAAAGCCGTGAAAGCAGCCATGTTGTGGCACTTCTGCACTCCCTTTGGGATGCCTTTGGCAGATGAAGTAAGCCTGGAACTCAGGGCTTCCTGGTAAAAAAAATTCAAGCCCTAGGCTGAACCCTAACCCTAACCCTAGGCAGATAAATCAGCCTAGGTATAGGGATGGTGCCAAGGAAAAAGCTGTGAAAGCTGCCATGTTGTTGCACTTTTGTACTCCCCTTGGGATGCCTTGAACAGCTGCAGTGTGCCTGGACCTAAGGGCCTCCTAGTTTCAAAAATCCTAGCCCTAGGCCTAAGCCTAACAGTAACCCTGGGAAAGTAAATCAGCCTGGTGTTAGGCTTCTTGCCAAGGAAAAAGCCGTGAAAGCAGCCATGTTGTGGCACTTTTGCACTCCCTTTTGGATGCCTTTCACAGCTGCAGTGTGCCTGGAACTCAGGGCTTCCTGCTTTTAAAAATCCTAGCCCTAGGCCGAACCCCAACCCTAAGACGAGAAAGGCAAATCAGCCAGGAATTAGGCATGTCCCCAAGGAAAAAGCTGTGGAGGCAGGCATGTTGTGGTACTTTTGCGCTCTTCTTGGCTGGTCCTTCGCAGCTGCTGTGTTCTTGGAACTCAGGGCTTTCTGGTTAATAGAACCCTTACCCTAGGCGTAACTCAAACCTTAACCCTAGGAAGGAAAATCAACCTATGGTTCGGGATGGTCTCATGGAAATATCAGTGGTGGCAGCCAAGTTGCGTCACTTTTGCGCTCCCCTTGGGATGCCTTTCGCAGCTGCAGTGTGCCTGGAGCCCAGGGCTTCCTGGTTTTAAAAGTCCTAGGCCTAAGCCTAACAGTAACCCTAGGAAGGTAAATCAGCCGGGTATTAGGGTTCTTCCTAAGGGAAAAGCCGTGAAAGCAGCCATGTTGTGGCACTTCTGCACTCCCTTTGGGATGCCTTTGGCAGATGAAGTAAGCCTGGAACTCAGGGCTTCCTGGTAAAAAAAATTCAAGCCCTAGGCTGAACCCTAACCCTAACCCTAGGCAGATAAATCAGCCTAGGTATAGGGATGGTGCCAAGGAAAAAGCTGTGAAAGCTGCCATGTTGTTGCACTTTTGTACTCCCCTTGGGATGCCTTGAACAGCTGCAGTGTGCCTGGAGCTAAGGGCTTCCTAGTTTCAAAAATCCTAGCCCTAGGCCTAAGCCTAACAGTAACCCTGGGAAAGTAAATCAGCCTGATGTTAGGCTTCTTGCCAAGGAAAAAGCCGTGAAAGCAGCCATGTTGTGGCACTTCTGCACTCCCTTTGGGATGCTTATGGCAGATGAAGTAAGCCTGGAACTCAGGGCTTCCTGGTTAAAGAAATTCAAGCCCTAGGCTGAACCCTAACCCTAACCCTAGGCAGATAAATCAGCCTAGGTATAGGGATGGTGCCAAGGAAAAAGCTGTGAAAGCTGCCATGTTGTTGCACTTTTGTACTCCCCTTGGGATGCCTTGAACAGCTGCAGTGTGCCTGGAGCTAAGGGCTTCCTAGTTTTAAAAATCCTAGCCCTAGGCCTAAGCCTAATAGTAACCCTGGGAAGGTAAGTTAGCCTGGTGTTAGGCGTCTTGCCAAGGAAAAAGCCGTGAAAGCAGCCATGTTGTGGCACTTTTGCACTCCCTTTTGGATGCCTTTCACAGCTCCAGTGTGCCTGGAACTCAGGGATTCCTGATTTTAAAAATCCTAGCCCTAGGCCGAACCCCAACCCTAAGACGAGAAAGGCAAATCAGCCAGGAATTAGGCATGTCGCCAAGGAAAAAGCTGTGGAGGCAGGCATGTTGTGGTACTTTTGCGCTCTTCTTGGCTAGTCCTTCGCAGCTGCTGTGTTCTTGGAACTCAGGGCTTTCTGGTTAATAGAACCCTTACCCTAGGCGTAACTCAAACCTTAACCCTAGGAAGGAAAATCAGCCTATGGTTCGGGATGGTCTCATGGAAATATCAGTGGTGGCAGCCAAGTTGCGTCACTTTTGCGCTCCCCTTGGGATGCCTTTCGCAGCTGCAGTGTGCCTGGAGCCCAGGGCTTCCTGGTTTTAAAAGTCCTAGGCCTAAGCCTAACAGTAACCCTAGGAAGGTAAATCAGCCGGGTATTAGGGTTCTTCCTAAGGGAAAAGCCGTGAAAGCAGCCATGTTGTGGCACTTCTGCACTCCCTTTGGGATGCCTTTGGCAGATGAAGTAAGCCTGGAACTCAGGGCTTCCTGGTTAAAGAAATCCAAGCCCTAGGCTGAACCCTAACCCTAACCCTAGGCAGATAAATCAGCCTAGGTATAGGGATGGTGCCAAGGAAAAAGCTGTGAAAGCTGCCATGTTGTGGCACTTTTGCACTCCCTTTTGGATGCCTTTCACAGCTCCAGTGTGCCTGGAACTCAGGGCTTCCTGATTTTAAAAATCCTAGCCCTAGGCCGAACCCCAACCCTAAGACGAGAAAGGCAAATCAGCCAGGAATTAGGCATGTCCCCAAGGAAAAAGCTGTGGAGGCAGGCATGTTGTGGTACCTTTGCGCTCTTCTTGGGTAGTCCTTCGCAGCTGCTGTGGTCTTGGAACTCAGGGCTTTCTGGTTAATAGAACCCTTACCCTAGGCGTAACTCAAACCTTAACCCTAGGAAGGAAAATCAGCCTATGGTTCGGGATGGTCTCATGGAAATATCAGTGGTGGCAGCCAAGTTGCGTCACTTTTGCGCTCCCCTTGGGATGCCTTTTGCAGCTGCAGTGTGCCTGGAGCCCAGGGCTTCCTGGTTTTAAAAGTCCTAGGCCTAAGCCTAACAGTAACCCTAGGAAGGTAAATCAGCCTGATGTTAGGCTTCTTCCTAAGGGAAAAGCCGTGAAAGCAGCCATGTTGTGGCACTTCTGCACTCCCTTTGGGATGCCTTTGGCAGATGAAGTAAGCCTGGAACTCAGGGCTTCCTGGTTAAAGAAATCCAAGCCCTAGGCTGAAGCCTAACCCTAACCCTAGGCAGATAAATCAGCCTAGGTATAGGGATGGTGCCAAGGAAAAAGCTGTGAAAGCTGCCATGTTGTTGCACTTTTGTACTCCCCTTGGGATGCCTTGAACAGCTGCAGTGTGCCTGGAGCTAAGGGCTTCCTAGTTTCAAAAATCCTAGCCCTAGGCCTAAGCCTAACAGTAACCCTGGGAAAGTAAATCAGCCTGGTGTTAGGCTTCTTGCCAAGGAAAAAGCCGTGAAAGCAGCCATGTTGTGGCACTTTTGCACTCCCTTTTGGATGCCTTTCACAGCTCCAGTGTGCCTGGAACTCAGGGCTTCCTGCTTTTAAAAATCCTAGCCCTAGGCCGAACCCCAACCCTAAGACGAGAAAGGCAAATCAGCCAGGAATTAGGCATGTCCCCAAGGAAAAAGCTGTGGAGGCAGGCATGTTGTGGTACTTTTGCGCTCTTCTTGGCTAGTCCTTCGCAGCTGCTGTGTTCTTGGAACTCAGGGCTTTCTGGTTAATAGAACCCTTACCCTAGGCGTAACTCAAACCTTAACCCTAGGAAGGAAAATCAGCCTATGGTTCGGGATGGTCTCATGGAAATATCAGTGGTGGCAGCCAAGTTGCGTCACTTTTGCGCTCCCCTTGGGATGCCTTTCGCAGCTGCAGTGTGCCTGGAGCCCAGGGCTTCCTGGTTTTAAAAGTCCTAGGCCTAAGCCTAACAGTAACCCTAGGAAGGTAAATCAGCCGGGTATTAGGGTTCTTCCTAAGGGAAAAGCCGTGAAAGCAGCCATGTTGTGGCACTTCTGCACTCCCTTTGGGATGCCTTTGGCAGATGAAGTAAGCCTGGAACTCAGGGCTTCCTGGTTAAAGAAATCCAAGCCCTAGGCTGAACCCTAACCCTAACCCTAGGCAGATAAATCAGCCTAGGTATGGGGATGGTGCCAAGGAAAAAGCTGTGAAAGCTGCCATGTTGTTGCACTTTTGTACTCCCCTTGGGATGCCTTGAACAGCTGCAGTGTGCCTGGAGCTAAGGGCTTCCTAGTTTCAAAAATCCTAGCCCTAGGCCTAAGCCTAACAGTAACCCTGGGAAAGTAAATCAGCCTGATGTTAGGCTTCTTGCCAAGGAAAAAGCCGTGAAAGCAGCCATGTTGTGGCACTTCTGCACTCCCTTTGGGATGCCTTTGGCAGATGAAGTAAGCCTGGAACTCAGGGCTTCCTGCTTTTAAAAATCCTAGCCCTAGGCCGAACCCCAACCCTAAGACGAGAAAGGCAAATCAGCCAGGAATTAGGCATGTCCCCAAGGAAAAAGCTGTGGAGGCAGGCATGTTGTGCTACTTTTGCGCTCTTCTTGGCTAGTCCTTCGCAGCTGCTGTGTTCTTGGAACTCAGGGCTTTCTGGTTAATAGAACCCTTACCCTAGGCGTAACTCAAACCTTAACCCTAGGAAGGAAAATCAGCCTATGGTTCGGGATGGTCTCATGGAAATATCAGTGGTGGCAGCCAAGTTGCGTCACTTTTGCGCTCCCCTTGGGATGCCTTTTGCAGCTGCAGTGTGCCTGGAGCCCAGGGCTTCCTGGTTTTAAAAGTCCTAGGCCTAAGCCTAACAGTAACCCTAGGAAGGTAAATCAGCCGGGTATTAGGGTTCTTCCTAAGGGAAAAGCCGTGAAAGCAGCCATGTTGTGGCACTTCTGCACTCCCTTTGGGATGCCTTTGGCAGATGAAGTAAGCCTGGAACTCAGGGCTTCCTGGTTAAAGAAATCCAAGCCCTAGGCTGAACCCTAACCCTAACCCTAGGCAGATAAATCAGCCTAGGTATAGGGATGGTGCCAAGGAAAAAGCTGTGAAAGCTGCCATGTTGTTGCACTTTTGTACTCCCCTTGGGATGCCTTGAACAGCTGCAGTGTGCCTGGAGCTAAGGGCTTCCTACTTTCAAAAATCCTAGCCCTAGGCCTAAGCCTAACAGTAACCCTGGGAAAGTAAATCAGCCTGATGTTCGGTTTCTTGCCAAGGAAAAAGCCGTGAAAGCAGCCATGTTGTGGCACTTTTGCACTCCCTTTTGGATGCCTTTCACAGCTCCAGTGTGCCTGGAACTCAGGGCTTCCTGATTTTAAAAATCCTAGCCCTAGGCCGAACCCCAACCCTAAGACGAGAAAGGCAAATCAGCCAGGAATTAGGCATGTCCCCAAGGAAAAAGCTGTGGAGGCAGGCATGTTGTGGTACTTTTGCGCTCTTCTTGGCTAGTCCTTCGCAGCTGCTGTGTTCTTGGAACTCAGGGCTTTCTGGTTAATAGACCCTTACCCTAGGCGTAACTCAAACCTTAACCCTAGGAAGGAAAATCAGCCTATGGTTCGGGATGGTCTCATGGAAATATCAGTGGTGGCAGCCAAGTTGCGTCACTTTTGCGCTCCCCTTGGGATGCCTTTTGCAGCTGCAGTGTGCCTGGAGCCCAGGGCTTCCTGGTTTTAAAAGTCCTAGGCCTAAGCCTAACAGTAACCCTAGGAAGGTAAATCAGCCGGGTATTAGGGTTCTTCCTAAGGGAAAAGCCGTGAAAGCAGCCATGTTGTGGCACTTCTGCACTCCCTTTGGGATGCCTTTGGCAGATGAAGTAAGCCTGGAACTCAGGGCTTCCTGGTAAAAAAAATTCAAGCCCTAGGCTGAACCCTAACCCTAACCCTAGGCAGATAAATCAGCCTAGGTATAGGGATGGTGCCAAGGAAAAAGCTGTGAAAGCTGCCATGTTGTTGCACTTTTGTACTCCCCTTGGGATGCCTTGAACAGCTGCAGTGTGCCTGGAGCTAAGGGCCTCCTAGTTTCAAAAATCCTAGCCCTAGGCCTAAGCCTAACAGTAACCCTGGGAAAGTAAATCAGCCTGATGTTAGGCTTCTTGCCAAGGAAAAAGCCGTGAAAGCAGCCATGTTGTGGCACTTTTGCACTCCCTTTTGGATGCCTTTCACAGCTCCAGTGTGCCTGGAACTCAGGGCTTCCTGCTTTTAAAAATCCTAGCCCTAGGCCGAACCCCAACCCTATGACGAGAAAGGCAAATCAGCCAGGAATTAGGCATGTCCCCAAGGAAAAAGCTGTGGAGGCAGGCATGTTGTGGTACTTTTGCGCTCTTCTTGGCTAGTCCTTCGCAGCTGCTGTGTTCTTGGAACTCAGGGCTTTCTGGTTAATAGAACCCTTACCCTAGGCGTAACTCAAACCTTAAGCCTAGGAAGGAAAATCAACCTATGGTTCGGGATGGTCTCATGGAAATATCAGTGGTGGCAGCCAAGTTGCGTCACTTTTGCGCTCCCCTTGGGATGCCTTTCGCAGCTGCAGTGTGCCTGGAGCCCAGGGCTTCCTGGTTTTAAAAGTCCTAGGCCTAAGCCTAACAGTAACCCTAGGAAGGTAAATCAGCCGGGTATTAGGGTTCTTCCTAAGGGAAAAGCCGTGAAAGCAGCCATGTTGTGGCACTTCTGCACTCCCTTTGGGATGCCTTTGGCAGATGAAGTAAGCCTGGAACTCAGGGCTTCCTGGTAAGAAAATTCAAGCCCTAGGCTGAACCCTAACCCTAACCCTAGGCAGATAAATCAGCCTAGGTATAGGGATGGTGCCAAGGAAAAAGCTGTGAAAGCTGCCATGTTGTTGCACTTTTGTACTCCCCTTGGGATGCCTTGAACAGCTGCAGTGTGCCTGGAGCTAAGGGCTTCCTAGTTTCAAAAATCCTAGCCCTAGGCCTAAGCCTAACAGTAACCCTGGGAAAGTAAATCAGCCTGATGTTAGGCTTCTTGCCAAGGAAAAAGCCGTGAAAGCAGCCATGTTGTGGCACTTCTGCACTCCCTTTGGGATGCTTATGGCAGATGAAGTAAGCCTGGAACTCAGGGCTTCCTGGTTAAAGAAATTCAAGCCCTAGGCTGAACCCTAACCCTAACCCTAGGCAGATAAATCAGCCTAGGTATAGGGATGGTGCCAAGGAAAAAGCTGTGAAAGCTGCCATGTTGTTGCACTTTTGTACTCCCCTTGGGATGCCTTGAACAGCTGCAGTGTGCCTGGAGCTAAGGGCTTCCTAGTTTTAAAAATCCTAGCCCTAGGCCTAAGCCTAATAGTAACCCTGGGAAGGTAAGTTAGCCTGGTGTTAGGCGTCTTGCCAAGGAAAAAGCCGTGAAAGCAGCCATGTTGTGGCACTTTTGCACTCCCTTTTGGATGCCTTTCACAGCTCCAGTGTGCCTGGAACTCAGGGATTCCTGATTTTAAAAATCCTAGCCCTAGGCCGAACCCCAACCCTAAGACGAGAAAGGCAAATCAGCCAGGAATTAGGCATGTCCCCAAGGAAAAAGCTGTGGAGGCAGGCATGTTGTGGTACTTTTGCGCTCTTCTTGGCTAGTCCTTCGCAGCTGCTGTGTTCTTGGAACTCAGGGCTTTCTGGTTAATAGAACCCTTACCCTAGGCGTAACTCAAACCTTAACCCTAGGAAGGAAAATCAGCCTATGGTTCGGGATGGTCTCATGGAAATATCAGTGGTGGCAGCCAAGTTGCGTCACTTTTGCGCTCCCCTTGGGATGCCTTTCGCAGCTGCAGTGTGCCTGGAGCCCAGGGCTTCCTGGTTTTAAAAGTCCTAGGCCTAAGCCTAACAGTAACCCTAGGAAGGTAAATCAGCCGGGTATTAGGGTTCTTCCTAAGGGAAAAGCCGTGAAAGCAGCCATGTTGTGGCACTTCTGCACTCCCTTTGGGATGCCTTTGGCAGATGAAGTAAGCCTGGAACTCAGGGCTTCCTGGTTAAAGAAATCCAAGCCCTAGGCTGAACCCTAACCCTAACCCTAGGCAGATAAATCAGCCTAGGTATAGGGATGGTGCCAAGGAAAAAGCTGTGAAAGCTGCCATGTTGTTGCACTTTTGTACTCCCCTTGGGATGCCTTGAACAGCTGCAGTGTGCCTGGAGCTAAGGGCTTCCTACTTTCAAAAATCCTAGCCCTAGGCCTAAGCCTAACAGTAACCCTGGGAAAGTAAATCAGCCTGATGTTAGGCTTCTTGCGAAGGAAAAAGCCGTGAAAGCAGCCATGTTGTGGCACTTCTGCACTCCCTTTGGGATGCCTTGGCAGATGAAGTAAGCCTGGAACTCAGGGCTTCCTGCTTTTAAAAATCCTAGCCCTAGGCCGAACCCCAACCCTAAGACGAGAAAGGCAAATCAGCCAGGAATTAGGCATGTCCCCAAGGAAAAAGCTGTGGAAGCAGGCATGTTGTGGTACTTTTGCGCTCTTCTTGGCTAGTCCTTCGCAGCTGCTGTGGTCTTGGAACTCAGGGCTTTCTGGTTAATAGAACCCTTACCCTAGGCGTAACTCAAACCTTAACCCTAGGAAGGAAAATCAGCCTATGGTTCGGGATGGTCTCATGGAAATATCAGTGGTGGCAGCCAAGTTGCGTCACTTTTGCGCTCCCCTTGGGATGCCTTTTGCAGCTGCAGTGTGCCTGGAGCCCAGGGCTTCCTGGTTTTAAAAGTCCTAGGCCTAAGCCTAACAGTAACCCTAGGAAGGTAAATCAGCCTGATGTTAGGCTTCTTCCTAAGGGAAAAGCCGTGAAAGCAGCCATGTTGTGGCACTTCTGCACTCCCTTTGGGATGCCTTTGGCAGATGAAGTAAGCCTGGAACTCAGGGCTTCCTGGTTAAAGAAATCCAAGCCCTAGGCTGAACCCTAACCCTAACCCTAGGCAGATAAATCAGCCTAGGTATAGGGATGGTGCCAAGGAAAAAGCTGTGAAAGCTGCCATGTTGTTGCACTTTTGTACTCCCCTTGGGATGCCTTGAACAGCTGCAGTGTGCCTGGAGCTAAGGGCCTCCTAGTTTCAAAAATCCTAGCCCTAGGCCTAAGCCTAACAGTAACCCTGGGAAAGTAAATCAGCCTGATGTTCGGTTTCTTGCCAAGGAAAAAGCCGTGAAAGCAGCCATGTTGTGGCACTTTTGCACTCCCTTTTGGATGCCTTTCACAGCTCCAGTGTGCCTGGAACTCAGGGCTTCCTGATTTTAAAAATCCTAGCCCTAGGCCGAACCCCAACCCTAAGACGAGAAAGGCAAATCAGCCAGGAATTAGGCATGTCCCCAAGGAAAAAGCTGTGGAGGCAGGCATGTTGTGGTACCTTTGCGCTCTTCTTGGGTAGTCCTTCGCAGCTGCTGTGGTCTTGGAACTCAGGGCTTTCTGGTTAATAGAACCCTTACCCTAGGCGTAACTCAAACCTTAACCCTAGGAAGGAAAATCAGCCTATGGTTCGGGATGGTCTCATGGAAATATCAGTGGTGGCAGCCAAGTTGCGTCACTTTTGCGCTCCCCTTGGGATGCCTTTTGCAGCTGCAGTGTGCCTGGAGCCCAGGGCTTCCTGGTTTTAAAAGTCCTAGGCCTAAGCCTAACAGTAACCCTAGGAAGGTAAATCAGCCTGATGTTAGGCTTCTTCCTAAGGGAAAAGCCGTGAAAGCAGCCATGTTGTGGCACTTCTGCACTCCCTTTGGGATGCCTTTGGCAGATGAAGTAAGCCTGGAACTCAGGGCTTCCTGGTAAAAAAAATTCAAGCCCTAGGCTGAACCCTAACCCTAACCCTAGGCAGATAAATCAGCCTAGGTATAGGGATGGTGCCAAGGAAAAAGCTGTGAAAGCTGCCATGTTGTTGCACTTTTGTACTCCCCTTGGGATGCCTTGAACAGCTGCAGTGTGCCTGGAGCTAAGGGCTTCCTAGTTTCAAAAATCCTAGCCCTAGGCCTAAGCCTAACAGTAACCCTGGGAAAGTAAATCAGCCTGGTGTTAGGCTTCTTGCCAAGGAAAAAGCCGTGAAAGCAGCCATGTTGTGGCACTTTTGCACTCCCTTTTGGATGCCTTTCACAGCTCCAGTGTGCCTGGAACTCAGGGCTTCCTGCTTTTAAAAATCCTAGCCCTAGGCCGAACCCCAACCCTAAGACGAGAAAGGCAAATCAGCCAGGAATTAGGCATGTCCCCAAGGAAAAAGCTGTGGAGGCAGGCATGTTGTGGTACTTTTGCGCTCTTCTTGGCTAGTCCTTCGCAGCTGCTGTGTTCTTGGAACTCAGGGCTTTCTGGTTAATAGAACCCTTACCCTAGGCGTAACTCAAACCTTAACCCTAGGAAGGAAAATCAGCCTATGGTTCGGGATGGTCTCATGGAAATATCAGTGGTGGCAGCCAAGTTGCGTCACTTTTGCGCTCCCCTTGGGATGCCTTTCGCAGCTGCAGTGTGCCTGGAGCCCAGGGCTTCCTGGTTTTAAAAGTCCTAGGCCTAAGCCTAACAGTAACCCTAGGAAGGTAAATCAGCCGGGTATTAGGGTTCTTCCTAAGGGAAAAGCCGTGAAAGCAGCCATGTTGTGGCACTTCTGCACTCCCTTTGGGATGCCTTTGGCAGATGAAGTAAGCCTGGAACTCAGGGCTTCCTGGTAAAAAAAATTCAAGCCCTAGGCTGAACCCTAACCCTAACCCTAGGCAGATAAATCAGCCTAGGTATAGGGATGGTGCCAAGGAAAAAGCTGTGAAAGCTGCCATGTTGTTGCACTTTTGTACTCCCCTTGGGATGCCTTGAACAGCTGCAGTGTGCCTGGAGCTAAGGGCTTCCTAGTTTCAAAAATCCTAGCCCTAGGCCTAAGCCTAACAGTAACCCTGGGAAAGTAAATCAGCCTGATGTTAGGCTTCTTCCTAAGGGAAAAGCCGTGAAAGCAGCCATGTTGTGGCACTTCTGCGCTCCCTTTGGGATGCCTTTGGCAGATGAAGTAAGCCTGGAACTCAGGGCTTCCTGGTTAAAGAAATCCAAGCCCTAGGCTGAACCCTAACCCTAACCCTAGGCAGATAAATCAGCCTAGGTATAGGGATGGTGCCAAGGAAAAAGCTGTGAAAGCTGCCATGTTGTTGCACTTTTGTACTCCCCTTGGGATGCCTTGAACAGCTGCAGTGTGCCTGGAGCCCAGGGCTTCCTAGTTTCAAAAATCCTAGCCCTAGGCCTAAGCCTAACAGTAACCCTGGGAAAGTAAATCAGCCTGATGTTAGGCTTCTTGCCAAGGAAAAAGCCGTGAAAGCAGCCATGTTGTGGCACTTCTGCACTCCCTTTGGGATGCCTTTGGCAGATGAAGTAAGCCTGGAACTCAGGGCTTCCTGCTTTTAAAAATCCTAGCCCTAGGCCGAACCCCAACCCTAAGACGAGAAAGGCAAATCAGCCAGGAATTAGGCATGTCCCCAAGGAAAAAGCTGTGGAGGCAGGCATGTTGTGCTACTTTTGCGCTCTTCTTGGCTAGTCCTTCGCAGCTGCTGTGTTCTTGGAACTCAGGGCTTTCTGGTTAATAGAACCCTTACCCTAGGCGTAACTCAAACCTTAACCCTAGGAAGGAAAATCAGCCTATGGTTCGGGATGGTCTCATGGAAATATCAGTGGTGGCAGCCAAGTTGCGTCACTTTTGCGCTCCCCTTGGGATGCCTTTTGCAGCTGCAGTGTGCCTGGAGCCCAGGGCTTCCTGGTTTTAAAAGTCCTAGGCCTAAGCCTAACAGTAACCCTAGGAAGGTAAATCAGCCGGGTATTAGGGTTCTTCCTAAGGGAAAAGCCGTGAAAGCAGCCATGTTGTGGCACTTCTGCACTCCCTTTGGGATGCCTTTGGCAGATGAAGTAAGCCTGGAACTCAGGGCTTCCTGGTTAAAGAAATCCAAGCCCTAGGCTGAACCCTAACCCTAACCCTAGGCAGATAAATCAGCCTAGGTATAGGGATGGTGCCAAGGAAAAAGCTGTGAAAGCTGCCATGTTGTTGCACTTTTGTACTCCCCTTGGGATGCCTTGAACAGCTGCAGTGTGCCTGGAGCTAAGGGCTTCCTAGTTTCAAAAATCCTAGCCCTAGGCCTAAGCCTAACAGTAACCCTGGGAAAGTAAATCAGCCTGATGTTCGGTTTCTTGCCAAGGAAAAAGCCGTGAAAGCAGCCATGTTGTGGCACTTTTGCACTCCCTTTGGGATGCCTTTCACAGCTCCAGTGTGCCTGGAACTCAGGGCTTCCTGATTTTAAAAATCCTAGCCCTAGGCCGAACCCCAACCCTAAGACGAGAAAGGCAAATCAGCCAGGAATTAGGCATGTCCCCAAGGAAAAAGCTGTGGAGGCAGGCATGTTGTGGTACTTTTGCGCTCTTCTTGGCTAGTCCTTCGCAGCTGCTGTGTTCTTGGAACTCAGGGCTTTCTGGTTAATAGACCCTTACCCTAGGCGTAACTCAAACCTTAACCCTAGGAAGGAAAATCAGCCTATGGTTCGGGATGGTCTCATGGAAATATCAGTGGTGGCAGCCAAGTTGCGTCACTTTTGCGCTCCCCTTGGGATGCCTTTTGCAGCTGCAGTGTGCCTGGAGCCCAGGGCTTCCTGGTTTTAAAAGTCCTAGGCCTAAGCCTAACAGTAACCCTAGGAAGGTAAATCAGCCGGGTATTAGGGTTCTTCCTAAGGGAAAAGCCGTGAAAGCAGCCATGTTGTGGCACTTCTGCACTCCCTTTGGGATGCCTTTGGCAGATGAAGTAAGCCTGGAACTCAGGGCTTCCTGGTAAAAAAAATTCAAGCCCTAGGCTGAACCCTAACCCTAACCCTAGGCAGATAAATCAGCCTAGGTATAGGGATGGTGCCAAGGAAAAAGCTGTGAAAGCTGCCATGTTGTTGCACTTTTGTACTCCCCTTGGGATGCCTTGAACAGCTGCAGTGTGCCTGGACCTAAGGGCCTCCTAGTTTCAAAAATCCTAGCCCTAGGCCTAAGCCTAACAGTAACCCTGGGAAAGTAAATCAGCCTGGTGTTAGGCTTCTTGCCAAGGAAAAAGCCGTGAAAGCAGCCATGTTGTGGCACTTTTGCACTCCCTTTTGGATGCCTTTCACAGCTGCAGTGTGCCTGGAACTCAGGGCTTCCTGCTTTTAAAAATCCTAGCCCTAGGCCGAACCCCAACCCTAAGACGAGAAAGGCAAATCAGCCAGGAATTAGGCATGTCCCCAAGGAAAAAGCTGTGGAGGCAGGCATGTTGTGGTACTTTTGCGCTCTTCTTGGCTGGTCCTTCGCAGCTGCTGTGTTCTTGGAACTCAGGGCTTTCTGGTTAATAGAACCCTTACCCTAGGCGTAACTCAAACCTTAACCCTAGGAAGGAAAATCAACCTATGGTTCGGGATGGTCTCATGGAAATATCAGTGGTGGCAGCCAAGTTGCGTCACTTTTGCGCTCCCCTTGGGATGCCTTTCGCAGCTGCAGTGTGCCTGGAGCCCAGGGCTTCCTGGTTTTAAAAGTCCTAGGCCTAAGCCTAACAGTAACCCTAGGAAGGTAAATCAGCCGGGTATTAGGGTTCTTCCTAAGGGAAAAGCCGTGAAAGCAGCCATGTTGTGGCACTTCTGCACTCCCTTTGGGATGCCTTTGGCAGATGAAGTAAGCCTGGAACTCAGGGCTTCCTGGTAAAAAAAATTCAAGCCCTAGGCTGAACCCTAACCCTAACCCTAGGCAGATAAATCAGCCTAGGTATAGGGATGGTGCCAAGGAAAAAGCTGTGAAAGCTGCCATGTTGTTGCACTTTTGTACTCCCCTTGGGATGCCTTGAACAGCTGCAGTGTGCCTGGAGCTAAGGGCTTCCTAGTTTCAAAAATCCTAGCCCTAGGCCTAAGCCTAACAGTAACCCTGGGAAAGTAAATCAGCCTGATGTTAGGCTTCTTGCCAAGGAAAAAGCCGTGAAAGCAGCCATGTTGTGGCACTTCTGCACTCCCTTTGGGATGCCTTTGGCAGATGAAGTAAGCCTGGAACTCAGGGCTTCCTGGTAAAAAAAATTCAAGCCCTAGGCTGAACCCTAACCCTAACCCTAGGCAGATAAATCAGCCTAGGTATAGGGATGGTGCCAAGGAAAAAGCTGTGAAAGCTGCCATGTTGTTGCACTTTTGTACTCCCCTTGGGATGCCTTGAACAGCTGCAGTGTGCCTGGAGCTAAGGGCTTCCTAGTTTTAAAAATCCTAGCCCTAGGCCTAAGCCTAATAGTAACCCTGGGAAGGTAAGTTAGCCTGGTGTTAGGCGTCTTGCCAAGGAAAAAGCCGTGAAAGCAGCCATGTTGTGGCACTTTTGCACTCCCTTTTGGATGCCTTTCACAGCTCCAGTGTGCCTGGAACTCAGGGATTCCTGATTTTAAAAATCCTAGCCCTAGGCCGAACCCCAACCCTAAGACGAGAAAGGCAAATCAGCCAGGAATTAGGCATGTCGCCAAGGAAAAAGCTGTGGAGGCAGGCATGTTGTGGTACTTTTGCGCTCTTCTTGGCTAGTCCTTCGCAGCTGCTGTGTTCTTGGAACTCAGGGCTTTCTGGTTAATAGAACCCTTACCCTAGGCGTAACTCAAACCTTAACCCTAGGAAGGAAAATCAGCCTATGGTTCGGGATGGTCTCATGGAAATATCAGTGGTGGCAGCCAAGTTGCGTCACTTTTGCGCTCCCCTTGGGATGCCTTTCGCAGCTGCAGTGTGCCTGGAGCCCAGGGCTTCCTGGTTTTAAAAGTCCTAGGCCTAAGCCTAACAGTAACCCTAGGAAGGTAAATCAGCCGGGTATTAGGGTTCTTCCTAAGGGAAAAGCCGTGAAAGCAGCCATGTTGTGGCACTTCTGCACTCCCTTTGGGATGCCTTTGGCAGATGAAGTAAGCCTGGAACTCAGGGCTTCCTGGTTAAAGAAATCCAAGCCCTAGGCTGAACCCTAACCCTAACCCTAGGCAGATAAATCAGCCTAGGTATAGGGATGGTGCCAAGGAAAAAGCTGTGAAAGCTGCCATGTTGTGGCACTTTTGCACTCCCTTTTGGATGCCTTTCACAGCTCCAGTGTGCCTGGAACTCAGGGCTTCCTGATTTTAAAAATCCTAGCCCTAGGCCGAACCCCAACCCTAAGACGAGAAAGGCAAATCAGCCAGGAATTAGGCATGTCCCCAAGGAAAAAGCTGTGGAGGCAGGCATGTTGTGGTACCTTTGCGCTCTTCTTGGGTAGTCCTTCGCAGCTGCTGTGGTCTTGGAACTCAGGGCTTTCTGGTTAATAGAACCCTTACCCTAGGCGTAACTCAAACCTTAACCCTAGGAAGGAAAATCAGCCTATGGTTCGGGATGGTCTCATGGAAATATCAGTGGTGGCAGCCAAGTTGCGTCACTTTTGCGCTCCCCTTGGGATGCCTTTTGCAGCTGCAGTGTGCCTGGAGCCCAGGGCTTCCTGGTTTTAAAAGTCCTAGGCCTAAGCCTAACAGTAACCCTAGGAAGGTAAATCAGCCTGATGTTAGGCTTCTTCCTAAGGGAAAAGCCGTGAAAGCAGCCATGTTGTGGCACTTCTGCACTCCCTTTGGGATGCCTTTGGCAGATGAAGTAAGCCTGGAACTCAGGGCTTCCTGGTTAAAGAAATCCAAGCCCTAGGCTGAACCCTAACCCTAACCCTAGGCAGATAAATCAGCCTAGGTATAGGGATGGTGCCAAGGAAAAAGCTGTGAAAGCTGCCATGTTGTTGCACTTTTGTACTCCCCTTGGGATGCCTTGAACAGCTGCAGTGTGCCTGGAGCTAAGGGCTTCCTAGTTTCAAAAATCCTAGCCCTAGGCCTAAGCCTAACAGTAACCCTGGGAAAGTAAATCAGCCTGGTGTTAGGCTTCTTGCCAAGGAAAAAGCCGTGAAAGCAGCCATGTTGTGGCACTTTTGCACTCCCTTTTGGATGCCTTTCACAGCTCCAGTGTGCCTGGAACTCAGGGCTTCCTGCTTTTAAAAATCCTAGCCCTAGGCCGAACCCCAACCCTAAGACGAGAAAGGCAAATCAGCCAGGAATTAGGCATGTCCCCAAGGAAAAAGCTGTGGAGGCAGGCATGTTGTGGTACTTTTGCGCTCTTCTTGGCTAGTCCTTCGCAGCTGCTGTGTTCTTGGAACTCAGGGCTTTCTGGTTAATAGAACCCTTACCCTAGGCGTAACTCAAACCTTAACCCTAGGAAGGAAAATCAGCCTATGGTTCGGGATGGTCTCATGGAAATATCAGTGGTGGCAGCCAAGTTGCGTCACTTTTGCGCTCCCCTTGGGATGCCTTTCGCAGCTGCAGTGTGCCTGGAGCCCAGGGCTTCCTGGTTTTAAAAGTCCTAGGCCTAAGCCTAACAGTAACCCTAGGAAGGTAAATCAGCCGGGTATTAGGGTTCTTCCTAAGGGAAAAGCCGTGAAAGCAGCCATGTTGTGGCACTTCTGCACTCCCTTTGGGATGCCTTTGGCAGATGAAGTAAGCCTGGAACTCAGGGCTTCCTGGTTAAAGAAATCCAAGCCCTAGGCTGAACCCTAACCCTAACCCTAGGCAGATAAATCAGCCTAGGTATGGGGATGGTGCCAAGGAAAAAGCTGTGAAAGCTGCCATGTTGTTGCACTTTTGTACTCCCCTTGGGATGCCTTGAACAGCTGCAGTGTGCCTGGAGCTAAGGGCTTCCTAGTTTCAAAAATCCTAGCCCTAGGCCTAAGCCTAACAGTAACCCTGGGAAAGTAAATCAGCCTGATGTTAGGCTTCTTGCCAAGGAAAAAGCCGTGAAAGCAGCCATGTTGTGGCACTTCTGCACTCCCTTTGGGATGCCTTTGGCAGATGAAGTAAGCCTGGAACTCAGGGCTTCCTGCTTTTAAAAATCCTAGCCCTAGGCCGAACCCCAACCCTAAGACGAGAAAGGCAAATCAGCCAGGAATTAGGCATGTCCCCAAGGAAAAAGCTGTGGAGGCAGGCATGTTGTGCTACTTTTGCGCTCTTCTTGGCTAGTCCTTCGCAGCTGCTGTGTTCTTGGAACTCAGGGCTTTCTGGTTAATAGAACCCTTACCCTAGGCGTAACTCAAACCTTAACCCTAGGAAGGAAAATCAGCCTATGGTTCGGGATGGTCTCATGGAAATATCAGTGGTGGCAGCCAAGTTGCGTCACTTTTGCGCTCCCCTTGGGATGCCTTTTGCAGCTGCAGTGTGCCTGGAGCCCAGGGCTTCCTGGTTTTAAAAGTCCTAGGCCTAAGCCTAACAGTAACCCTAGGAAGGTAAATCAGCCGGGTATTAGGGTTCTTCCTAAGGGAAAAGCCGTGAAAGCAGCCATGTTGTGGCACTTCTGCACTCCCTTTGGGATGCCTTTGGCAGATGAAGTAAGCCTGGAACTCAGGGCTTCCTGGTTAAAGAAATCCAAGCCCTAGGCTGAAGCCTAACCCTAACCCTAGGCAGATAAATCAGCCTAGGTATAGGGATGGTGCCAAGGAAAAAGCTGTGAAAGCTGCCATGTTGTTGCACTTTTGTACTCCCCTTGGGATGCCTTGAACAGCTGCAGTGTGCCTGGAGCTAAGGGCTTCCTACTTTCAAAAATCCTAGCCCTAGGCCTAAGCCTAACAGTAACCCTGGGAAAGTAAATCAGCCTGATGTTCGGTTTCTTGCCAAGGAAAAAGCCGTGAAAGCAGCCATGTTGTGGCACTTTTGCACTCCCTTTTGGATGCCTTTCACAGCTCCAGTGTGCCTGGAACTCAGGGCTTCCTGATTTTAAAAATCCTAGCCCTAGGCCGAACCCCAACCCTAAGACGAGAAAGGCAAATCAGCCAGGAATTAGGCATGTCCCCAAGGAAAAAGCTGTGGAGGCAGGCATGTTGTGGTACTTTTGCGCTCTTCTTGGCTAGTCCTTCGCAGCTGCTGTGTTCTTGGAACTCAGGGCTTTCTGGTTAATAGACCCTTACCCTAGGCGTAACTCAAACCTTAACCCTAGGAAGGAAAATCAGCCTATGGTTCGGGATGGTCTCATGGAAATATCAGTGGTGGCAGCCAAGTTGCGTCACTTTTGCGCTCCCCTTGGGATGCCTTTTGCAGCTGCAGTGTGCCTGGAGCCCAGGGCTTCCTGGTTTTAAAAGTCCTAGGCCTAAGCCTAACAGTAACCCTAGGAAGGTAAATCAGCCGGGTATTAGGGTTCTTCCTAAGGGAAAAGCCGTGAAAGCAGCCATGTTGTGGCACTTCTGCACTCCCTTTGGGATGCCTTTGGCAGATGAAGTAAGCCTGGAACTCAGGGCTTCCTGGTAAAAAAAATTCAAGCCCTAGGCTGAACCCTAACCCTAACCCTAGGCAGATAAATCAGCCTAGGTATAGGGATGGTGCCAAGGAAAAAGCTGTGAAAGCTGCCATGTTGTTGCACTTTTGTACTCCCCTTGGGATGCCTTGAACAGCTGCAGTGTGCCTGGACCTAAGGGCCTCCTAGTTTCAAAAATCCTAGCCCTAGGCCTAAGCCTAACAGTAACCCTGGGAAAGTAAATCAGCCTGGTGTTAGGCTTCTTGCCAAGGAAAAAGCCGTGAAAGCAGCCATGTTGTGGCACTTTTGCACTCCCTTTTGGATGCCTTTCACAGCTCCAGTGTGCCTGGAACTCAGGGCTTCCTGCTTTTAAAAATCCTAGCCTAGGCCGAACCCCAACCCTAAGACGAGAAAGGCAAATCAGCCAGGAATTAGGCATGTCCCCAAGGAAAAAGCTGTGGAGGCAGGCATGTTGTGCTACTTTTGCGCTCTTCTTGGCTGGTCCTTCGCAGCTGCTGTGTTCTTGGAACTCAGGGCTTTCTGGTTAATAGAACCCTTACCCTAGGCGTAACTCAAACCTTAACCCTAGGAAGGAAAATCAGCCTATGGTTCGGGATGGTCTCATGGAAATATCAGTGGTGGCAGCCAAGTTGCGTCACTTTTGCGCTCCCCTTGGGATGCCTTTTGCAGCTGCAGTGTGCCTGGAGCCCAGGGCTTCCTGGTTTTAAAAGTCCTAGGCCTAAGCCTAACAGTAACCCTGGGAAAGTAAATCAGCCTGATGTTAGGCTTCTTGCCAAGGAAAAAGCCGTGAAAGCAGCCATGTTGTGGCACTTCTGCACTCCCTTTGGGATGCTTATGGCAGATGAAGTAAGCCTGGAACTCAGGGCTTCCTGGTTAAAGAAATTCAAGCCCTAGGCTGAACCCTAACCCTAACCCTAGGCAGATAAATCAGCCTAGGTATAGGGATGGTGCCAAGGAAAAAGCTGTGAAAGCTGCCATGTTGTTGCACTTTTGTACTCCCCTTGGGATGCCTTGAACAGCTGCAGTGTGCCTGGAGCTAAGGGCTTCCTAGTTTTAAAAATCCTAGCCCTAGGCCTAAGCCTAATAGTAACCCTGGGAAGGTAAGTTAGCCTGGTGTTAGGCGTCTTGCCAAGGAAAAAGCCGTGAAAGCAGCCATGTTGTGGCACTTTTGCACTCCCTTTTGGATGCCTTTCACAGCTCCAGTGTGCCTGGAACTCAGGGATTCCTGATTTTAAAAATCCTAGCCCTAGGCCGAACCCCAACCCTAAGACGAGAAAGGCAAATCAGCCAGGAATTAGGCATGTCGCCAAGGAAAAAGCTGTGGAGGCAGGCATGTTGTGGTACTTTTGCGCTCTTCTTGGCTAGTCCTTCGCAGCTGCTGTGTTCTTGGAACTCAGGGCTTGCTGGTTAATAGAACCCTTACCCTAGGCGTAACTCAAACCTTAACCCTAGGAAGGAAAATCAGCCTATGGTTCGGGATGGTCTCATGGAAATATCAGTGGTGGCAGCCAAGTTGCGTCACTTTTGCGCTCCCCTTGGGATGCCTTTCGCAGCTGCAGTGTGCCTGGAGCCCAGGGCTTCCTGGTTTTAAAAGTCCTAGGCCTAAGCCTAACAGTAACCCTAGGAAGGTAAATCAGCCGGGTATTAGGGTTCTTCCTAAGGGAAAAGCCGTGAAAGCAGCCATGTTGTGGCACTTCTGCACTCCCTTTGGGATGCCTTTGGCAGATGAAGTAAGCCTGGAACTCAGGGCTTCCTGGTTAAAGAAATCCAAGCCCTAGGCTGAACCCTAACCCTAACCCTAGGCAGATAAATCAGCCTAGGTATAGGGATGGTGCCAAGGAAAAAGCTGTGAAAGCTGCCATGTTGTTGCACTTTTGTACTCCCCTTGGGATGCCTTGAACAGCTGCAGTGTGCCTGGAGCTAAGGGCTTCCTAGTTTCAAAAATCCTAGCCCTAGGCCTAAGCCTAACAGTAACCCTGGGAAAGTAAATCAGCCTGATGTTAGGCTTCTTGCCAAGGAAAAAGCCGTGAAAGCAGCCATGTTGTGGCACTTCTGCACTCCCTTTGGGATGCCTTTGGCAGATGAAGTAAGCCTGGAACTCAGGGCTTCCTGGTTAAAGAAATCCAAGCCCTAGGCTGAACCCTAACCCTAACCCTAGGCAGATAAATCAGCCTAGGTATGGGGATGGTGCCAAGGAAAAAGCTGTGAAAGCTGCCATGTTGTTGCACTTTTGTACTCCCCTTGGGATGCCTTGAACAGCTGCAGTGTGCCTGGAGCTAAGGGCCTCCTAGTTTCAAAAATCCTAGCCCTAGGCCTAAGCCTAACAGTAACCCTGGGAAAGTAAATCAGCCTGATGTTAGGCTTCTTGCCAAGGAAAAAGCCGTGAAAGCAGCCATGTTGTGGCACTTTTGCACTCCCTTTTGGATGCCTTTCACAGCTCCAGTGTGCCTGGAACTCAGGGCTTCCTGCTTTTAAAAATCCTAGCCCTAGGCCGAACCCCAACCCTAAGACGAGAAAGGCAAATCAGCCAGGAATTAGGCATGTCCCCAAGGAAAAAGCTGTGGAGGCAGGCATGTTGTGGTACTTTTGCGCTCTTCTTGGCTGGTCCTTCGCAGCTGCTGTGTTCTTGGAACTCAGGGCTTTCTGGTTAATAGAACCCTTACCCTAGGCGTAACTCAAACCTTAAGCCGAGGAAGGAAAATCAACCTATGGTTCGGGATGGTCTCATGGAAATATCAGTGGTGGCAGCCAAGTTGCGTCACTTTTGCGCTCCCCTTGGGATGCCTTTCGCAGCTGCAGTGTGCCTGGAGCCCAGGGCTTCCTGGTTTTAAAAGTCCTAGGCCTAAGCCTAACAGTAACCCTAGGAAGGTAAATCAGCCGGGTATTAGGGTTCTTCCTAAGGGAAAAGCCGTGAAAGCAGCCATGTTGTGGCACTTCTGCACTCCCTTTGGGATGCCTTTGGCAGATGAAGTAAGCCTGGAACTCAGGGCTTCCTGGTAAAAAAAATTCAAGCCCTAGGCTGAACCCTAACCCTAACCCTAGGCAGATAAATCAGCCTAGGTATAGGGATGGTGCCAAGGAAAAAGCTGTGAAAGCTGCCATGTTGTTGCACTTTTGTACTCCCCTTGGGATGCCTTGAACAGCTGCAGTGTGCCTGGAGCTAAGGGCTTCCTAGTTTCAAAAATCCTAGCCCTAGGCCTAAGCCTAACAGTAACCCTGGGAAAGTAAATCAGCCTGATGTTAGGCTTCTTGCCAAGGAAAAAGCCGTGAAAGCAGCCATGTTGTGGCACTTCTGCACTCCCTTTGGGATGCTTATGGCAGATGAAGTAAGCCTGGAACTCAGGGCTTCCTGGTTAAAGAAATTCAAGCCCTAGGCTGAACCCTAACCCTAACCCTAGGCAGATAAATCAGCCTAGGTATAGGGATGGTGCCAAGGAAAAAGCTGTGAAAGCTGCCATGTTGTTGCACTTTTGTACTCCCCTTGGGATGCCTTGAACAGCTGCAGTGTGCCTGGAGCTAAGGGCTTCCTAGTTTTAAAAATCCTAGCCCTAGGCCTAAGCCTAATAGTAACCCTGGGAAGGTAAGTTAGCCTGGTGTTAGGCGTCTTGCCAAGGAAAAAGCCGTGAAAGCAGCCATGTTGTGGCACTTCTGCACTCCCTTTGGGATGCCTTTGGCAGATGAAGTAAACCTGGAACTCAGGGCTTCCTGCTTTTAAAAATCCTAGCCCTAGGCCGAACCCCAACCCTAAGACGAGAAAGGCAAATCAGCCAGGAATTAGGCATGTCCCCAAGGAAAAAGCTGTGAAAGCAGGCATGTTGTGGTACTTTTGCGCTCTTCTTGGCTAGTCCTTCGCAGCTGCTGTGGTCTTGGAACTCAGGGCTTTCTGGTTAATAGAACCCTTACCCTAGGCGTAACTCAAACCTTAACCCTAGGAAGGAAAATCAGCCTATGGTTCGGGATGGTCTCATGGAAATATCAGTGGTGGCAGCCAAGTTGCGTCACTTTTGCGCTCCCCTTGGGATGCCTTTTGCAGCTGCAGTGTGCCTGGAGCCCAGGGCTTCCTGGTTTTAAAAGTCCTAGGCCTAAGCCTAACAGTAACCCTAGGAAGGTAAATCAGCCGGGTATTAGGGTTCTTCCTAAGGGAAAAGCCGTGAAAGCAGCCATGTTGTGGCACTTCTGCACTCCCTTTGGGATGCCTTTGGCAGATGAAGTAAGCCTGGAACTCAGGGCTTCCTGGTTAAAGAAATCCAAGCCCTAGGCTGAACCCTAACCCTAACCCTAGGCAGATAAATCAGCCTAGGTATAGGGATGGTGCCAAGGAAAAAGCTGTGAAAGCTGCCATGTTGTTGCACTTTTGTACTCCCCTTGGGATGCCTTGAACAGCTGCAGTGTGCCTGGAGCTAAGGGCTTCCTAGTTTCAAAAATCCTAGCCCTAGGCCTAAGCCTAACAGTAACCCTGGGAAAGTAAATCAGCCTGATGTTAGGCTTCTTGCCAAGGAAAAAGCCGTGAAAGCAGCCATGTTGTGGCACTTCTGCACTCCCTTTGGGATGCCTTTGGCAGATGAAGTAAGCCTGGAACTCAGGGCTTCCTGGTTAAAGAAATCCAAGCCCTAGGCTGAACCCTAACCCTAACCCTAGGCAGATAAATCAGCCTAGGTATGGGGATGGTGCCAAGGAAAAAGCTGTGAAAGCTTCCATGTTGTTGCACTTTTGTACTCCCCTTGGGATGCCTTGAACAGCTGCAGTGTGCCTGGAGCTAAGGGCTTCCTAGTTTCAAAAATCCTAGCCCTAGGCCTAAGCCTAACAGTAACCCTGGGAAAGTAAATCAGCCTGATGTTAGGCTTCTTGCCAAGGAAAAAGCCGTGAAAGCAGCCATGTTGTGGCACTTTTGCACTCCCTTTTGGATGCCTTTCACAGCTGCAGTGTGCCTGGAACTCAGGGCTTCCTGCTTTTAAAAATCCTAGCCCTAGGCCGAACCCCAACCCTAAGACGAGAAAGGCAAATCAGCCAGGAATTAGGCATGTCCCCAAGGAAAAAGCTGTGGAGGCAGGCATGTTGTGGTACCTTTGCGCTCTTCTTGGGTAGTCCTTCGCAGCTGCTGTGGTCTTGGAACTCAGGGCTTTCTGGTTAATAGAACCCTTACCCTAGGCGTAACTCAAACCTTAACCCTAGGAAGGAAAATCAGCCTATGGTTCGGGATGGTCTCATGGAAATATCAGTGGTGGCAGCCAAGTTGCGTCACTTTTGCGCTCCCCTTGGGATGCCTTTCGCAGCTGCAGTGTGCCTGGAGCCCAGGGCTTCCTGGTTTTAAAAGTCCTAGGCCTAAGCCTAACAGTAACCCTAGGAAGGTAAATCAGCCTGATGTTAGGCTTCTTCCTAAGGGAAAAGCCGTGAAAGCAGCCATGTTGTGGCACTTCTGCACTCCCTTTGGGATGCCTTTGGCAGATGAAGTAAGCCTGGAACTCAGGGCTTCCTGGTTAAAGAAATCCAAGCCCTAGGCTGAACCCTAACCCTAACCCTAGGCAGATAAATCAGCCTAGGTATAGGGATGGTGCCAAGGAAAAAGCTGTGAAAGCTGCCATGTTGTTGCACTTTTGTACTCCCCTTGGGATGCCTTGAACAGCTGCAGTGTGCCTGGAGCTAAGGGCTTCCTAGTTTTAAAAATCCTAGCCCTAGGCCTAAGCCTAACAGTAACCCTGGGAAGGTAAATCAGCCTGGTGTTAGGCGTCTTGCCAAGGAAAAAGCCGTGAAAGCAGCCATGTTGTGGCACTTTTGCACTCCCTTTTGGATGCCTTTCACAGCTCCAGTGTGCCTGGAACTCAGGGCTTCCTGCTTTTAAAAATCCTAGCCCTAGGCCGAACCCCAACCCTAAGACGAGAAAGGCAAATCAGCCAGGAATTAGGCATGTCGCCAAGGAAAAAGCTGTGGAGGCAGGCATGTTGTGGTACTTTTGCGCTCTTCTTGGCTAGTCCTTCGCAGCTGCTGTGTTCTTGGAACTCAGGGCTTTCTGGTTAATAGAACCCTTACCCTAGGCGTAACTCAAACCTTAACCCTAGGAAGGAAAATCAACCTATGGTTCGGGATGGTCTCATGGAAATATCAGTGGTGGCAGCCAAGTTGCGTCACTTTTGCGCTCCCCTTGGGATGCCTTTCGCAGCTGCAGTGTGCCTGGAGCCCAGGGCTTCCTGGTTTTAAAAGTCCTAGGCCTAAGCCTAACAGTAACCCTAGGAAGGTAAATCAGCCGGGTATTAGGGTTCTTCCTAAGGGAAAAGCCGTGAAAGCAGCCATGTTGTGGCACTTCTGCACTCCCTTTGGGATGCCTTTGGCAGATGAAGTAAGCCTGGAACTCAGGGCTTCCTGGTTAAAGAAATCCAAGCCCTAGGCTGAACCCTAACCCTAACCCTAGGCAGATAAATCAGCCTAGGTATAGGGATGGTGCCAAGGAAAAAGCTGTGAAAGCTGCCATGTTGTTGCACTTTTGTACTCCCCTTGGGATGCCTTGAACAGCTGCAGTGTGCCTGGAGCTAAGGGCTTCCTAGTTTCAAAAATCCTAGCCCTAGGCCTAAGCCTAACAGTAACCCTGGGAAAGTAAATCAGCCTGATGTTAGGCTTCTTGCCAAGGAAAAAGCCGTGAAAGCAGCCATGTTGTGGCACTTCTGCACTCCCTTTGGGATGCCTTTGGCAGATGAAGTAAGCCTGGAACTCAGGGCTTCCTGGTTAAAGAAATCCAAGCCCTAGGCTGAACCCTAACCCTAACCCTAGGCAGATAAATCAGCCTAGGTATGGGGATGGTGCCAAGGAAAAAGCTGTGAAAGCTTCCATGTTGTTGCACTTTTGTACTCCCCTTGGGATGCCTTGAACAGCTGCAGTGTGCCTGGAGCTAAGGGCTTCCTAGTTTCAAAAATCCTAGCCCTAGGCCTAAGCCTAACAGTAACCCTGGGAAAGTAAATCAGCCTGATGTTAGGCTTCTTGCCAAGGAAAAAGCCGTGAATGCAGCCATGTTGTGGCACTTTTGCACTCCCTTTTGGATGCCTTTCACAGCTGCAGTGTGCCTGGAACTCAGGGCTTCCTGCTTTTAAAAATCCTAGCCCTAGGCCGAACCCCAACCCTAAGACGAGAAAGGCAAATCAGCCAGGAATTAGGCATGTCCCCAAGGAAAAAGCTGTGGAGGCAGGCATGTTGTGCTACTTTTGCGCTCTTCTTGGCTAGTCCTTCGCAGCTGCTGTGTTCTTGGAACTCAGGGCTTTCTGGTTAATAGAACCCTTACCCTAGGCGTAACTCAAACCTTAAGCCTAGGAAGGAAAATCAACCTATGGTTCGGGATGGTCTCATGGAAATATCAGTGGTGGCAGCCAAGTTGCGTCACTTTTGCGCTCCCCTTGGGATGCCTTTCGCAGCTGCAGTGTGCCTGGAGCCCAGGGCTTCCTGGTTTTAAAAGTCCTAGGCCTAAGCCTAACAGTAACCCTAGGAAGGTAAATCAGCCGGGTATTAGGGTTCTTCCTAAGGGAAAAGCCGTGAAAGCAGCCATGTTGTGGCACTTCTGCACTCCCTTTGGGATGCCTTTGGCAGATGAAGTAAGCCTGGAACTCAGGGCTTCCTGGTTAAAGAAATCCAAGCCCTAGGCTGAACCCTAACCCTAACCCTAGGCAGATAAATCAGCCTAGGTATAGGGATGGTGCCAAGGAAAAAGCTGTGAAAGCTGCCATGTTGTTGCACTTTTGTACTCCCCTTGGGATGCCTTGAACAGCTGCAGTGTGCCTGGAGCTAAGGGCTTCCTAGTTTCAAAAATCCTAGCCCTAGGCCTAAGCCTAACAGTAACCCTGGGAAAGTAAATCAGCCTGATGTTAGGCTTCTTGCCAAGGAAAAAGCCGTGAAAGCAGCCATGTTGTGGCACTTCTGCACTCCCTTTGGGATGCCTTTGGCAGATGAAGTAAGCCTGGAACTCAGGGCTTCCTGGTTAAAGAAATCCAAGCCCTAGGCTGAACCCTAACCCTAACCCTAGGCAGATAAATCAGCCTAGGTATGGGGATGGTGCCAAGGAAAAAGCTGTGAAAGCTTCCATGTTGTTGCACTTTTGTACTCCCCTTGGGATGCCTTGAACAGCTGCAGTGTGCCTGGAGCTAAGGGCTTCCTAGTTTCAAAAATCCTAGCCCTAGGCCTAAGCCTAACAGTAACCCTGGGAAAGTAAATCAGCCTGATGTTAGGCTTCTTGCCAAGGAAAAAGCCGTGAAAGCAGCCATGTTGTGGCACTTTTGCACTCCCTTTTGGATGCCTTTCACAGCTGCAGTGTGCCTGGAACTCAGGGCTTCCTGCTTTTAAAAATCCTAGCCCTAGGCCGAACCCCAACCCTAAGACGAGAAAGGCAAATCAGCCAGGAATTAGGCATGTCCCCAAGGAAAAAGCTGTGGAGGCAGGCATGTTGTGCTTCTTTTGCGCTCTTCTTGGCTGGTCCTTCGCAGCTGCTGTGTTCTTGGAACTCAGGGCTTTCTGCTTAATAGAACCCTTACCCTAGGCGTAACTCAAACCTTAACCCTAGGAAGGAAAATCAGCCTATGGTTCGGGATGGTCTCATGGAAATATCAGTGGTGGCAGCCAAGTTGCGTCACTTTTGCGCTCCCCTTGCGATGCCTTTTGCAGCTGCAGTCTGCCTGGGGCCCAGGGCTTCCTGGTTTTAAAACTCCTAGGCCTAAGCCTAACAGTAACCCTAGGAAGGTAAACCAGCCGGGTATTAGGGTTCTTCCTAAGGGAAAAGCCGTGAAAGCAGCCATGTTGTGGCACTTCTGCACTCCCTTTGGGATGCCTTTGGCAGATGAAGTAAGCCTGGAACACAGGGCTTCCTGGTTAAAGAAACCCTAGCCCTAGGCTGAACCCTAACTTTATTCCCAGGAAGGAAAATCAGCCTAAGTATAGGGATCGTGCAACCTCTAGAACACGATGGGAGTTGTTTCCTTTGTTGGCATGGTTTTTCCTAGCAGACATAGTGGAAAAGCTTTTTGCTAAGCTGTAGACGAGAAGAGACGCTAAAGACGAAGGTACGATGCTCTCCGGAGCTAAGAGTCGCTCCCGGCCGTCTTTCGGCAGTAGCCGCGCTTTGGAGAGCAGATTGAGCGGCACATTCGTCTTTGCGCGAAGAACCCGCTTTTTCGCCTCCGGGAGCCGGAGAGAGTGGCACCTTCGGACAGGTGAAGAAGGAAGCTGTACAACACTGGGATTGTGTGCGCAGCTTGCCAACTGATAGGAAATAGTACCTTTGCGCTTTCCTGACTTTTCCAATCATATGAACATTCGATTGGAAGCTGTTTTTGCCAAGTTTCTTTCCCTTCTTCCGAAACACTCGGCACACCTCCGTGCAACGTCTAGAGCACGATAGGAGGTGTTTTCAGTGCTGGCAAAGTTTTTCCTAGGAAATCATAGTGGAAAAGTTTTCTGCTAAGATGTAGAGGAGAAGAGACGCTAAAGACGAAGGTACGATGCTCTCCTAAGCTAAGCGCCGCTCCCGGGCCTCTTTCGGCAGAAGCCGCGCTCAGCAGAGCACTGTGAGCGGCACAGTCGTCTTTACGCGAAGAAGCCGCTTCTTCGCCGCCGGGAGCCGGGGAGAGCGGCAGTTTCGAAAAGGTGAAGAAGGAAGCTGTACAACACTGGGATTGTGTGCGCAGCTTGCCACCTGATAGAAAACAGTACCTTTGCACTCTCCTGCCTTTTCCAATCACATGAACATTCGATTGGAAGCTGTTTTGGACAACTTTTCTTTTCTTCATGTCAAACACTTGGAAGACCTCCGTGCAACGTCCAGAACACGATGGGAGATGTTTTCTGTGCTGGCACAGTTTTTCCTCACCAGACATAGTTGAAAAGCTTTTTGCTAAGATGTAGACGAGAAGAGACGCTAAAGACGAAGGTACGATGCTCTCCGGAGCTAAGAGCCGCTCCCGGGCCTCTTTCGGCAGAAGCCGCGCTCAGCAGAGCACAGTGAGCGGCACAATCGTCTTTGCGCGAAGAAGCCGCTTCTTCGCCTCCGGGAGCCGGAGAGAGCGGCACCTTCGGACAGGTGAAGAAGGAAGCTGTACAACACTGGGATTCTGTGCGCAGCTTGCCACCTGATAGGAAACAGTAGCTTTGCCCTCTCCTGACTTTTCCAAACACATGAACATTCGATTGGAAGCTCTTTTGGACAACTTTTCTTTTCTTCCAGCCAAACACTTTCCAGGCCTCCGTGCAACTTCTCGGTCACGATGGGAGTTGTTTTCTTTGTTGGCATGGTTTTTCCTAGCAGACATAGTGGAAAAGCTTTTTGGTAAGCTGTAGACGAGAAGAGACGCTAAAGACGAAGGTACGATGCTCTCCGGAGCTAAGAGCCGCTCCCGGGCCTCTTTCGGCAGAAGCCGCGCTATGGAGAGCACAGTGAGCGGCACAATCGTCTTTGCGCGAAGAAGCCGCTTCTTCGGCTCCTTGAGCCGGAGAGAGCGGCACCTTCAGACAGGTGAAGAAGGAAGCTGTACAACACTGGGATTGTGTGCGCAGCTTGCCACCTGATAGAAAACAGTAGCTTTGCCCTCTCCTGACTTTTCCAAACACATGAACATTCGATTGGAAGCTGTTTTGGACAACTTTTCTTCCAGCCAAACACTTGCCAGACTTCTATGCAACTTCTCGATCACGATGGGAGATGTTTTCTGTGCTGGCACTGTTTTTCCTAGCACGACATAGTGGAAAACCTTTCCTCTAAGATGTAGACGAGAAGAGACGCTAAAGACGAAGGTACGATGCTCTCCGGTGCTAAGAGCCGCTCCCGGGCGTCTATTGGCAAAAGCCGCGCTCAGCACAGCACTGTGAGCAGCACAATCGTGTTTGCGCGAAGAAGCGGCTTCTACTGCTCCAAGAGCCGGAGAGAGCGGCACCTTCGGAAAGGTGAAGAAGGAAGCTGTACCACACTGGGATTTTGTGGGCAGCTCTCCAGCTGATAGAAAACAGTGCCTTTGCACTCTCCTGACTTTTTCAATCACATGAACATTCGATTGGAAGCTGTTATGGACAACTTTTCTTTTCTTCCAGCCAAACACTTTACAGACCTCTCTGCAACTTCCCTGTCACGATGGGAGTTGTTTTCTGCGCTGGCACGGTTTTTCATAGCCAGACAGAGTGGAAAAGCTTTCTGCTAGGATGTAGACCACAAAAGACGCTAAAGACGAAGGTACGATGCTCTCCGGAGCTAAGAGCCGCTCCCGGGCGTCTTTCGGCAGAAGCCGCGCTAAGAAGAGCACAGTGAGCGGCACAATCGTCTTTGCGCGAAGAAGCCGCTTCTTCGCCTCCGGGAGCCGGAGAGAGCGGCACCTTCGGAAAGGTGAAGAAGGAAGCTGTACAACACTGGGATTTTGTGTGCGCAGCTTGCCACCTGATAGAAAACAGTACCTTTGCACTCTCCTGCCTTTTCCAATCACATGAACATTCGATTGGAAGCTGTTTTGGACAACTTTTCTTTTCTTCATGTCAAACCCTTGGAAGACCTCCGTGCAACGTCCAGAACACGATGGGAGATGTTTTCTGTGCTGGCACAGTTTTTCCTCACCAGACATAGTTGAAAAGCTTTTTGCTAAGATGTAGACGAGAAGAGACGCTAAAGACGAAGGTACGATGCTCTCCGGAGCTAAGAGCCGCTCCCGGGCCTCTTTCGGCAGAAGCCGCGCTCAGCAGAGCACAGTGAGCGGCACAATCGTCTTTGCGCGAAGAAGCCGCTTCTTCGCCTCCGGGAGCCGGAGAGAGCGGCACCTTCGGACAGGTGAAGAAGGAAGCTGTACAACACTGGGATTGTGTGCGCAGCTTGCCACCTGATAGAAAACAGTAGCTTTGCCCTCTCCTGACTTTTCCAATCACATGAACATTCGATTGGAAGCTCTTTTGGACAACTTTTCTTTTCTTCCAGCCAAACACTTTCCAGGCCTCCGTGCAACTTCTCGGTCACGATGGGAGTTGTTTTCTTTGTTGGCATGGTTTTTCCTAGCAGACATAGTGGAAAAGCTTTTTGGTAAGCTGTAGACGAGAAGAGACGCTAAAGACGAAGGTACGATGATCTCCGGAGCTAAGAGCCGCTCCCGGGCCTCTTTCGGCAGAAGCCGCGCTATGGAGAGCACAGTGAGCGGCACAATCGTCTTTGCGCGAAGAAGCCGCTTCTTCGGCTCCTTGAGCCGGAGAGAGCGGCAGTTTCGAAAAGGTGAAGAAGGAAGCTGTACAACACTGGGATTTTGTGCCCAGCTTGCCACCGGATAGAAAACAGTACCTTTGCACTCTCCTGCCTTTTCCAAACACATGAACATTCGATTGGAAGCTGTTTTGGACAACTTTTCTTTTCTTCATGTCAAACACTTGGAAGACCTCCGTGCAACGTCCAGAACACGATGGGAGATGTTTTCTGTGCTGGCACAGTTTTTCCTCACCAGACATAGTTGAAAAGCTTTTTGCTAAGATGTAGACGAGAAGAGACGCTAAAGACGAAGGTACGATGCTCTCCGGAGCTAAGAGCCGCTCCCGGGCCTCTTTCGGCAGAAGCCGCGCTATGGAGAGCACGGTGAGCGGCACAATCGTCTTTGCGCGAAGAAGCCGCTTTTTCGCCTCCGGGAGCCGGAGAGAGCGGCACCTTCGGACAGGTGAAGAAGGAAGCTGTACAACACTGGGATTGTGTGCGCAGCTTGCCACCTGATAGAAAACAGTAGCTTTGCCCTCTCCTGACTTTTCCAAACACATGAACATTCGATTGGAAGCTCTTTTGGACAACTTTTCTTCCAGCCAAACACTTGCCAGACTTCTATGCAACTTCTCGATCACGATGGGAGATGTTTTCTGTGCTGGCACTGTTTTTCCTAGCACGACATAGTGGAAAACCTTTCCTCTAAGATGTAGACGAGAAGAGACGCTAAAGACGAAGGTACGATGCTCTCCGGTGCTAAGAGCCGCTCCCGGGCGTCTATTGGCAAAAGCCGCGCTCAGCACAGCACTGTGAGCAGCACAATCGTGTTTGCGCGAAGAAGCGGCTTCTACTGCTCCAAGAGCAGGAGAGAGCGGCACCTTCGGAAAGGTGAAGAAGGAAGCTGTACAACACTGGGATTTTGTGGGCAGCTCTCCAGCTGATAGAAAACAGTGCCTTTGCACTCTCCTGACTTTTTCAATCACATGAACATTCGATTGGAAGCTGATTTGGACAAGTTTCTTTCCCTTCTTCCAAAACACTCGGCACACCTCCGTGCTACGTCTAGAACACGATAGGAGGTGTTTTCAGTACTGGCAAGGTTTTTCCTCGCCAGACATAGTGGAAAAGCTTTTTGCTAAGATGTAGACGAGAAGAGACGCTAAAGACGAAGGTACGATGCTCTACGGAGCTAAGAGCCGCTCCCGGGCGTCTTTCGGCAGAAGCCGCGCTAAGAAGAGCACAGTGAGCGGCACAATCGTCTTTGCGCGAAGAAGCCGCTTCTTCGCCTCCGGGAGCCGGAGAGAGCGGCACCTTCGGAAAGGTGAAGAAGGAAGCTGTACAACACTGGGATTGTGTGCGCAGCTTGCCACCTGATAGAAAACAGTACCTTTGCACTCTCCTGCCTTTTCCAATCACATGAACATTCGATTGGAAGCTGTTTTGGACAACTTTTCTTTTCTTCATGTCAAACACTTGGAAGACCTCCGTGCAACGTCCAGAACACGATGGGAGATGTTTTCTATGCTGGCACAGTTTTTCCTCACCAGACATAGTTGAAAAGCTTTTTGCTAAGATGTAGACGAGAAGAGACGCTAAAGACGCAGGTACGATGCTCTCCGGAGCTAAGAGCCGCTCCCGGGCCTCTTTCGGCAGAAGCCGCGCTATGGAGAGCACAGTGAGCGGCACAATCGTCTTTGCGCGAAGAAGCCGCTTCTTCGGCTCCGGGAGCCGGAGAGAGCGGCACCTTCGGACAGGTGAAGAAGGAAGCTGTACAACACGGATTGTGTGCGCAGCTTGCCACCTGATAGAAAACAGTAGCTTTGCCCTCTCCTGACTTTTCCAATCACATGAACATTCGATTGGAAGCTCTTTTGGACAACTTTTCTTTTCTTCCAGCCAAACACTTTCCAGGCCTCCGTGCAACTTCTCGGTCACGATGGGAGTTGTTTTCTTTGTTGGCATGGTTTTTCCTAGCAGACATAGTGGAAAAGCTTTTTGGTAAGCTGTAGACGAGAAGAGACGCTAAAGACGAAGGTACGATGATCTCCGGAGCTAAGAGCCGCTCCCGGGCCTCTTTCGGCAGAAGCCGCGCTATGGAGAGCACAGTGAGCGGCACAATCGTCTTTGCGCGAAGAAGCCGCTTCTTCGGCTCCTTGAGCCGGAGAGAGCGGCAGTTTCGAAAAGGTGAAGAAGGAAGCTGTACAACACTGGGATTCTGTGCCCAGCTTGCCACCGGATAGAAAACAGTACCTTTGCACTCTCCTGCCTTTTCCAATCACATGAACATTCGATTGGAAGCTGTTTTGGACAACTTTTCTTCCAGCCAAACACTTGCCATACTTCTATGCAACTTCTCGATCACGATGGGAGATGTTTTCTGTGCTGGCACTGTTTTTCCTAGCACGACATAGTTGAAAAGCTTTTTGCTAAGATGTAGACGAGAAGAGACGCTAAAGACGAAGGTACGATGCTCTCCGGTGCTAAGAGCCGCTCCCGGGCGTCTATTGGCAAAAGCCGCGCTCAGCACAGCACTGTGAGCAGCACAATCGTGTTTGCGCGAAGAAGCGGCTTCTACTGCTCCAAGAGCCGGAGAGAGCGGCACCTTCGGAAAGGTGAAGAAGGAAGCTGTACAACACTGGGATTTTGTGGGCAGCTCTCCAGCTGATAGAAAACAGTGCCTTTGCCCTCTCCTGACTTTTTCAATCACATGAACATTCGATTGGAAGCTGTTTTGGACAACTTTTCTTTTCTTCCAGCCAAACACTTTACAGACCTCTCTGCAACTTCCCTGTCACGATGGGAGTTGTTTTCTGCGCTGGAACGGTTTTTCATAGCCACACAGAGTGGAAAAGCTTTCTGCTAGGATGTAGACCACAAAAGACGCTAAAGACGAAGGTACGATGCTCTCCGGAGCTAAGAGCCGCTCCCGGGCGTCTTTCGGCAGAAGCCGCGCTAAGGAGAGCACAGTGAGCGGCACAATCGTCTTTGCGCGAAGAAGCCGCTTCTTCGCCTCCGGGAGCCGGAGAGAGCGGCACCTTCGGAAAGGTGAAGAAGGAAGCTGTACAACACTGGGATTTTGTGTGCGCAGCTTGCCACCTGATAGAAAACAGTACCTTTGCACTCTCCTGCCTTTTCCAATCACATGAACATTCGATTGGAAGCTGTTTTAGACAACTTTTCTTTTCTTCATGTCAAACACTTGGAAGACCTCCGTGCAACGTCCAGAACACGATGGGAGATGTTTTCTGTGCTGGCACAATTTTTCCTCACCAGACATAGTTGAAAAGCTTTTTGCTAAGATGTAGACGAGAAGAGACGCTAAAGACGAAGGTACGATGCTCTCCGGAGCTAAGAGCCGCTCCCGGGCGTCTTTCGGCAGAAGCCGCGCTATGGAGAGCACAGTGAGCGGCACAATCGTCTTTGCGCGAAGAAGCCGCTTCTTCGCCTCCGGGAGCCGGAGAGAGCGGCACCTTCGGAAAGGTGAAGAAGGAAGCTGTACAACACTGGGATTGTGTGCGCAGCTTGCCACCTGATAGAAAACAGTAGCTTTGCCCTCTCCTGACTTTTCCAAACACATGAACATTCGATTGGAAGCTCTTTTGGACAACTTTTCTTTTCTTCCAGCCAAACACTTTCCAGGCCTCCGTGCAACTTCTCGGTCACGATGGGAGTTGTTTTCTTTGTTGGCATGGTTTTTCCTAGCAGACATAGTGGAAAAGCTTTCTGGTAAGCTGTAGACGAGAAGAGACGCTAAAGACGAAGGTACGATGATCTCCGGAGCTAAGAGCCGCTCCCGGGCCTCTTTCGGCAGAAGCCGCGCTATGGAGAGCACAGTGAGCGGCACAATCGTCTTTGCGCGAAGAAGCCGCTTCTTCGGCTCCTTGAGCCGGAGAGAGCGGCAGTTTCGAAAAGGTGAAGAAGGAAGCTGTACAACACTGGGATTCTGTGCCCAGCTTGCCACCGGATAGAAAACAGTACCTTTGCACTCTCCTGCCTTTTCCAATCACATGAACATTCGATTGGAAGCTGTTTTGGACAACTTTTCTTCCAGCCAAACACTTGCCATACTTCTATGCAACTTCTCGATCACGATGGGAGATGTTTTCTGTGCTGGCACAGTTTTTCCTCACCAGACATAGTTGAAAAGCTTTTTGCTAAGATGTAGACGAGAAGAGACGCTAAAGACGAAGGTACGATGCTCTCCGGAGCTAAGAGCCGCTCCCGGGCCTCTTTCGGCAGAAGCCGCGCTATGGAGAGCACAGTGAGCGGCACAATCGTCTTTGCGCGAAGAAGCCGCTTCTTCGGCTCCGGGAGCCGGAGAGAGCGGCACCTTCGGACAGGTGAAGAAGGAAGCTGTACAACACTGGGATTGTGTGCGCAGCTTGCCACCTGATAGAAAACAGTAGCTTTGCCCTCTCCTGACTTTTCCAAACACATGAACATTCGATTGGAAGCTCTTTTGGACAACTTTTCTTTTCTTCCAGCCAAACACTTTCCAGGCCTCCGTGCAACTTCTCGGTCACGATGGGAGTTGTTTTCTTTGTTGGCATGGTTTTTCCTAGCAGACATAGTGGAAAAGCTTTTTGGTAAGCTGTAGACGAGAAGAGACGCTAAAGATGAAGGTACGATGCTCTCCGGAGCTAAGAGCCGCTCCCGGGCCTCTTTCGGCAGAAGCCGCGCTATGGAGAGCACAGTGAGCGGCACAATCGTCTTTGCGCGAAGAAGCCGCTTCTTCGGCTCCTTGAGCCGGAGAGAGCGGCAGTTTCGAAAAGGTGAAGAAGAAAGCTGTACAACACTGGGATTCTGTGCCCAGCTTGCCAGATGATAGAAAACAGTACCTTTGCACTCTCCTGACTTTTTCAATCACATGAACATTCGATTGGAAGCTGTTTTGGACAACTTTTCTTTTCTTCATGCCAAACACTTGGAAGACCTCCGTGCAACGTCTAGAACACGATGGGAGATGTTTTCTGTGCTGGCACAGTTTTTCCTCACCAGACATAGTTGAAAAGCTTTTTGCTAAGATGTAGACGAGAAGAGACGCTAAAGACGAAGGTACGATGCTCTCCGGAGCTAAGAGCCGCTCCCGGGCCTCTTTCGGCAGAAGCCGCGCTATGGAGAGCACGGTGAGCGGCACAATCGTCTTTGCGCGAAGAAGCCGCTTTTTCGCCTCCGGGAGCCGGAGAGAGCGGCACCTTCGGACAGGTGAAGAAGGAAGCTGTACAACACTGGGATTGTGTGCGCAGCTTGCCACCTGATAGAAAACAGTAGCTTTGCCCTCTCCTGACTTTTCCAAACACATGAACATTCGATTGGAAGCTCTTTTGGACAACTTTTCTTCCAGCCAAACACTTGCCAGACTTCTATGCAACTTCTCGATCACGATGGGAGATGTTTTCTGTGCTGGCACTGTTTTTCCTAGCACGACATAGTGGAAAACCTTTCCTCTAAGATGTAGACGAGAAGAGACGCTAAAGACGAAGGTACGATGCTCTCCGGTGCTAAGAGCCGCTCCCGGGCGTCTATTGGCAAAAGCCGCGCTCAGCACAGCACTGTGAGCAGCACAATCGTGTTTGCGCGAAGAAGCGGCTTCTACTGCTCCAAGAGCCGGAGAGAGCGGCACCTTCGGAAAGGTGAAGAAGGAAGCTGTACAACACTGGGATTTTGTGGGCAGCTCTCCAGCTGATAGAAAACAGTGCCTTTGCACTCTCCTGACTTTTTCAATCACATGAACATTCGATTGGAAGCTGATTTGGACAAGTTTCTTTCCCTTCTTCCAAAACACTCGGCACACCTCCGTGCTACGTCTAGAACACGATAGGAGGTGTTTTCAGTACTGGCAAGGTTTTTCCTCGCCAGACATAGTGGAAAAGCTTTTTGCTAAGATGTAGACGAGAAGAGACGCTAAAGACGAAGGTACGATGCTCTACGGAGCTAAGAGCCGCTCCCGGGCCTCTTTCGGCAGAAGCCGCGCTATGGAGAGCACAGTGAGCGGCACAATCGTCTTTGCGCGAAGAAGCCGCTTCTTCGCCTCCGGGAGCCGGAGAGAGCGGCACCTTCGGAAAGGTGAAGAAGGAAGCTGTACAACACTGGGATTGTGTGCGCAGCTTGCCACCTGATAGAAAACAGTAGCTTTGCCCTCTCCTGACTTTTCCAAACACATGAACATTCGATTGGAAGCTCTTTTGGACAACTTTTCTTTTCTTCCAGCCAAACACTTTCCAGGCCTCCGTGCAACTTCTCGGTCACGATGGGAGTTGTTTTCTTTGTTGGCATGGTTTTTCCTAGCAGACATAGTGGAAAAGCTTTTTGGTAAGCTGTAGACGAGAAGAGACGCTAAAGACGAAGGTACGATGATCTCCGGAGCTAAGAGCCGCTCCCGGGCCTCTTTCGGCAGAAGCCGCGCTATGGAGAGCACAGTGAGCGGCACAATCGTCTTTGCGCGAAGAAGCCGCTTCTTCGGCTCCTTGAGCCGGAGAGAGCGGCAGTTTCGAAAAGGTGAAGAAGGAAGCTGTACAACACTGGGATTCTGTGCCCAGCTTGCCACCGGATAGAAAACAGTACCTTTGCACTCTCCTGCCTTTTCCAATCACATGAACATTCGATTGGAAGCTGTTTTGGACAACTTTTCTTCCAGCCAAACACTTGCCATACTTCTATGCAACTTCTCGATCACGATGGGAGATGTTTTCTGTGCTGGCACAGTTTTTCCTCACCAGACATAGTTGAAAAGCTTTTTGCTAAGATGTAGACGAGAAGAGACGCTAAAGACGAAGGTACGATGCTCTCCGGAGCTAAGAGCCGCTCCCGGGCCTCTTTCGGCAGAAGCCGCGCTATGGAGAGCACAGTGAGCGGCACAATCGTCTTTGCGCGAAGAAGCCGCTTCTTCGGCTCCGGGAGCCGGAGAGAGCGGCACCTTCGGACAGGTGAAGAAGGAAGCTGTACAACACTGGGATTGTGTGCGCAGCTTGCCACCTGATAGAAAACAGTAGCTTTGCCCTCTCCTGACTTTTCCAAACACATGAACATTCGATTGGAAGCTCTTTTGGACAACTTTTCTTTTCTTCCAGCCAAACACTTTCCAGGCCTCCGTGCAACTTCTCGGTCACGATGGGAGTTGTTTTCTTTGTTGGCATGGTTTTTCCTAGCAGACATAGTGGAAAAGCTTTTTGGTAAGCTGTAGACGAGAAGAGACGCTAAAGATGAAGGTACGATGCTCTCCGGAGCTAAGAGCCGCTCCCGGGCCTCTTTCGGCAGAAGCCGCGCTATGGAGAGCACAGTGAGCGGCACAATCGTCTTTGCGCGAAGAAGCCGCTTCTTCGGCTCCTTGAGCCGGAGAGAGCGGCAGTTTCGAAAAGGTGAAGAAGAAAGCTGTACAACACTGGGATTCTGTGCCCAGCTTGCCAGATGATAGAAAACAGTACCTTTGCACTCTCCTGACTTTTTCAATCACATGAACATTCGATTGGAAGCTGTTTTGGACAACTTTTCTTTTCTTCATGCCAAACACTTGGAAGACCTCCGTGCAACGTCTAGAACACGATGGGAGATGTTTTCTGTGCTGGCACAGTTTTTCCTCACCAGACATAGTTGAAAAGCTTTTTGCTAAGATGTAGACGAGAAGAGACGCTAAAGACGAAGGTACGATGCTCTCCGGAGCTAAGAGCCGCTCCCGGGCCTCTTTCGGCAGAAGCCGCGCTATGGAGAGCACGGTGAGCGGCACAATCGTCTTTGCGCGAAGAAGCCGCTTTTTCGCCTCCGGGAGCCGGAGAGAGCGGCACCTTCGGACAGGTGAAGAAGGAAGCTGTACAACACTGGGATTGTGTGCGCAGCTTGCCACCTGATAGAAAACAGTAGCTTTGCCCTCTCCTGACTTTTCCAAACACATGAACATTCGATTGGAAGCTCTTTTGGACAACTTTTCTTCCAGCCAAACACTTGCCAGACTTCTATGCAACTTCTCGGTCACGATGGGAGATGTTTTCTGTGCTGGCACTGTTTTTCCTAGCACGACATAGTGGAAAACCTTTCCTCTAAGATGTAGACGAGAAGAGACGCTAAAGACGAAGGTACGATGCTCTCCGGTGCTAAGAGCCGCTCCCGGGCGTCTATTGGCAAAAGCCGCGCTCAGCACAGCACTGTGAGCAGCACAATCGTGTTTGCGCGAAGAAGCGGCTTCTACTGCTCCAAGAGCCGGAGAGAGCGGCACCTTCGGAAAGGTGAAGAAGGAAGCTGTACAACACTGGGATTTTGTGGGCAGCTCTCCAGCTGATAGAAAACAGTACCTTTGCACTCTCCTGACTTTTTCAATCACATGAACATTCGATTGGAAGCTGATTTGGACAAGTTTCTTTCCCTTCTTCCAAAACACTCGGCACACCTCCGTGCTACGTCTAGAACACGATAGGAGGTGTTTTCAGTACTGGCAAGGTTTTTCCTCGCCAGACATAGTGGAAAAGCTTTTTGCTAAGATGTAGACGAGAAGAGACGCTAAAGACGAAGGTACGATGCTCTACGGAGCTAAGAGCCGCTCCCGGGCGTCTTTCGGCAGAAGCCGCGCTATGGAGAGCACAGTGAGCGGCACAATCGTCTTTGCGCGAAGAAGCCGCTTCTTCGCCTCCGGGAGCCGGAGAGAGCGGCACCTTCGGAAAGGTGAAGAAGGAAGCTGTACAACACTGGGATTGTGTGCGCAGCTTGCCACCTGATAGAAAACAGTACCTTTGCACTCTCCTGCCTTTTCCAATCACATGAACATTCGATTGGAAGCTGTTTTGGACAACTTTTCTTTTCTTCATGTCAAACACTTGGAAGACCTCCGTGCAACGTCCAGAACACGATGGGAGATGTTTTCTATGCTGGCACAGTTTTTCCTCACCAGACATAGTTGAAAAGCTTTTTGCTAAGATGTAGACGAGAAGAGACGCTAAAGACGAAGGTACGATGCTCTCCGGAGCTAAGAGCCGCTCCCGGGCGTCTTTCGGCAGAAGCCGCGCTATGGAGAGCACTGTGAGCGGCACAATCGTCTTTGCGCGAAGAAGCCGCTTCTTCGCCTCCGGGAGCCGGAGAGAGCGGCACCTTCGGACAGGTGAAGAAGGAAGCTGTACAACACTGGGATTGTGTGCGCAGCTTGCCACCTGATAGGAAACAGTAGCTTTGCCCTCTCCTGACTTTTCCAAACACATGAACATTCGATTGGAAGCTCTTTTGGACAACTTTTCTTTTCTTCCAGCCAAACACTTTCCAGGCCTCCGTGCAACTTCTCGGTCACGATGGGAGTTGTTTTCTTTGTTGGCATGGTTTTTCCTAGCAGACATAGTGGAAAAGCTTTTTGGTAAGCTGTAGACGAGAAGAGACGCTAAAGACGAAGGTACGATGATCTCCGGAGCTAAGAGCCGCTCCCGGGCCTCTTTCGGCAGAAGCCGCGCTATGGAGAGCACAGTGAGCGGCACAATCGTCTTTGCGCGAAGAAGCCGCTTCTTCGGCTCCTTGAGCCGGAGAGAGCGGCAGTTTCGAAAAGGTGAAGAAGGAAGCTGTACAACACTGGGATTCTGTGCCCAGCTTGCCACCGGATAGAAAACAGTACCTTTGCACTCTCCTGACTTTTCCAATCACATGAACATTCGATTGGAAGCTGTTTTGGACAACTTTTCTTCCAGCCAAACACTTGCCATACTTCTATGCAACTTCTCGATCACGATGGGAGATGTTTTCTGTGCTGGCACTGTTTTTCCTAGCACGACATAGTTGAAAAGCTTTTTGCTAAGATGTAGACGAGAAGAGACGCTAAAGACGAAGGTACGATGCTCTCCGGTGCTAAGAGCCGCTCCCGGGCGTCTATTGGCAAAAGCCGCGCTCAGCACAGCACTGTGAGCAGCACAATCGTGTTTGCGCGAAGAAGCGGCTTCTACTGCTCCAAGAGCCGGAGAGAGCGGCACCTTCGGAAAGGTGAAGAAGGAAGCTGTACAACACTGGGATTTTGTGGGCAGCTCTCCAGCTGATAGAAAACAGTGCCTTTGCCCTCTCCTGACTTTTTCAATCACATGAACATTCGATTGGAAGCTGTTTTGGACAACTTTTCTTTTCTTCCAGCCAAACACTTTACAGACCTCTCTGCAACTTCCCTGTCACGATGGGAGTTGTTTTCTGCGCTGGAACGGTTTTTCATAGCCACACAGAGTGGAAAAGCTTTCTGCTAGGATGTAGACCACAAAAGACGCTAAAGACGAAGGTACGATGCTCTCCGGAGCTAAGAGCCGCTCCCGGGCCTCTTTCGGCAGAAGCCGCGCTAAGGAGAGCACAGTGAGCGGCACAATCGTCTTTGCGCGAAGAAGCCGCTTCTTCGGCTCCGGGAGCCGGAGAGAGCGGCACCTTCGGACAGGTGAAGAAGGAAGCTGTACAACACTGGGATTGTGTGCGCAGCTTGCCACCTGATAGAAAACAGTAGCTTTGCCCTCTCCTGACTTTTCCAAACACATGAACATTCGATTGGAAGCTCTTTTGGACAACTTTTCTTTTCTTCCAGCCAAACACTTTCCAGGCCTCCGTGCAACTTCTCGGTCACGATGGGAGTTGTTTTCTTTGTTGGCATGGTTTTTCCTAGCAGACATAGTGGAAAAGCTTTTTGGTAAGCTGTAGACGAGAAGAGACGCTAAAGATGAAGGTACGATGCTCTCCGGAGCTAAGAGCCGCTCCCGGGCCTCTTTCGGCAGAAGCCGCGCTATGGAGAGCACAGTGAGCGGCACAATCGTCTTTGCGCGAAGAAGCCGCTTCTTCGGCTCCTTGAGCCGGAGAGAGCGGCAGTTTCGAAAAGGTGAAGAAGAAAGCTGTACAACACTGGGATTCTGTGCCCAGCTTGCCAGATGATAGAAAACAGTACCTTTGCACTCTCCTGACTTTTTCAATCACATGAACATTCGATTGGAAGCTGTTTTGGACAACTTTTCTTTTCTTCATGCCAAACACTTGGAAGACCTCCGTGCAACGTCTAGAACACGATGGGAGATGTTTTCTGTGCTGGCACAGTTTTTCCTCACCAGACATAGTTGAAAAGCTTTTTGCTAAGATGTAGACGAGAAGAGACGCTAAAGACGAAGGTACGATGCTCTCCGGAGCTAAGAGCCGCTCCCGGGCGTCTTTCGGCAGAAGCCGCTCTAAGGAGAGCACAGTGAGCGGCACAATCGTCTTTGCGCGAAGAAGCCGCTTCTTCGCCTCTGGGAGCCGGAGAGAGCGGCAGCATCGGAAAGGTGAAGAAGGAAGCTGTACAACACTGGGATTGTGTGCGCATCTTGCCACCTGATAGAAAACAGTACCTTTGCACTCTTCTGACTTTTCCAATCACATGAACATTCGATTGGAAGCTGTTTTGGACAACTTTTCTTCCAGCCAAACACTTTACAGACCTCTCTGCTACTTCCCGGTCACGATGGGTGTTGTTTTCTGTGCTGGCACGGTTTTTCATAGCCTGACATAGTGGAAAAGCTTTCGTCTAAGATGTAGACGAGAAGAGACCGTAAAGACGAAGGTACGATGCTCTCCGGAGCTATGCGCAGCTCTCGGGCGTCGTTCTGCAGAAGCCGCGCTCAGCAGAGCACTGTGAGCGGCACAATCGTCTTTGCGCAAAGTAGCGGCTTCTTCTGCTCCAAGAGCCGGACAGAGTGGCAGCTTCGGAAAGGTGAAGAAGGAAGCTGTACAACACTGGGATTTTGTGGGCAGCTCTCCAGCTGATAGAAAACAGTACCTTTGCACTCTCCTGCAAACACATGAACATTCGATTGGAAGCTGTTTTGGACAACTTTTCTTTTCTTCCTGCCAAACACTTGCCCGACTTCTCTGCAACTTCTCGATCACGATGGGTGTTGTTTTCTGTGCCGGCACAGTTTTTCCTAGCCAGACACCGTGGAAAAGCTTTTTGCTAAGATGTAGACGAGAAGAGACGCTAAAGACGAAGGTACGATGCTCTCCGGGGCTAAGCGCCGCTCCTGGTCGTCTTTCTTCAGATGACGCGCTCAGCAGAGCACTGGGAGCGGCACAATCGTCTTTGCGCGAAGAAGCGGCTTCTTCGGCTCCGGGAGCCGGAGAGAGCGGCAACTCCGGAAATGTGAAGAAGGAACCAGCACAACACTGGGATTTTGTGCGCAGCTTGCCAACTGCAAGAAAACAGTAAATTTGCACTCTCCTGATTTTCCAATCATATGAACATTCGATTGGAAGCTGATTTGGACAAGTTTCTTTCCCTTCTTCCAAAACACTCGGCACACCTCCGTGCTACGTCTAGAACACGATAGGAGGTGTTTTCAGTACTGGCAAGGTTTTTCCTCGCCAGACATTGTGGAAAAGCTTTTTGCTAAGATGTAGACGAGAAGAGACGCTAAAGACGAAGGTACGATGCTCTACGGAGCTAAGAGCCGCTCCCGGGCGTCTTTCGGCAGAAGCGGCGCTAAGGAGAGCACAGTGAGCAGCACAATCGTCTTTGCGCGAAGAAGCCGCTTTTTCGTCTCCGGGAGCCGGAGAGAGCGGCACCTTCGGACAGGTGAAGAAGGAAGCTGTACAACACTGGGATTCTGTGCCCAGCTTGTCAACTGATAGGAAACAGTACCTTTGCACTTTCCTGACTTTTCCAATCATATGAACATTCGATTGGAAGCTGTTTTGGACAACTTTTCTTTTCTTCATGCCAAACACTTGGAAGACCTGCGTGCAACGTCTAGAACATGATGGGAGATGTTTTCTGTTCTGGCAAAGTTTTTCCTAGGCAAACATAGTGGAAAAGCTTTTTGTTAAGATGTAGACGAGAAGAGACGCTAAAGACGAAGGTACGATGCTCTCCGGAGCTAAGAGCCGCTCCCGGGCGTCTTTCGGCAGAAGCGGCGCTCAGCAGAGCACAGTGAGCGGCACAATCGTCTTTGCGCGAAGAAGCCGCTTCTTCGCCTCCGGGAGCCGGAGACAGCGGCACCTTCGGACAGGTGAAGAAGGAAGCTGTACAACACTGGGATTGTGTGCGCAGCTTGCCAACCGATAGAAAACAGTATCTTTGCACTCTCCTGACTTTTCCAATCATATGAACATTCGATTGGAAGCTGTTTTGGACAACTTTTCTTTTCTTCATGCCAAACACTTGGAAGACCTCCGTGCAACGTCTAGAACACGATGGGAGATGTTTTCTGTTCTGGCAAAGTTTTTCCTAGGCAAACATAGTGGAAAAGCTTTTTGTTAAGATGTAGACGAGAAGAGACGCTAAAGACGAAGGTACGATGCTCTACGGAGCTAAGAGCCGCTCCCAGGCCTCTTTCGGCAGAAGCCGCGCTAAGGAGTGCACAGTGAGCGGCACAATCGTCTATGCGCGATGAAGCCGCTTCTTCGCCTCCGCGAGCCGGAGAGAGAGCACCTTCGGTGAGGTGAAGAAGGAAGCTGTACAACACTGGGATTGTGTGCGCAGCTTGCCAACTGCTAGAAAACAGTACCTTTGCACTCTCCTGACTTTTCCAATCACATGAACATTCGATTGGAAGCTGTTTTGGACAACTTTTCTTTTCTTCATGCCAAACACTTGGAAGACCTCCGTGCAACGTCTAGAACACGATGGGAGATGTTTTCTGTGCTGGCAAAGTTTTTCCTAGGCAAACAGTGGAAAAGCTTTTTGCTAAGATGTAGACGAGAAGAGACGCTAAAGACGAAGGTACGATGCTCTCCGGAGCTAAGAGCCGCTCCCGGGCGTCTTTCGGCAAAAGCCTCGCTAAGGAGAGCACAGTGAGCGGCACAATTGTCTTTGCGCGAAGAAGCCGCTTCTTCGCCTCCGGGAGCCGGAGAGAGCGGCGCCATCGGAAAGGTGAAGAAGGAAGCTATACAACACTGGGATTGTGTGCGCAGCTTGCCAAATTCTAGAAAACAGTACCTTTGCACTCTCCTGACTTTTTCAATCACGTGAACATTCGATTGGAAGCTGTTTTGGACAACTTTTCTTTTCTTCATGCCAAACACTCGGAAGACATCCGTGCAACGTCTAGAACACGATGGGAGATGTTTTCTGTGCTGGCACAGTTTTTCCTCACCAGACATAGTTGAAAAGCTTTTTGCTAAGATGTAGACGAGAAGAGACGCTAAAGACGAAGGTACGATGCTCTCCGGAGCTAAGAGCCGCTCCCGGGCGTCTTTCGGCAGAAGCCGCTCTAAGGAGAGCACAGTGAGCGGCACAATCGTCTTTGCGCGAAGAAGCCGCTTTTTCGCCTCTGGGAGCCGGAAAGAGCGGCAGCATCGGAAAGGTGAAGAAGGAAGCTGTACAACACTGGGATTGTGTGCGCATCTTGCCACCTGATAGAAAACAGTACCTTTGCACTCTTCTGACTTTTCCAATCACATGAACATTCGATTGGAAGCTGTTTTGGACAACTTTTCTTCCAGCCAAACACTTTACAGACCTCTCTGCTACTTCCCGGTCACGATGGGTGTTGTTTTCTGTGCTGGCACGGTTTTTCATAGCCTGACATAGTGGAAAAGCTTTCGTCTAAGATGTAGACGAGAAGAGACCGTAAAGACGAAGGTACGATGCTCTCCGGAGCTATGCGCAGCTCTCGGGCGTCGTTCTGCAGAAGCCGCGCTCAGCAGAGCACTGTGAGCGGCACAATCGTCTTTGCGCAAAGTAGCGGCTTCTTCTGCTCCAAGAGCCGGACAGAGTGGCAGCTTCGGAAAGGTGAAGAAGGAAGCTGTACAACACTGGGATTTTGTGGGCAGCTCTCCAGCTGATAGAAAACAGTACCTTTGCACTCTCCTGCAAACACACGAACATTCGATTGGAAGCTGTTTTGGACAACTTTTCTTTTCTTCCTGCCAAACACTTGCCCGACTTCTCTGCAACTTCTCGATCACGATGGGTGTTGTTTTCTGTGCCGGCACAGTTTTTTCTAGCCAGACACCGTGGAAAAGCTTTTTGCTAAGATGTAGACGAGAAGAGACGCTAAAGACGAAGGTACGATGCTCTCCGGGGCTAAGCGCCGCTCCTGGTCGTCTTTCTTCAGATGACGCGCTCAGCAGAGCACTGGGAGCGGCACAATCGTCTGTGCGCGAAGAAGCGGCTTCTTCGGCTCCGGGAGCCGGAGAGAGCGGCAACTCCGGAAATGTGAAGAAGGAACTAGCACAACACTGGGATTTTGTGCGCAGCTTGCCAACTGCAAGAAAACAGTAAATTTGCACTCTCCTGATTTTCCAATCATATGAACATTCGATTGGAAGCTGATTTGGACAAGTTTCTTTCCCTTCTTCCAAAACACTCGGCACACCTCCGTGCTACGTCTAGAACACGATAGGAGGTGTTTTCAGTACTGGCAAGGTTTTTCCTCGCCAGACATAGTGGAAAAGCTTTTTGCTAAGATGTAGACGAGAAGAGACGCTAAAGACGAAGGTACGATGCTCTACGGAGCTAAGAGCCGCTCCCGGGCGTCTTTCGGCAGAAGCGGCGCTAAGGAGAGCACAGTGAGCAGCACAATCGTCTTTGCGCGAAGAAGCCGCTTTTTCGTCTCCGGGAGCCGGAGAGAGCGGCACCTTCGGACAGGTGAAGAAGGAAGCTGTACAACACTGGGATTGTGTGCGCAGCTTGTCAACTGATAGGAAACAGTACCTTTGCACTTTCCTGACTTTTCCAATCATATGAACATTCGATTGGAAGCTGTTTTGGACAACTTTTCTTTTCTTCATGCCAAACACTTGGAAGACCTGCGTGCAACGTCTAGAACATGATGGGAGATGTTTTCTGTGCTGGCAAAGTTTTTCCTAGGCAAACATAGTGGAAAAGCTTTCTGCTAAGATGTAGAGGAGAAGAGACGCTAAAGACGAAGGTACGATGCTCTCCGGAGCTAAGAGCCGCTCCCGGGCGTCTTTCGGCAGAAGCCGCGCTCAGCAGAGCACAGTAAGCGGCACAATCGTCTTTGCGCGAAGAAGCCGCTTCTTCGCCTCCGCGAGCCGGAGACAGCGGCACCTTCGGAAAGGTGAAGAAGGAAGCTGTACAACACTGGAATTGTGTGCGCAGCTTGCCAACCGATAGAAAACAGTATCTTTGCACTCTCCTGACTTTTTCAATCATATGAACATTCGATTGGAAGCTGTTTTGGACAACTTTTCTTTTCTTCATGCCAAACACTTGGAAGACATCCGTGCAACGTCTAGATCACGATGGGATATGTTTTCTGTTCTGGCAAAGTTTTTCCTAGGCAAACATAGTGGAAAATCTTTTTGTTAAGATGTAGACGAGAAGAGACGCTAAAGACGAAGGTACGATGCTCTACGGAGCTAAGAGCCGCTCCCAGGCCTCTTTCGGCAGAAGCCGCGCTAAGGAGTGCACAGTGAGCGGCACAATCGTCTATGCGCGATGAAGCCGCTTCTTCGCCTCCGCGAGCCGGAGAGAGAGCACCTTCGGTGAGGTGAAGAAGGAACCTGTACAACACTGGGATTGTGTGCGCAGCTTGCCAACTGCTAGAAAACAGTACCTTTGCACTCTCCTGACTTTTTCAATCACATGAACATTCGATTGGAAGCTGTTTTGGACAACTTTTCTTTTCTTCATGCCAAACACTCGGAAGACATCCGTGCAACGTCTAGAACACGATGGGAGATGTTTTCTGTGCTGGCACAGTTTTTCCTCACCAGACATAGTTGAAAAGCTTTTTGCTAAGATGTAGACGAGAAGAGACGCTAAAGACGAAGGTACGATGCTCTCCGGAGCTAAGAGCCGCTCCCGGGCGTCTTTCGGCAGAAGCCGCTCTAAGGAGAGCACAGTGAGCGGCACAATCGTCTTTGCGCGAAGAAGCCGCTTCTTCGCCTCTGGGAGCCGGAGAGAGCGGCAGCATCGGAAAGGTGAAGAAGGAAGCTGTACAACACTGGGATTGTGTGCGCATCTTGCCACCTGATAGAAAACAGTACCTTTGCACTCTTCTGACTTTTCCAATCACATGAACATTCGATTGGAAGCTGTTTTGGACAACTTTTCTTTTCTTCATGCCAAACACTTGGAAGACCTCCGTGCAACGTCTAGAACACGATGGGAGATGTTTTCTGTGCTGGCAAAGTTTTTCCTAGGCAAACAGTGGAAAAGCTTTTTGCTAAGATGTAGACGAGAAGAGACGCTAAAGACGAAGGTACGACGCTCTCCGGAGCTAAGAGCCGCTCCCGGGCGTCTTTCGGCAAAAGCCTCGCTAAGGAGAGCACAGTGAGCGGCACAATTGTCTTTGCGCGAAGAAGCCGCTTCTTCGCCTCCGGGAGCCGGAGAGAGCGGCGCCATCGGAAAGGTGAAGAAGGAAGCTATACAACACTGGGATTGTGTGCGCAGCTTGCCAAATTCTAGAAAACAGTACCTTTGCACTCTCCTGACTTTTTCAATCACATGAACATTCGATTGGAAGCTGTTTTGGACAACTTTTCTTTTCTTCATGCCAAACACTCGGAAGACATCCGTGCAACGTCTAGAACACGATGGGAGATGTTTTCTGTGCTGGCACAGTTTTTCCTCACCAGACATAGTTGAAAAGCTTTTTGCTAAGATGTAGACGAGAAGAGACGCTAAAGACGAAGGTACGATGCTCTCCGGAGCTAAGAGCCGCTCCCGGGCGTCTTTCGGCAGAAGCCGCTCTAAGGAGAGCACAGTGAGCGGCACAATCGTCTTTGCGCGAAGAAGCCGCTTCTTCGCCTCTGGGAGCCGGAGAGAGCGGCAGCATCGGAAAGGTGAAGAAGGAAGCTGTACAACACTGGGATTGTGTGCGCATCTTGCCACCTGATAGAAAACAGTACCTTTGCACTCTTCTGACTTTTCCAATCACATGAACATTCGATTGGAAGCTGTTTTGGACAACTTTTCTTCCAGCCAAACACTTTACAGACCTCTCTGCTACTTCCCGGTCACGATGGGTGTTGTTTTCTGTGCTGGCACGGTTTTTCATAGCCTGACATAGTGGAAAAGCTTTCGTCTAAGATGTAGACGAGAAGAGACCGTAAAGACGAAGGTACGATGCTCTCCGGAGCTATGCGCAGCTCTCGGGCGTCGTTCTGCAGAAGCCGCGCTCAGCAGAGCACTGTGAGCGGCACAATCGTCTTTGCGCAAAGTAGCGGCTTCTTCTGCTCCAAGAGCCGGACAGAGTGGCAGCTTCGGAAAGGTGAAGAAGGAAGCTGTACAACACTGGGATTTTGTGGGCAGCTCTCCAGCTGATAGAAAACAGTACCTTTGCACTCTCCTGCAAACACACGAACATTCGATTGGAAGCTGTTTTGGACAACTTTTCTTTTCTTCCTGCCAAACACTTGCCCGACTTCTCTGCAACTTCTCGATCACGATGGGTGTTGTTTTCTGTGCCGGCACAGTTTTTCCTAGCCAGACACCGTGGAAAAGCTTTTTGCTAAGATGTAGACGAGAAGAGACGCTAAAGACGAAGGTACGATGCTCTCCGGGGCTAAGCGCCGCTCCTGGTCGTCTTTCTTCAGATGACGCGCTCAGCAGAGCACTGGGAGCGGCACAATCGTCTGTGCGCGAAGAAGCGGCTTCTTCGGCTCCGGGAGCCGGAGAGAGCGGCAACTCCGGAAATGTGAAGAAGGAACCAGCACAACACTGGGATTTTGTGCGCAGCTTGCCAACTGCAAGAAAACAGTAAATTTGCACTCTGCTGATTTTCCAATCATATGAACATTCGATTGGAAGCTGATTTGGACAAGTTTCTTTCCCTTCTTCCAAAACACTCGGCACACCTCCGTGCTACGTCTAGAACACGATAGGAGGTGTTTTCAGTACTGGCAAGGTTTTTCCTCGCCAGACATTGTGGAAAAGCTTTTTGCTAAGATGTAGACGAGAAGAGACGCTAAAGACGAAGGTACGATGCTCTACGGAGCTAAGAGCCGCTCCCGGGCGTCTTTCGGCAGAAGCGGCGCTAAGGAGAGCACAGTGAGCAGCACAATCGTCTTTGCGCGAAGAAGCCGCTTTTTCGTCTCCGGGAGCCGGAGAGAGCGGCACCTTCGGACAGGTGAAGAAGGAAGCTGTACAACACTGGGATTGTGTGCGCAGCTTGTCAACTGATAGGAAACAGTACCTTTGCACTTTCCTGACTTTTCCAATCATATGAACATTCGATTGGAAGCTGTTTTGGACAACTTTTCTTTTCTTCATGCCAAACACTTGGAAGACCTGCGTGCAACGTCTAGAACATGATGGGAGATGTTTTCTGTGCTGGCAAAGTTTTTCCTAGGCAAACATAGTGGAAAAGCTTTCTGCTAAGATGTAGAGGAGAAGAGACGCTAAAGACGAAAGTACGATGCTCTCCGGAGCTAAGAGCCGCTCCCGGGCGTCTTTCGGCAGAAGCCGCGCTCAGCAGAGCACAGTGAGCGGCACAATCGTCTTTGGGCGAAGAAGCCGCTTCTTCGCCTCCGCGAACCGGAGACAGCGGCACCTTCGGAAAGGTGAAGAAGGAAGCTGTACAACACTGGGATTGTGTGCGCAGCTTGCCAACCGATAGAAAACAGTATCTTTGCACTCTCCTGACTTTTCCAATCATATGAACATTCGATTGGAAGGTGTTTTGGACAACTTTTCTTTTCTTCATGCCAAACACTTGGAAGACCTCCGTGCAACGTCTAGAACACGATGGGAGATGTTTTCTGGTCTGGCAAAGTTTTTCCTAGGCAAACATAGTGGAAAAGCTTTTTGTTAAGATGTAGACGAGAAGAGACGCTAAAGACGAAGGTACGACGCTCTCCGGAGCTAAGAGCCGCTCCCGGGCGTCTTTCGGCAAAAGCCTCGCTAAGGAGAGCACAGTGAGCGGCACAATTGTCTTTGCGCGAAGAAGCCGCTTCTTCGCCTCCGGGAGCCGGAGACAGCGGCACCATCGGAAAGGTGAAGAAGGAAGCTATACAACACTGGGATTGTGTGCGCAGCTAGCCAAATTCTAGAAAACAGTACCTTTGCACTCTTCTGACTTTTCCGATCACATGAACATTCGATTGGAAGATGTTTTGGACAAGTTTCTTTTCGACAAGGAAAAAGCCGTGAAAGCAGCCATGTTGTGGCACTTTTGCACTCCCTTTTGGATGCCTTTCACAGCTCCAGTGTGCCTGGAACTCAGGGCTTCCTGATTTTAAAAATCCTAGCCCTAGGCCGAACCCCAACCCTAAGACGAGAAAGGCAAATCAGCCAGGAATTAGGCATGTCCCCAAGGAAAAAGCTGTGGAGGCAGGCATGTTGTGCTACTTTTGCGCTCTTCTTGGCTAGTCATTCGCAGTTGCTGTGTTCTTGGAACTCAGGGCTTTCTGGTTAATAGACCCTTACCCTAGGCGTAACTCAAACCTTAACCCTAGGAAGGAAAATCAGCCTATGGTTCGGGATGGTCTCATGGAAATATCAGTGGTGGCAGCCAAGTTGCGTCACTTTTGCGCTCCCCTTGGGATGCCTTTCGCAGCTGCAGTGTGCCTGGAGCCCAGGGCTTCCTGGTTTTAAAAGTCCTAGGCCTAAGCCTAACAGTAACCCTAGGAAGGTAAATCAGCCGGGTATTAGGGTTCTTCCTAAGGGAAAAGCCGTGAAAGCAGCCATGTTGTGGCACTTCTGCACTCCCTTTGGGATGCCTTTGGCAGATGAAGTAAGCCTGCAACTCAGGGCTTCCTGGTTAAAGAAATCACAGCCCTAGGCTGAACCCTAACCCTAACCCTAGGCAGATAAATCAGCCTAGGTATAGGGATGGTGCCAAGGAAAAAGCTGTGAAAGCTGCCATGTTGTTGCACTTTTGTACTCCCCTTGGGATGCCTTGAACAGCTGCAGTGTGCCTGGAGCTAAGGGCTTCTTAGTTTTAAAAATCCTAGCCCTAGGCCTAAGCCTAACAGTAACCCTGGGAAGGTAAATCAGCCTGGTGTTAGGCGTCTTGCCAAGGAAAAAGCCGTGAAAGCAGCCATGTTGTGGCACTTTTGCACTCCCTTTTGGATGCCTTTCACAGCTCCAGTGTGCCTGGAACTCAGGGCTTCCTGATTTTAAAAATCCTAGCCCTAGGCCGAACCCCAACCCTAAGACGAGAAAGGCAAATCAGCCAGGAATTAGGCATGTCCACAAGGAAAAAGCTGTGGAGGCAGGCATGTTGTGGTACTTTTGCGCTCTTCTTGGCTAGTCCTTCGCAGCTGCTGTGTTCTTGGAACTCAGGGCTTTCTGGTAAATAGAAACCTTACCCTAGGCGTAACTCAAACCTTAACCCTAGGAAGGAAAATCAGCCTATGGTTCGGGATGGTCTCATGGAAATATCAGTGGTGGCAGCCAAGTTGCGTCATTTTTGCGCTCCCCTTGGGATGCCTTTCGCAGCTGCAGTGTGCCTGGAGCCCAGGGCTTCCTGGTTTTAAAAGTCCTAGGCCTAAGCCTAACAGTAACCCTAGGAAGGTAAATCAGCCGGGTATTAGGGTTCTTCCTAAGGGAAAAGCCGTGAAAGCAGCCATGTTGTGGCACTTCTGCACTCCCTTTGGGATGCCTTTGGCAGATGAAGTAAGCCTGGAACTCAGGGCTTCCTGGTTAAAAAAATCCAAGCCCTAGGCTGAACCCTAACCCTAACCCTAGGCAGATAAATCAGCCTAGGTATAGGGATGGTGCCAAGGAAAAAGCTGTGAAAGCTGCCATGTTGTTGCACTTTTGTACTCCCCTTGGGATGCCTTGAACAGCTGCAGTGTGCCTGGAGCTAAGGGCTTCCTAGTTTTAAAAATCCTAGCCCTAGGCCTAAGCCTAACAGTAACCCTGGGAAGGTAAATCAGCCTGGTGTTAGGCTTCTTGCCAAGGAAAAAGCCGTGAAAGCAGCCATGTTGTGGCACTTTTGCACTCCCTTTTGGATGCCTTTCACAGCTCCAGTGTGCCTGGAACTCAGGGCTTCCTGATTTTAAAAATCCTAGCCCTAGGCCGAACCCCAACCCTAAGACGAGAAAGGCAAATCAGCCAGGAATTAGGCATGTCCACAAGGAAAAAGGTGTGGAGGCAGGCATGTTGTGGTACTTTTGCGCTCTTCTTGGGTAGTCCTTCGCAGCTGCTGTGTTCTTGGAACTCAGGGCTTTCTGGTTAATAGACCCTTACCCTAGGCGTAACTCAAACCTTAAGCCTAGGAAGGAAAATCAGCCTATGGTTCCGCATGGTCTCATGGAAATATCAGTGGTGGCAGCCAAGTTGCGTCACTTTTGCGCTCCCCTTGGGATGCCTTTCGCAGCTGCAGTGTGCCTGGAGCCCAGGGCTTCCTGGTTTTAAAAGTCCTAGGCCTAAGCCTAACAGTAACCCTAGGAAGGTAAATCAGCCGGGTATTAGGGTTCTTCCTAAGGGAAAAGCCGTGAAAGCAGCCATGTTGTGGCACTTCTGCACTCCCTTTGGGATGCCTTTGGCAGATGAAGTAAGCCTGGAACTCAGGGCTTCCTGGTTAAAAAAATCCAAGCCCTAGGCTGAACCCTAACCCTAACCCTAGGCAGATAAATCAGCCTAGGTATAGGGATGGTGCCAAGGAAAAAGCTGTGAAAGCTGCCATGTTGTTGCACTTTTGTACTCCCCTTGGGATGCCTTGAACAGCTGCAGTGTGCCTGGAGCTAAGGGCTTCCTAGTTTTAAAAATCCTAGCCCTAGGCCTAAGCCTAACAGTAACCCTGGGAAGGTAAATCAGCCTGGTGTTAGGCATCTTGCCAAGGAAAAAGCCGTGAAAGCAGCCATGTTGTGGCACTTTTGCACTCCCTTTTGGATGCCTTTCACAGCTCCAGTGTGCCTGGAACTCAGGGCTTCCTGCTTTTAAAAATCCTAGCCCTAGGCCGAACCCCAACCCTAAGACGAGAAAGGCAAATCAGCCAGGAATTAGGCATGTCCCCAAGGAAAAAGCTGTGGAGGCAGGCATGTTGTGCTACTTTTGCGCTCTTCTTGGCTAGTCATTCGCAGCTGCTGTGTTCTTGGAACTCGGGGCTTTCTGGTTAATAGAACCCTTACCCTAGGCGTAACTCAAACCTTAACCCTAGGAAGGAAAATCAGCCTATGGTTCGGGATGGTCTCATGGAAATATCAGTGGTGGCAGCCAAGTTGCGTCACTTTTGCGCTCCCCTTGGGATGCCTTTTGCAGCTGCAGTGTGCCTGGAGCCCAGGGCTTCCTGGTTTTAAAAGTCCTAGGCCTAAGCCTAACAGTAACCCTAGGAAGGTAAATCAGCCGGGTATTAGGGTTCTTCCTAAGGGAAAAGCCGTGAAAGCAGCCATGTTGTGGCACTTCTGCACTCCCTTTGGGATGCCTTTGGCAGATGAAGTAAGCCTGCAACTCAGGGCTTCCTGGTTAAAGAAATCACAGCCCTAGGCTGAACCCTAACCCTAACCCTAGGCAGATAAATCAGCCTAGGTATAGGGATGGTGCCAAGGAAAAAGCTGTGAAAGCTGCCATGTTGTTGCACTTTTGTACTCCCCTTGGGATGCCTTGAACAGCTGCAGTGTGCCTGGAGCTAAGGGCTTCTTAGTTTTAAAAATCCTAGCCCTAGGCCTAAGCCTAACAGTAACCCTGGGAAGGTAAATCAGCCTGGTGTTAGGCGTCTTGCCAAGGAAAAAGCCGTGAAAGCAGCCATGTTGTGGCACTTTTGCACTCCCTTTTGGATGCCTTTCACAGCTCCAGTGTGCCTGGAACTCAGGGCTTCCTGATTTTAAAAATCCTAGCCCTAGGCCGAACCCCAACCCTAAGACGAGAAAGGCAAATCAGCCAGGAATTAGGCATGTCCACAAGGAAAAAGCTGTGGAGGCAGGCATGTTGTGGTACTTTTGCGCTCTTCTTGGCTAGTCCTTCGCAGCTGCTGTGTTCTTGGAACTCAGGGCTTTCTGGTAAATAGAAACCTTACCCTAGGCGTAACTCAAACCTTAACCCTAGGAAGGAAAATCAGCCTATGGTTCGGGATGGTCTCATGGAAATATCAGTGGTGGCAGCCAAGTTGCGTCATTTTTGCGCTCCCCTTGGGATGCCTTTCGCAGCTGCAGTGTGCCTGGAGCCCAGGGCTTCCTGGTTTTAAAAGTCCTAGGCCTAAGCCTAACAGTAACCCTAGGAAGGTAAATCAGCCGGGTATTAGGGTTCTTCCTAAGGGAAAAGCCGTGAAAGCAGCCATGTTGTGGCACTTCTGCACTCCCTTTGGGATGCCTTTGGCAGATGAAGTAAGCCTGGAACTCAGGGCTTCCTGGTTAAAAAAATCCAAGCCCTAGGCTGAACCCTAACCCTAATCCTAGGCAGATAAATCAGCCTAGGTATAGGGATGGTGCCAAGGAAAAAGCTGTGAAAGCTGCCATGTTGTTGCACTTTTGTACTCCCCTTGGGATGCCTTGAACAGCTGCAGTGTGCCTGGAGCTAAGGGCTTCCTAGTTTTAAAAATCCTAGCCCTAGGCCTAAGCCTAACAGTAACCCTGGGAAGGTAAATCAGCCTGGTGTTAGGCTTCTTGCCAAGGAAAAAGCCGTGAAAGCAGCCATGTTGTGGCACTTTTGCACTCCCTTTTGGATGCCTTTCACAGCTCCAGTGTGCCTGGAACTCAGGGCTTCCTGATTTTAAAAATCCTAGCCCTAGGCCGAACCCCAACCCTAAGACGAGAAAGGCAAATCAGCCAGGAATTAGGCATGTCCACAAGGAAAAAGGTGTGGAGGCAGGCATGTTGTGGTACTTTTGCGCTCTTCTTGGCTAGTCCTTCGCAGCTGCTGTGTTCTTGGAACTCAGGGCTTTCTGGTTAATAGACCCTTACCCTAGGCGTAACTCAAACCTTAAGCCTAGGAAGGAAAATCAGCCTATGGTTCCGCATGGTCTCATGGAAATATCAGTGGTGGCAGCCAAGTTGCGTCACTTTTGCGCTCCCCTTGGGATGCCTTTCGCAGCTGCAGTGTGCCTGGAGCCCAGGGCTTCCTGGTTTTAAAAGTCCTAGGCCTAAGCCTAACAGTAACCCTAGGAAGGTAAATCAGCCGGGTATTAGGGTTCTTCCTAAGGGAAAAGCCGTGAAAGCAGCCATGTTGTGGCACTTCTGCACTCCCTTTGGGATGCCTTTGGCAGATGAAGTAAGCCTGGAACTCAGGGCTTCCTGGTTAAAAAAATCCAAGCCCTAGGCTGAACCCTAACCCTAACCCTAGGCAGATAAATCAGCCTAGGTATAGGGATGGTGCCAAGGAAAAAGCTGTGAAAGCTGCCATGTTGTTGCACTTTTGTACTCCCCTTGGGATGCCTTGAACAGCTGCAGTGTGCCTGGAGCTAAGGGCTTCCTAGTTTTAAAAATCCTAGCCCTAGGCCTAAGCCTAACAGTAACCCTGGGAAGGTAAATCAGCCTGGTGTTAGGCATCTTGCCAAGGAAAAAGCCGTGAAAGCAGCCATGTTGTGGCACTTTTGCACTCCCTTTTGGATGCCTTTCACAGCTCCAGTGTGCCTGGAACTCAGGGCTTCCTGCTTTTAAAAATCCTAGCCCTAGGCCGAACCCCAACCCTAAGACGAGAAAGGCAAATCAGCCAGGAATTAGGCATGTCCCCAAGGAAAAAGCTGTGGAGGCAGGCATGTTGTGCTACTTTTGCGCTCTTCTTGGCTAGTCATTCGCAGCTGCTGTGTTCTTGGAACTCGGGGCTTTCTGGTTAATAGACCCTTACCCTAGGCGTAACTCAAACCTTAAGCCTAGGAAGGAAAATCAGCCTATGGTTCCGCATGGTCTCATGGAAATATCAGTGGTGGCAGCCAAGTTGCGTCACTTTTGCGCTCCCCTTGGGATGCCTTTTGCAGCTGCAGTGTGCCTGGAGCCCAGGGCTTCCTGGTTTTAAAAGTCCTAGGCCTAAGCCTAACAGTAACCCTAGGAAGGTAAATCAGCCGGGTATTAGGGTTCTTCCTAAGGGAAAAGCCGTGAAAGCAGCCATGTTGTGGCACTTCTGCACTCCCTTTGGGATGCCTTTGGCAGATGAAGTAAGCCTGGAACTCAGGGCTTCCTGGTTAAAAAAATCCAAGCCCTAGGCTGAACCCTAACCCTAACCCTAGGCAGATAAATCAGCCTAGGTATAGGGATGGTGCCAAGGAAAAAGCTGTGAAAGCTGCCATGTTGTTGCACTTTTGTACTCCCCTTGGGATGCCTTGAACAGCTGCAGTGTGCCTGGAGCTAAGGGCTTCTTAGTTTTAAAAATCCTAGCCCTAGGCCTAAGCCTAACAGTAACCCTGGGAAGGTAAATCAGCCTGGTGTTAGGCGTCTTGCCAAGGAAAAAGCCGTGAAAGCAGCCATGTTGTGGCACTTTTGCACTCCCTTTTGGATGCCTTTCACAGCTCCAGTGTGCCTGGAACTCAGGGCTTCCTGATTTTAAAAATCCTAGCCCTAGGCCGAACCCCAACCCTAAGACGAGAAAGGCAAATCAGCCAGGAATTAGGCATGTCCACAAGGAAAAAGCTGTGGAGGCAGGCATGTTGTGGTACTTTTGCGCTCTTCTTGGCTAGTCCTTCGCAGCTGCTGTGTTCTTGGAACTCAGGGCTTTCTGGTAAATAGAAACCTTACCCTAGGCGTAACTCAAACCTTAACCCTAGGAAGGAAAATCAGCCTATGGTTCGGGATGGTCTCATGGAAATATCAGTGGTGGCAGCCAAGTTGCGTCATTTTTGCGCTCCCCTTGGGATGCCTTTCGCAGCTGCAGTGTGCCTGGAGCCCAGGGCTTCCTGGTTTTAAAAGTCCTAGGCCTAAGCCTAACAGTAACCCTAGGAAGGTAAATCAGCCGGGTATTAGGGTTCTTCCTAAGGGAAAAGCCGTGAAAGCAGCCATGTTGTGGCACTTCTGCACTCCCTTTGGGATGCCTTTGGCAGATGAAGTAAGCCTGGAACTCAGGGCTTCCTGGTTAAAAAAATCCAAGCCCTAGGCTGAACCCTAACCCTAACCCTAGGCAGATAAATCAGCCTAGGTATAGGGATGGTGCCAAGGAAAAAGCTGTGAAAGCTGCCATGTTGTTGCACTTTTGTACTCCCCTTGGGATGCCTTGAACAGCTGCAGTGTGCCTGGAGCTAAGGGCTTCCTAGTTTTAAAAATCCTAGCCCTAGGCCTAAGCCTAACAGTAACCCTGGGAAGGTAAATCAGCCTGGTGTTAGGCTTCTTGCCAAGGAAAAAGCCGTGAAAGCAGCCATGTTGTGGCACTTTTGCACTCCCTTTTGGATGCCTTTCACAGCTCCAGTGTGCCTGGAACTCAGGGCTTCCTGATTTTAAAAATACTAGCCCTAGGCCGAACCCCAACCCTAAGACGAGAAAGGCAAATCAGCCAGGAATTAGGCATGTCCCCAAGGAAAAAGCTGTGGAGGCAGGCATGTTGTGCTACTTTTGCGCTCTTCTTGGGTAGTCCTTCGCAGCTGCTGTGTTCTTGGAACTCAGGGCTTTCTGGTTAATAGACCCTTACCCTAGGCGTAACTCAAACCTTAACCCTAGGAAGGAAAATCAGCCTATGGTTCGGGATGGTCTCATGGAAATATCAGTGGTGGCAGCCAAGTTGCGTCACTTTTGCGCTCCCCTTGGGATGCCTTTCGCAGCTGCAGTGTGCCTGGAGCCCAGGGCTTCCTGGTTTTAAAAGTCCTAGGCCTAAGCCTAACAGTAACCCTAGGAAGGTAAATCAGCCGGGTATTAGGGTTCTTCCTAAGGGAAAAGCCGTGAAAGCAGCCATGTTGTGGCACTTCTGCACTCCCTTTGGGATGCCTTTGGCAGATGAAGTAAGCCTGGAACTCAGGGCTTCCTGGTTAAAGAAATCACAGCCCTAGGCTGAACCCTAACCCTAACCCTAGGCAGATAAATCAGCCTAGGTATAGGGATGGTGCCAAGGAAAAAGCTGTGAAAGCTGCCATGTTGTTGCACTTTTGTACTCCCCTTGGGATGCCTTGAACAGCTGCAGTGTGCCTGGAGCTAAGGGCTTCCTAGTTTTAAAAATCCTAGCCCTAGGCCTAAGCCTAACAGTAACCCTGGGAAGGTAAATCAGCCTGGTGTTAGGCGTCTTGCCAAGGAAAAAGCCGTGAAAGCAGCCATGTTGTGGCACTTTTGCACTCCCTTTTGGATGCCTTTCACAGCTGCAGTGTGCCTGGAACTCAGGGCTTCCTGATTTTAAAAATCCTAGCCCTAGGCCGAACCCCAACCCTAAGACGAGAAAGGCAAATCAGCCAGGAATTAGGCATGTCCCCAAGGAAAAAGCTGTGGAGGCAGGCATGTTGTGGTACTTTTGCGCTCTTCTTGGCTAGTCCTTCGCAGCTGCTGTGTTCTTGGAACTCAGGGCTTTCTGGTTAATAGACCCTTACCCTAGGCGTAACTCAAACCTTAAGCCTAGGAAGGAAAATCAGCCTATGGTTCCGCATGGTCTCATGGAAATATCAGTGGTGGCAGCCAAGTTGCGTCACTTTTGCGCTCCCCTTGGGATGCCTTTCGCAGCTGCAGTGTGCCTGGAGCCCAGGGCTTCCTGGTTTTAAAAGTCCTAGGCCTAAGCCTAACAGTAACCCTAGGAAGGTAAATCAGCCGGGTATTAGGGTTCTTCCTAAGGGAAAAGCCGTGAAAGCAGCCATGTTGTGGCACTTCTGCACTCCCTTTGGGATGCCTTTGGCAGATGAAGTAAGCCTGGAACTCAGGGCTTCCTGGTTAAAAAAATCCAAGCCCTAGGCTGAACCCTAACCCTAACCCTAGGCAGATAAATCAGCCTAGGTATAGGGATGGTGCCAAGGAAAAAGCTGTGAAAGCTGCCATGTTGTTGCACTTTTGTACTCCCCTTGGGATGCCTTGAACAGCTGCAGTGTGCCTGGAGCTAAGGGCTTCTTAGTTTTAAAAATCCTAGCCCTAGGCCTAAGCCTAACAGTAACCCTGGGAAGGTAAATCAGCCTGGTGTTAGGCGTCTTGCCAAGGAAAAAGCCGTGAAAGCAGCCATGTTGTGGCACTTTTGCACTCCCTTTTGGATGCCTTTCACAGCTGCAGTGTGCCTGGAACTCAGGGCTTCCTGATTTTAAAAATCCTAGCCCTAGGCCGAACCCCAACCCTAAGACGAGAAAGGCAAATCAGCCAGTAATTAGGCATGTCCACAAGGAAAAAGGTGTGGAGGCAGGCATGTTGTGGTACTTTTGCGCTCTTCTTGGCTAGTCCTTCGCAGCTGCTGTGTTCTTGGAACTCAGGGCTTTCTGGTAAATAGAAACCTTACCCTAGGCGTAACTCAAACCTTAACCCTAGGAAGGAAAATCAGCCTATGGTTCGGGATGGTCTCATGGAAATATCAGTGGTGGCAGCCAGGTTGAGTCACTTTTGCGCTCCCCTTGGGATGCCTTTCGCAGCTGCAGTGTGCCTGGAGCCCAGGGCTTCCTGGTTTTAAAAGTCCTAGGCCTAAGCCTAACAGTAACCCTAGGAAGGTAAATCAGCCGGGTATTAGGGTTCTTCCTAAGGGAAAAGCCGTGAAAGGAGCCATGTTGTGGCACTTCTGCACTCCCTTTGGGATGCCTTTGGCAGATGAAGTAAGCCTGGAACTCAGGGCTTCCTGGTTAAAAAAATCCAAGCCCTAGGCTGAAGCCTAACCCTAACCCTAGGCAGATAAATCAGCCTAGGTATAGGGATGGTGCCAAGGAAAAAGCTGTGAAAGCTGCCATGTTGTTGCACTTTTGTACTCCCCTTGGGATGCCTTGAACAGCTGCAGTGTGCCTGGAGCTAAGGGCTTCCTAGTTTTAAAAATCCTAGCCCTAGGCCTAAGCCTAACAGTAACCCTGGGAAGGTAAATCAGCCTGGTGTTAGGCGTCTTGCCAAGGAAAAAGCCGTGAAAGCAGCCATGTTGTGGCACTTTTGCACTCCCTTTTGGATGCCTTTCACAGCTGCAGTGTGCCTGGAACTCAGGGCTTCCTGATTTTAAAAAATCCTAGCCCTAGGCCGAACCCCAACCCTAAGACGAGAAAGGCAAATCAGCCAGGAATTAGGCATGTCCCCAAGGAAAAAGCTGTGGAGGCAGGCATGTTGTGGTACTTTTGCGCTCTTTTTGGCTAGTCCTTCGCAGCTGCTGTGTTCTTGGAACTCAGGGCTTTCTGGTTAATAGACCCTTACCCTAGGCGTAACTCAAACCTTAACCCTAGGAAGGAAAATCAGCCTATGGTTCGGGATGGTCTCATGGAAATATCAGTGGTGGCAGCCAAGTTGCGTCACTTTTGCGCTCCCCTTGGGATGCCTTTTGCAGCCGCAGTGTGCCTGGAGCCCAGGGCTTCCTGGTTTTAAAAGTCCTAGGCCTAAGCCTAACAGTAACCCTAGGAAGGTAAATCAGCCGGGTATTAGGGTTCTTCCTAAGGGAAAAGCCGTGAAAGCAGCCATGTTGTGGCACTTCTGCACTCCCTTTGGGATGCCGTTGGCAGATGAAGTAAGCCTGGAACTCAGGGCTTCCTGGTTAAAGAAATCCAAGCCCTAGGCTGAACCCTAACCCTAACCCTAGGCAGATAAATCAGCCTAGGTATAGGGATGGTGCCAAGGAAAAAGCTGTGAAAGCTGCCATGTTGTTGCACTTTTGTACTCCCCTTGGGATGCCTTGAACAGCTGCAGTGTGCCTGGAGCTAAGGGCTTCCTAGTTTTAAAAATCCTAGCCCTAGGCCTAAGCCTAACAGTAACCCTGGGAAGGTAAATCAGCCTGGTGTTAGGCTTCTTGCCAAGGAAAAAGCCGTGAAAGCAGCCATGTTGTGGCACTTTTGCACTCCCTTTTGGATGCCTTTCACAGCTCCAGTGTGCCTGGAACTCAGGGCTTCCTGCTTTTAAAAATCCTAGCCCTAGGCCGAACCCCAACCCTAAGACGAGAAAGGCAAATCAGCCAGGAATTAGGCATGTCCCCAAGGAAAAAGCTGTGGAGGCAGGCATGTTGTGCTACTTTTGCGCTCTTCTTGGCTAGTCCTTCGCAGCTGCTGTGTTCTTGGAACTCAGGGCTTTCTGGTTAATAGACCCTTACCCTAGGCGTAACTCAAACCTTAACCCTAGGAAGGAAAATCAGCCTATGGTTCGGGATGGTCTCATGGAAATATCAGTGGTGGCAGCCAAGTTGCGTCACTTTTGCGCTCCCCTTGGGATGCCTTTTGCAGCCGCAGTGTGCCTGGAGCCCAGGGCTTCCTGGTTTTAAAAGTCCTAGGCCTAAGCCTAACAGTAACCCTAGGAAGGTAAATCAGCCGGGTATTAGGGTTCTTCCTAAGGGAAAAGCCGTGAAAGCAGCCATGTTGTGGCACTTCTGCACTCCCTTTGGGATGCCGTTGGCAGATGAAGTAAGCCTGGAACTCAGGGCTTCCTGGTTAAAGAAATCCAAGCCCTAGGCTGAACCCTAACCCTAACCCTAGGCAGATAAATCAGCCTAGGTATAGGGATGGTGCCAAGGAAAAAGCTGTGAAAGCTGCCATGTTGTTGCACTTTTGTACTCCCCTTGGGATGCCTTGAACAGCTGCAGTGTGCCTGGAGCTAAGGGCTTCCTAGTTTTAAAAATCCTAGCCCTAGGCCTAAGCCTAACAGTAACCCTGGGAAGGTAAATCAGCCTGGTGTTAGGCTTCTTGCCAAGGAAAAAGCCGTGAAAGCAGCCATGTTGTGGCACTTTTGCACTCCCTTTTGGATGCCTTTCACAGCTCCAGTGTGCCTGGAACTCAGGGCTTCCTGCTTTTAAAAATCCTAGCCCTAGGCCGAACCCCAACCCTAAGACGAGAAAGGCAAATCAGCCAGGAATTAGGCATGTCCCCAAGGAAAAAGCTGTGGAGGCAGGCATGTTGTGCTACTTTTGCGCTCTTCTTGGCTAGTCCTTCGCAGCTGCTGTGTTCTTGGAACTCAGGGCTTTCTGGTTAATAGACCCTTACCCTAGGCGTAACTCAAACCTTAACCCTAGGAAGGAAAATCAGCCTATGGTTCGGGATGGTCTCATGGAAATATCAGTGGTGGCAGCCAAGTTGCGTCACTTTTGCGCTCCCCTTGGGATGCCTTTCGCAGCTGCAGTGTGCCTGGAGCCCAGGGCTTCCTGGTTTTAAAAGTCCTAGGCCTAAGCCTAACAGTAACCCTAGGAAGGTAAATCAGCCGGGTATTAGGGTTCTTCCTAAGGGAAAAGCCGTGAAAGCAGCCATGTTGTGGCACTTCTGCACTCCCTTTGGGATGCCTTTGGCAGATGAAGTAAGCCTGGAACTCAGGGCTTCCTGGTTAAAGAAATCCAAGCCCTAGGCTGAACCCTAACCCTAACCCTAGGCAGATAAATCAGCCTAGGTATAGGGATGGTGCCAAGGAAAAAGCTGTGAAAGCTGCCATGTTGTTGCACTTTTGTACTCCCCTTGGGATGCCTTGAACAGCTGCAGTGTGCCTGGAGCTAAGGGCTTCTTAGTTTTAAAAATCCTAGCCCTAGGCCTAAGCCTAACAGTAACCCTGGGAAGGTAAATCAGCCTGGTGTTAGGCGTCTTGCCAAGGAAAAAGCCGTGAAAGCAGCCATGTTGTGGCACTTTTGCACTCCCTTTTGGATGCCTTTCACAGCTGCAGTGTGCCTGGAACTCAGGGCTTCCTGATTTTAAAAATCCTAGCCCTAGGCCGAACCCCAACCCTAAGACGAGAAAGGCAAATCAGCCAGTAATTAGGCATGTCCACAAGGAAAAAGGTGTGGAGGCAGGCATGTTGTGGTACTTTTGCGCTCTTCTTGGCTAGTCCTTCGCAGCTGCTGTGTTCTTGGAACTCAGGGCTTTCTGGTAAATAGAACCCTTACCCTAGGCGTAACTCAAACCTTAACCCTAGGAAGGAAAATCAGCCTATGGTTCGGGATGGTCTCATGGAAATATCAGTGGTGGCAGCCAAGTTGCGTCACTTTTGCGCTCCCCTTGGGATGCCTTTCGCAGCTGCAGTGTGCCTGGAGCCCAGGGCTTCCTGGTTTTAAAAGTCCTAGGCCTAAGCCTAACAGTAACCCTAGGAAGGTAAATCAGCCGGGTATTAGGGTTCTTCCTAAGGGAAAAGCCGTGAAAGCAGCCATGTTGTGGCACTTCTGCACTCCCTTTGGGATGCCTTTGGCAGATGAAGTAAGCCTGGAACTCAGGGCTTCCTGGTTAAAGAAATCACAGCCCTAGGCTGAACCCTAACCCTAACCCTAGGCAGATAAATCAGCCTAGGTATAGGGATGGTGCCAAGGAAAAAGCTGAGAAAGCTGCCATGTTGTTGCACTTTTGTACTCCCCTTGGGATGCCTTGAACAGCTGCAGTGTGCCTGGAGCTAAGGGCTTCCTAGTTTTAAAAATCCTAGCCCTAGGCCTAAGCCTAACAGTAACCCTGGGAAGGTAAATCAGCCTGGTGTTAGGCGTCTTGCCAAGGAAAAAGCCGTGAAAGCAGCCATGTTGTGGCACTTTTGCACTCCCTTTTGGATGCCTTTCACAGCTGCAGTGTGCCTGGAACTCAGGGCTTCCTGCTTTTAAAAATCCTAGCCATAGGCCAAACCCCAACCCTAAGACGAGAAAGGCAAATCAGCCAGGAATTAGGCATGTCCCCAAGGAAAAAGCTGTGGAGGCAGGCATGTTGTGCTACTTTTGCGCTCTTCTTGGCTAGTCCTTCGCAGCTGCTGTGTTCTTGGAACTCAGGGCTTTCTGGTAAATAGAACCCTTACCCTAGGCGTAACTCAAACCTTAACCCTAGGAAGGAAAATCAGCCTATGGTTCGGGATGGTCTCATGGAAATATCAGTGGTGGCAGCCAAGTTGCGTCACTTTTGCGCTCCCCTTGGGATGCCTTTCGCAGCTGCAGTGTGCCTGGAGCCCAGGGCTTCCTGGTTTTAAAAGTCCTAGGCCTAAGCCTAACAGTAACCCTAGGAAGGTAAATCAGCCGGATATTAGGGTTCTTCCTAAGGGAAAAGCCGTGAAAGCAGCCATGTTGTGGCACTTCTGCACTCCCTTTGGGATGCCTTTGGCAGATGAAGTAAGCCTGGAACTCAGGGCTTCCTGGTTAAAGAAATCACAGCCCTAGGCTGAACCCTAACCCTAATCCTAGGCAGATAAATCAGCCTAGGTATAGGGATGGTGCCAAGGAAAAAGCTGTGAAAGCTGCCATGTTGTTGCACTTTTGTACTCCCCTTGGGATGCCTTGAACAGCTGCAGTGTGCCTGGAGCTAAGGGCTTCCTAGTTTTAAAAATCCTAGCCCTAGGCCTAAGCCTAACAGTAACCCTGGGAAGGTAAATCAGCCTGGTGTTAGGCGTCTTGCCAAGGAAAAAGCCGTGAAAGCAGCCATGTTGTGGCACTTTTGCACTCCCTTTTGGATGCCTTTCACAGCTCCAGTGTGCCTGGAACTCAGGGCTTCCTGCTTTTAAAAATCCTAGCCCTAGGCCGAACCCCAACCCTAAGACGAGAAAGGCAAATCAGCCAGGAATTAGGCATGTCCCCAAGGAAAAAGCTGTGGAGGCAGGCATGTTGTGGTACTTTTGCGCTCTTCTTGGCTAGTCCTTCGCAGCTGCTGTGTTCTTGGAACTCAGGGCTTTCTGGTTAATAGACCCTTACCCTAGGCGTAACTCAAACCTTAACCCTAGGAAGGAAAATCAGCCTATGGTTCGGGATGGTCTCATGGAAATATCAGTGGTGGCAGCCAAGTTGCGTCACTTTTGCGCTCCCCTTGGGATGCCTTTCGCAGCTGCAGTGTGCCTGGAGCCCAGGGCTTCCTGGTTTTAAAAGTCCTAGGCCTAAGCCTAACAGTAACCCTAGGAAGGTAAATCAGCCGGGTATTAGGGTTCTTCCTAAGGGAAAAGCCGTGAAAGCAGCCATGTTGTGGCACTTCTGCACTCCCTTTGGGATGCCTTTGGCAGATGAAGTAAGCCTGGAACTCAGGGCTTCCTGGTTAAAGTAATCACAGCCCTAGGCTGAACCCTAACCCTAATCCTAGGCAGATAAATCAGCCTAGGTATAGGGATGGTGCCAAGGAAAAAGCTGTGAAAGCTGCCATGTTGTTGCACTTTTGTACTCCCCTTGGGATGCCTTGAACAGCTGCAGTGTGCCTGGAGCTAAGGGCTTCCTAGTTTTAAAAATCCTAGCCCTAGGCCTAAGCCTAACCGTAACCCTGGGAAGGTAAATCAGCCTGGTGTTAGGCGTCTTGCCAAGGAAAAAGCCGTGAAAGCAGCCATGTTGTGGCACTTTTGCACTCCCTTTTGGATGCCTTTCACAGCTCCAGTGTGCCTGGAACTCAGGGCTTCCTGCTTTTAAAAATCCTAGCCCTAGGCCGAACCCCAACCCTAAGACGAGAAAGGCAAATCAGCCAGGAATTAGGCATGTCCCCAAGGAAAAAGCTGTGGAGGCAGGCATGTTGTGGTACTTTTGCGCTCTTCTTGGCTAGCCCCTCGCAGCTGCTGTGTTCTTGGAACTCAGGGCTTTCTGGTTAATAGAGCCCTTACCCTAGGCGTAACTCAAACCTTAACCCTAGGAAGGAAAATCAGCCTATGGTTCGGGATGGTCTCATGGAAATATCAGTGGTGGCAGCCAGGTTGAGTCACTTTTGCGCTCCCCTTGGGATGCCTTTCGCAGCTGCAGTGTGCCTGGAGCCCAGGGCTTCCTGGTTTTAAAAGTCCTAGGCCTAAGCCTAACAGTAACCCTAGGAAGGTAAATCAGCCGGGTATTAGGGTTCTTCCTAAGGGAAAAGCCGTGAAAGGAGCCATGTTGTGGCACTTCTGCACTCCCTTTGGGATGCCTTTGGCAGATGAAGTAAGCCTGGAACTCAGGGCTTCCTGGTTAAAGAAATCCAAGCCCTAGGCTGAACCCTAACCCTAACCCTAGGCAGATAAATCAGCCTAGGTATAGGGATGGTGCCAAGGAAAAAGCTGTGAAAGCTGCCATGTTGTTGCACTTTTGTATTCCCCTTGGGATGCCTTGAACAGCTGCACTGTGCCTGGAGCTAAGGGCTTCCTAGTTTTAAAAATCCTAGCCCTAGGCCTAAGCCTAACAGTAACCCTGGGAAGGCAAATCAGCCTGGTGTTAGGCGTCTTGCCAAGGAAAAAGCCGTGAAAGCAGCCATGTTGTGGCACTTTTGCACTCCCTTTTGGATGCCTTTCACAGCTCCAGTGTGCCTGGAACTCAGGGCTTCCTGATTTTAAAAATCCTAGCCCTAGGCCGAACCCCAACCCTAAGACGAGAAAGGCAAATCAGCCAGGAATTAGGCATGTCCCCAAGGAAAAAGCTGTGGAGGCAGGCATGTTGTGGTACTTTTGCGCTCTTCTTGGGTAGTCCTTCGCAGTTGCTGTGTTCTTGGAACTCAGGGCTTTCTGGTAATAGAACCCTTACCCTAGGCGTAACTCAAACCTTAACCCTAGGAAGGAAAATCAGCCTATGGTTCGGGATGGTCTCATGGAAATATCAGTGGTGGCAGCCAAGTTGCGTCACTTTTGCGCTCCCCTTGGGATGCCTTTCGCAGCTGCAGTGTGCCTGGAGCCCAGGGCTTCCTGGTTTTAAAAGTCCTAGGCCTAAGCCTAACAGTAACCCTAGGAAGGTAAATCAGCCGGGTATTAGGGTTCTTCCTAAGGGAAAAGCCGTGAAAGCAGCCATGTTGTGGCACTTCTGCACTCCCTTTGGGATGCCTTTGGCAGATGAAGTAAGCCTGGAACTCAGGGCTTCCTGGTTAAAGAAATCCAAGCCCTAGGCTGAACCCTAACCCTAATCCTAGGCAGATAAATCAGCCTAGGTATAGGGATGGTGCCAAGGAAAAAGCTGTGAAAGCTGCCATGTTGTTGCACTTTTGTACTCCCCTTGGGATGCCTTGAACAGCTGCAGTGTGCCTGGAGCTAAGGGCTTCCTAGTTTTAAAAATCCTAGCCCTAGGCCTAAGCCTAACAGTAACCCTGGCAAGGGAAATCAGCCTGGTGTTAGGCTTCTTGCCAAGGAAAAAGCCGTGAAAGCAGCCATGTTGTGGCACTTTTGCACTCCCTTTTGGATGCCTTTCACAGCTCCAGTGTGCCTGGAACTCAGGGCTTCCTGCTTTTAAAAATCCTAGCCCTCGGCCGAACCTCAAACGTAAGACGAGAAAGGCAAATCAGCCAGGAATTAGGCATGTCCACAAGGAAAAAGCTGTGGAGGCAGGCATGTTGTGGTACTTTTGCGCTCTTCTTGGCTAGTCCTTCGCAGCTGCTGTGTTCTTGGAACTCAGGGCTTTCTGGTTAATAGACCCTTACCCTAGGCGTAACTCAAACCTTAACCCTAGGAAGGAAAATCAGCCTATGGTTCGGGATGGTCTCATGGAAATATCAGTGGTGGCAGCCAAGTTGCGTCACTTTTGCGCTCCCCTTGGGATGCCTTTCGCAGCTGCAGTGTGCCTGGAGCCCAGGGCTTCCTGGTTTTAAAAGTCCTAGGCCTAAGCCTAACAGTAACCCTAGGAAGGTAAATCAGCCGGGTATTAGGGTTCTTCCTAAGGGAAAAGCCGTGAAAGCAGCCATGTTGTGGCACTTCTGCACTCCCTTTGGGATGCCTTTGGCAGATGAAGTAAGCCTGGAACTCAGGGCTTCCTGGTTAAAGAAATCCAAGCCCTAGGCTGAACCCTAACCCTAATCCTAGGCAGATAAATCAGCCTAGGTATAGGGATGGTGCCAAGGAAAAAGCTGTGAAAGCTGCCATGTTGTTGCACTTTTGTACTCCCCTTGGGATGCCTTGAACAGCTGCAGTGTGCCTGGAGCTAAGGGCTTCCTAGTTTTAAAAATCCTAGCCCTAGGCCTAAGCCTAACAGTAACCCTGGGAAGGTAAATCAGCCTGGTGTTAGGCGTCTTGCCAAGGAAAAAGCCGTGAAAGCAGCCATGTTGTGGCACTTTTGCACTCCCTTTTGGATGCCTTTCACAGCTGCAGTGTGCCTGGAACTCAGGGCTTCCTGCTTTTAAAAATCCTAGCCATAGGCCAAACCCCAACCCTAAGACGAGAAAGGCAAATCAGCCAGGAATTAGGCATGTCCCCAAGGAAAAAGCTGTGGAGGCAGGCATGTTGTGGTACTTTTGCGCTCTTCTTGGCTAGTCCTTCGCAGCTGCTGTGTTCTTGGAACTCAGGGCTTTCTGGTAAATAGAACCCTTACCCTAGGCGTAACTCAAACCTTAACCCTAGGAAGGAAAATCAGCCTATGGTTCGGGATGGTCTCATGGAAATATCAGTGGTGGCAGCCAAGTTGCGTCACTTTTGCGCTCCCCTTGGGATGCCTTTCGCAGCTGCAGTGTGCCTGGAGCCCAGGGCTTCCTGGTTTTAAAAGTCCTAGGCCTAAGCCTAACAGTAACCCTAGGAAGGTAAATCAGCCGGATATTAGGGTTCTTCCTAAGGGAAAAGCCGTGAAAGCAGCCATGTTGTGGCACTTCTGCACTCCCTTTGGGATGCCTTTGGCAGATGAAGTAAGCCTGGAACTCAGGGCTTCCTGGTTAAAGAAATCCAAGCCCTAGGCTGAACCCTAACCCTAATCCTAGGCAGATAAATCAGCCTAGGTATAGGGATGGTGCCAAGGAAAAAGCTGTGAAAGCTGCCATGTTGTTGCACTTTTGTACTCCCCTTGGGATGCCTTGAACAGCTGCAGTGTGCCTGGAGCTAAGGGCTTCCTAGTTTTAAAAATCCTAGCCCTAGGCCTAAGCCTAACAGTAACCCTGGGAAGGTAAATCAGCCTGGTGTTAGGCGTCTTGCCAAGGAAAAAGCCGTGAAAGCAGCCATGTTGTGGCACTTTTGCACTCCCTTTTGGATGCCTTTCACAGCTCCAGTGTGCCTTGAACTCAGGGCTTCCTGCTTTTAAAAATCCTAGCCCTAGGCCGAACCCCAACCCTAAGACGAGAAAGGCAAATCAGCCAGGAATTAGGCATGTCCACAAGGAAAAAGGTGTGGAGGCAGGCATGTTGTGGTACTTTTGCGCTCTTCTTGGCTAGTCCTTCGCAGCTGCTGTGTTCTTGGAACTCAGGGCTTTCTGGTTAATAGACCCTTACCCTAGGCGTAACTCAAACCTTAACCCTAGGAAGGAAAATCAGCCTATGGTTCGGGATGGTCTCATGGAAATATCAGTGGTGGCAGCCAAGTTGCGTCACTTTTGCGCTCCCCTTGGGATGCCTTTCGCAGCTGCAGTGTGCCTGGAGCCCAGGGCTTCCTGGTTTTAAAAGTCCTAGGCCTAAGCCTAACAGTAACCCTAGGAAGGTAAATCAGCCGGGTATTAGGGTTCTTCCTAAGGGAAAAGCCGTGAAAGCAGCCATGTTGTGGCACTTCTGCACTCCCTTTGGGATGCCTTTGGCAGATGAAGTAAGCCTGGAACTCAGGGCTTCCTGGTTAAAGAAATCCAAGCCCTAGGCTGAACCCTAACCCTAATCCTAGGCAGATAAATCAGCCTAGGTATAGGGATGGTGCCAAGGAAAAAGCTGAGAAAGCTGCCATGTTGTTGCACTTTTGTACTCCCCTTGGGATGCCTTGAACAGCTGCAGTGTGCCTGGAGCTAAGGGCTTCCTAGTTTTAAAAATCCTAGCCCTAGGCCTAAGCCTAACAGTAACCCTGGGAAGGTAAATCAGCCTGGTGTTAGGCGTCTTGCCAAGGAAAAAGCCGTGAAAGCAGCCATGTTGTGGCACTTTTGCACTCCCTTTTGGATGCCTTTCACAGCTGCAGTGTGCCTGGAACTCAGGGCTTCCTGATTTTAAAAATCCTAGCCCTAGGCCAAACCCCAACCCTAAGACGAGAAAGGCAAATCAGCCAGGAATTAGGCATGTCCCCAAGGAAAAAGCTGTGGAGGCAGGCATGTTGTGGTACTTTTGCGCTCTTCTTGGCTAGTCCTTCGCAGCTGCTGTGTTCTTGGAACTCAGGGCTTTCTGGTAAATAGAAACCTTACCCTAGGCGTAACTCAAACCTTAACCCTAGGAAGGAAAATCAGCCTATGGTTCGGGATGGTCTCATGGAAATATCAGTGGTGGCAGCCAAGTTGCGTCACTTTTGCGCTCCCCTTGGGATGCCTTTCGCAGCTGCAGTGTGCCTGGAGCCCAGGGCTTCCTGGTTTTAAAAGTCCTAGGCCTAAGCCTAACAGTAACCCTAGGAAGGTAAATCAGCCGGATATTAGGGTTCTTCCTAAGGGAAAAGCCGTGAAAGCAGCCATGTTGTGGCACTTCTGCACTCCCTTTGGGATGCCTTTGGCAGATGAAGTAAGCCTGGAACTCAGGGCTTCCTGGTTAAAGAAATCCAAGCCCTAGGCTGAACCCTAACCCTAATCCTAGGCAGATAAATCAGCCTAGGTATAGGGATGGTGCCAAGGAAAAAGCTGTGAAAGCTGCCATGTTGTTGCACTTTTGTACTCCCCTTGGGATGCCTTGAACAGCTGCAGTGTGCCTGGAGCTAAGGGCTTCCTAGTTTTAAAAATCCTAGCCCTAGGCCTAAGCCTAACAGTAACCCTGGGAAGGTAAATCAGCCTGGTGTTAGGCGTCTTGCCAAGGAAAAAGCCGTGAAAGCAGCCATGTTGTGGCACTTTTGCACTCCCTTTTGGATGCCTTTCACAGCTCCAGTGTGCCTGGAACTCAGGGCTTCCTGCTTTTAAAAATCCTAGCCCTAGGCCGAACCCCAACCCTAAGACGAGAAAGGCAAATCAGCCAGGAATTAGGCATGTCCCCAAGGAAAAAGCTGTGGAGGCAGGCATGTTGTGGTACTTTTGCGCTCTTCTTGGCTAGCCCCTCGCAGCTGCTGTGTTCTTGGAACTCAGGGCTTTCTGGTTAATAGAGCCCTTACCCTAGGCGTAACTCAAACCTTAACCCTAGGAAGGAAAATCAGCCTATGGTTCGGGATGGTCTCATGGAAATATCAGTGGTGGCAGCCAGGTTGAGTCACTTTTGCGCTCCCCTTGGGATGCCTTTCGCAGCTGCAGTGTGCCTGGAGCCCAGGGCTTCCTGGTTTTAAAAGTCCTAGGCCTAAGCCTAACAGTAACCCTAGGAAGGTAAATCAGCCGGGTATTAGGGTTCTTCCTAAGGGAAAAGCCGTGAAAGCAGCCATGTTGTGGCACTTCTGCACTCCCTTTGGGATGCCTTTGGCAGATGAAGTAAGCCTGGAACTCAGGGCTTCCTGGTTAAAGAAATCCAAGCCCTAGGCTGAACCCTAACCCTAACCCTAGGCAGATAAATCAGCCTAGGTATAGGGATGGTGCCAAGGAAAAAGCTGTGAAAGCTGCCATGTTGTTGCACTTTTGTATTCCCCTTGGGATGCCTTGAACAGCTGCACTGTGCCTGGAGCTAAGGGCTTCCTAGTTTTAAAAATCCTAGCCCTAGGCCTAAGCCTAACAGTAACCCTGGGAAGGCAAATCAGCCTGGTGTTAGGCGTCTTGCCAAGGAAAAAGCCGTGAAAGCAGCCATGTTGTGGCACTTTTGCACTCCCTTTTGGATGCCTTTCACAGCTCCAGTGTGCCTGGAACTCAGGGCTTCCTGATTTTAAAAATCCTAGCCCTAGGCCGAACCCCAACCCTAAGACGAGAAAGGCAAATCAGCCAGGAATTAGGCATGTCCCCAAGGAAAAAGCTGTGGAGGCAGGCATGTTGTGGTACTTTTGCGCTCTTCTTGGGTAGTCCTTCGCAGTTGCTGTGTTCTTGGAACTCAGGGCTTTCTGGTAATAGAACCCTTACCCTAGGCGTAACTCAAACCTTAACCCTAGGAAGGAAAATCAGCCTATGGTTCGGGATGGTCTCATGGAAATATCAGTGGTGGCAGCCAAGTTGCGTCACTTTTGCGCTCCCCTTGGGATGCCTTTCGCAGCTGCAGTGTGCCTGGAGCCCAGGGCTTCCTGGTTTTAAAAGTCCTAGGCCTAAGCCTAACAGTAACCCTAGGAAGGTAAATCAGCCGGGTATTAGGGTTCTTCCTAAGGGAAAAGCCGTGAAAGCAGCCATGTTGTGGCACTTCTGCACTCCCTTTGGGATGCCTTTGGCAGATGAAGTAAGCCTGGAACTCAGGGCTTCCTGGTTAAAGAAATCCAAGCCCTAGGCTGAACCCTAACCCTAATCCTAGGCAGATAAATCAGCCTAGGTATAGGGATGGTGCCAAGGAAAAAGCTGTGAAAGCTGCCATGTTGTTGCACTTTTGTACTCCCCTTGGGATGCCTTGAACAGCTGCAGTGTGCCTGGAGCTAAGGGCTTCCTAGTTTTAAAAATCCTAGCCCTAGGCCTAAGCCTAACAGTAACCCTGGGAAGGCAAATCAGCCTGGTGTTAGGCTTCTTGCCAAGGAAAAAGCCGTGAAAGCAGCCATGTTGTGGCACTTTTGCACTCCCTTTTGGATGCCTTTCACAGCTCCAGTGTGCCTGGAACTCAGGGCTTCCTGCTTTTAAAAATCCTAGCCCTCGGCCGAACCTCAAACGTAAGACGAGAAAGGCAAATCAGCCAGGAATTAGGCATGTCCCCAAGGAAAAAGCTGTGGAGGCAGGCATGTTGTGGTACTTTTGCGCTCTTCTTGGCTAGTCCTTCGCAGCTGCTGTGTTCTTGGAACTCAGGGCTTTCTGGTTAATAGACCCTTACCCTAGGCGTAACTCAAACCTTAACCCTAGGAAGGAAAATCAGCCTATGGTTCGGGATGGTCTCATGGAAATATCAGTGGTGGCAGCCAAGTTGCGTCACTTTTGCGCTCCCCTTGGGATGCCTTTCGCAGCTGCAGTGTGCCTGGAGCCCAGGGCTTCCTGGTTTTAAAAGTCCTAGGCCTAAGCCTAACAGTAACCCTAGGAAGGTAAATCAGCCGGGTATTAGGGTTCTTCCTAAGGGAAAAGCCGTGAAAGCAGCCATGTTGTGGCACTTCTGCACTCCCTTTGGGATGCCTTTGGCAGATGAAGTAAGCCTGGAACTCAGGGCTTCCTGGTTAAAGAAATCCAAGCCCTAGGCTGAACCCTAACCCTAATCCTAGGCAGATAAATCAGCCTAGGTATAGGGATGGTGCCAAGGAAAAAGCTGTGAAAGCTGCCATGTTGTTGCACTTTTGTACTCCCCTTGGGATGCCTTGAACAGCTGCAGTGTGCCTGGAGCTAAGGGCTTCCTAGTTTTAAAAATCCTAGCCCTAGGCCTAAGCCTAACCGTAACCCTGGGAAGGTAAATCAGCCTGGTGTTAGGCGTCTTGCCAAGGAAAAAGCCGTGAAAGCAGCCATGTTGTGGCACTTTTGCACTCCCTTTTGGATGCCTTTCACAGCTGCAGTGTGCCTGGAACTCAGGGCTTCCTGCTTTTAAAAATCCTAGCCATAGGCCAAACCCCAACCCTAAGACGAGAAAGGCAAATCAGCCAGGAATTAGGCATGTCCCCAAGGAAAAAGCTGTGGAGGCAGGCATGTTGTGGTACTTTTGCGCTCTTCTTGGCTAGTCCTTCGCAGCTGCTGTGTTCTTGGAACTCAGGGCTTTCTGGTAAATAGAACCCTTACCCTAGGCGTAACTCAAACCTTAACCCTAGGAAGGAAAATCAGCCTATGGTTCGGGATGGTCTCATGGAAATATCAGTGGTGGCAGCCAAGTTGCGTCACTTTTGCGCTCCCCTTGGGATGCCTTTCGCAGCTGCAGTGTGCCTGGAGCCCAGGGCTTCCTGGTTTTAAAAGTCCTAGGCCTAAGCCTAACAGTAACCCTAGGAAGGTAAATCAGCCGGATATTAGGGTTCTTCCTAAGGGAAAAGCCGTGAAAGCAGCCATGTTGTGGCACTTCTGCACTCCCTTTGGGATGCCTTTGGCAGATGAAGTAAGCCTGGAACTCAGGGCTTCCTGGTTAAAGAAATCACAGCCCTAGGCTGAACCCTAACCCTAATCCTAGGCAGATAAATCAGCCTAGGTATAGGGATGGTGCCAAGGAAAAAGCTGTGAAAGCTGCCATGTTGTTGCACTTTTGTACTCCCCTTGGGATGCCTTGAACAGCTGCAGTGTGCCTGGAGCTAAGGGCTTCCTAGTTTTAAAAATCCTAGCCCTAGGCCTAAGCCTAACAGTAACCCTGGGAAGGTAAATCAGCCTGGTGTTAGGCGTCTTGCCAAGGAAAAAGCCGTGAAAGCAGCCATGTTGTGGCACTTTTGCACTCCCTTTTGGATGCCTTTCACAGCTCCAGTGTGCCTGGAACTCAGGGCTTCCTGCTTTTAAAAATCCTAGCCCTAGGCCGAACCCCAACCCTAAGACGAGAAAGGCAAATCAGCCAGGAATTAGGCATGTCCCCAAGGAAAAAGGTGTGGAGGCAGGCATGTTGTGGTACTTTTGCGCTCTTCTTGGCTAGTCCTTCGCAGCTGCTGTGTTCTTGGAACTCAGGGCTTTCTGGTTAATAGACCCTTACCCTAGGCGTAACTCAAACCTTAACCCTAGGAAGGAAAATCAGCCTATGGTTCGGGATGGTCTCATGGAAATATCAGTGGTGGCAGCCAAGTTGCGTCACTTTTGCGCTCCCCTTGGGATGCCTTTCGCAGCTGCAGTGTGCCTGGAGCCCAGGGCTTCCTGGTTTTAAAAGTCCTAGGCCTAAGCCTAACAGTAACCCTAGGAAGGTAAATCAGCCGGGTATTAGGGTTCTTCCTAAGGGAAAAGCCGTGAAAGCAGCCATGTTGTGGCACTTCTGCACTCCCTTTGGGATGCCTTTGGCAGATGAAGTAAGCCTGGAACTCAGGGCTTCCTGGTTAAAGAAATCACAGCCCTAGGCTGAACCCTAATCCTAACCCTAGGCAGATAAATCAGCCTAGGTATAGGGATGGTGCCAAGGAAAAAGCTGAGAAAGCTGCCATGTTGTTGCACTTTTGTACTCCCCTTGGGATGCCTTGAACAGCTGCAGTGTGCCTGGAGCTAAGGGCTTCCTAGTTTTAAAAATCCTAGCCCTAGGCCTAAGCCTAACAGTAACCCTGGGAAGGTAAATCAGCCTGGTGTTAGGCGTCTTGCCAAGGAAAAAGCCGTGAAAGCAGCCATGTTGTGGCACTTTTGCACTCCCTTTTGGATGCCTTTCACAGCTGCAGTGTGCCTGGAACTCAGGGCTTCCTGATTTTAAAAATCCTAGCCCTAGGCCAAACCCCAACCCTAAGACGAGAAAGGCAAATCAGCCAGGAATTAGGCATGTCCCCAAGGAAAAAGCTGTGGAGGCAGGCATGTTGTGGTACTTTTGCGCTCTTCTTGGCTAGTCCTTCGCAGCTGCTGTGTTCTTGGAACTCAGGGCTTTCTGGTAAATAGAAACCTTACCCTAGGCGTAACTCAAACCTTAACCCTAGGAAGGAAAATCAGCCTATGGTTCGGGATGGTCTCATGGAAATATCAGTGGTGGCAGCCAAGTTGCGTCACTTTTGCGCTCCCCTTGGGATGCCTTTCGCAGCTGCAGTGTGCCTGGAGCCCAGGGCTTCCTGGTTTTAAAAGTCCTAGGCCTAAGCCTAACAGTAACCCTAGGAAGGTAAATCAGCCGGGTATTAGGGTTCTTCCTAAGGGAAAAGCCGTGAAAGCAGCCATGTTGTGGCACTTCTGCACTCCCTTTGGGATGCCTTTGGCAGATGAAGTAAGCCTGGAACTCAGGGCTTCCTGGTTAAAGAAATCCAAGCCCTAGGCTGAACCCTAACCCTAATCCTAGGCAGATAAATCAGCCTAGGTATAGGGATGGTGCCAAGGAAAAAGCTGTGAAAGCTGCCATGTTGTTGCACTTTTGTACTCCCCTTGGGATGCCTTGAACAGCTGCAGTGTGCCTGGAGCTAAGGGCTTCCTAGTTTTAAAAATCCTAGCCCTAGGCCTAAGCCTAACAGTAACCCTGGGAAGGTAAATCAGCCTGGTGTTAGGCGTCTTGCCAAGGAAAAAGCCGTGAAAGCAGCCATGTTGTGGCACTTTTGCACTCCCTTTTGGATGCCTTTCACAGCTCCAGTGTGCCTGGAACTCAGGGCTTCCTGCTTTTAAAAATCCTAGCCCTAGGCCGAACCCCAACCCTAAGACGAGAAAGGCAAATCAGCCAGGAATTAGGCATGTCCCCAAGGAAAAAGCTGTGGAGGCAGGCATGTTGTGGTACTTTTGCGCTCTTCTTGGCTAGTCCTTCGCAGCTGCTGTGTTCTTGGAACTCAGGGCTTTCTGGTTAATAGACCCTTACCCTAGGCGTAACTCAAACCTTAACCCTAGGAAGGAAAATCAGCCTATGGTTCAGGATGGTCTCATGGAAATATCAGTGGTGGCAGCCAAGTTGCGTCACTTTTGCGCTCCCCTTGGGATGCCTTTCGCAGCTGCAGTGTGCCTGGAGCCCAGGGCTTCCTGGTTTTAAAAGTCCTAGGCCTAAGCCTAACAGTAACCCTAGGAAGGTAAATCAGCCGGGTATTAGGGTTCTTCCTAAGGGAAAAGCCGTGAAAGCAGCCATGTTGTGGCACTTCTGCACTCCCTTTGGGATGCCTTTGGCAGATGAAGTAAGCCTGGAACTCAGGGCTTCCTGGTTAAAGTAATCACAGCCCTAGGCTGAACCCTAACCCTAATCCTAGGCAGATAAATCAGCCTAGGTATAGGGATGGTGCCAAGGAAAAAGCTGTGAAAGCTGCCATGTTGTTGCACTTTTGTACTCCCCTTGGGATGCCTTGAACAGCTGCAGTGTGCCTGGAGCTAAGGGCTTCCTAGTTTTAAAAATCCTAGCCCTAGGCCTAAGCCTAACAGTAACCCTGGGAAGGTAAATCAGCCTGGTGTTAGGCGTCTTGCCAAGGAAAAAGCCGTGAAAGCAGCCATGTTGTGGCACTTTTGCACTCCCTTTTGGATGCCTTTCACAGCTGCAGTGTGCCTGGAACTCAGGGCTTCCTGCTTTTAAAAATCCTAGCCCTAGGCCGAACCCCAACCCTAAGACGAGAAAGGCAAATCAGCCAGGAATTAGGCATGTCCCCAAGGAAAAAGCTGTGGAGGCAGGCATGTTGTGGTACTTTTGCGCTCTTCTTGGCTAGCCCCTCGCAGCTGTTGTGTTCTTGGAACTCAGGGCTTTCTGGTTAATAGAGCCCTTACCCTAGGCGTAACTCAAACCTTAACCCTAGGAAGGAAAATCAGCCTATGGTTCGGGATGGTCTCATGGAAATATCAGTGGTGGCAGCCAGGTTGAGTCACTTTTGCGCTCCCCTTGGGATGCCTTTCGCAGCTGCAGTGTGCCTGGAGCCCAGGGCTTCCTGGTTTTAAAAGTCCTAGGCCTAAGCCTAACAGTAACCCTAGGAAGGTAAATCAGCCGGGTATTAGGGTTCTTCCTAAGGGAAAAGCCGTGAAAGGAGCCATGTTGTGGCACTTCTGCACTCCCTTTGGGATGCCTTTGGCAGATGAAGTAAGCCTGGAACTCAGGGCTTCCTGGTTAAAGAAATCACAGCCCTAGGCTGAACCCTAACCCTAACCCTAGGCAGATAAATCAGCCTAGGTATAGGGATGGTGCCAAGGAAAAAGCTGTGAAAGCTGCCATGTTGTTGCACTTTTGTATTCCCCTTGGGATGCCTTGAACAGCTGCACTGTGCCTGGAGCTAAGGGCTTCCTAGTTTTAAAAATCCTAGCCCTAGGCCTAAGCCTAACAGTAACCCTGGGAAGGCAAATCAGCCTGGTGTTAGGCGTCTTGCCAAGGAAAAAGCCGTGAAAGCAGCCATGTTGTGGCACTTTTGCACTCCCTTTTGGATGCCTTTCACAGCTCCAGTGTGCCTGGAACTCAGGGCTTCCTGATTTTAAAAATCCTAGCCCTAGGCCGAACCCCAACCCTAAGACGAGAAAGGCAAATCAGCCAGGAATTAGGCATGTCCCCAAGGAAAAAGCTGTGGAGGCAGGCATGTTGTGGTACTTTTGCGCTCTTCTTGGGTAGTCCTTCGCAGTTGCTGTGTTCTTGGAACTCAGGGCTTTCTGGTAATAGAACCCTTACCCTAGGCGTAACTCAAACCTTAACCCTAGGAAGGAAAATCAGCCTATGGTTCGGGATGGTCTCATGGAAATATCAGTGGTGGCAGCCAAGTTGCGTCACTTTTGCGCTCCCCTTGGGATGCCTTTCGCAGCTGCAGTGTGCCTGGAGCCCAGGGCTTCCTGGTTTTAAAAGTCCTAGGCCTAAGCCTAACAGTAACCCTAGGAAGGTAAATCAGCCGGGTATTAGGGTTCTTCCTAAGGGAAAAGCCGTGAAAGCAGCCATGTTGTGGCACTTCTGCACTCCCTTTGGGATGCCTTTGGCAGATGAAGTAAGCCTGGAACTCAGGGCTTCCTGGTTAAAGAAATCCAAGCCCTAGGCTGAACCCTAACCCTAATCCTAGGCAGATAAATCAGCCTAGGTATAGGGATGGTGCCAAGGAAAAAGCTGTGAAAGCTGCCATGTTGTTGCACTTTTGTACTCCCCTTGGGATGCCTTGAACAGCTGCAGTGTGCCTGGAGCTAAGGGCTTCCTAGTTTTAAAAATCCTAGCCCTAGGCCTAAGCCTAACAGTAACCCTGGGAAGGCAAATCAGCCTGGTGTTAGGCTTCTTGCCAAGGAAAAAGCCGTGAAAGCAGCCATGTTGTGGCACTTTTGCACTCCCTTTTGGATGCCTTTCACAGCTCCAGTGTGCCTGGAACTCAGGGCTTCCTGCTTTTAAAAATCCTAGCCCTCGGCCGAACCTCAAACGTAAAACGAGAAAGGCAAATCAGCCAGGAATTAGGCATGTCCCCAAGGAAAAAGCTGTGGAGGCAGGCATGTTGTGGTACTTTTGCGCTCTTCTTGGCTAGTCCTTCGCAGCTGCTGTGTTCTTGGAACTCAGGGCTTTCTGGTTAATAGACCCTTACCCTAGGCGTAACTCAAACCTTAACCCTAGGAAGGAAAATCAGCCTATGGTTCGGGATGGTCTCATGGAAATATCAGTGGTGGCAGCCAAGTTGCGTCACTTTTGCGCTCCCCTTGGGATGCCTTTCGCAGCTGCAGTGTGCCTGGAGCCCAGGGCTTCCTGGTTTTAAAAGTCCTAGGCCTAAGCCTAACAGTAACCCTAGGAAGGTAAATCAGCCGGGTATTAGGGTTCTTCCTAAGGGAAAAGCCGTGAAAGCAGCCATGTTGTGGCACTTCTGCACTCCCTTTGGGATGCCTTTGGCAGATGAAGTAAGCCTGGAACTCAGGGCTTCCTGGTTAAAGAAATCACAGCCCTAGGCTGAACCCTAACCCTAATCCTAGGCAGATAAATCAGCCTAGGTATAGGGATGGTGCCAAGGAAAAAGCTGTGAAAGCTGCCATGTTGTTGCACTTTTGTACTCCCCTTGGGATGCCTTGAACAGCTGCAGTGTGCCTGGAGCTAAGGGCTTCCTAGTTTTAAAAATCCTAGCCCTAGGCCTAAGCCTAACCGTAACCCTGGGAAGGTAAATCAGCCTGGTGTTAGGCGTCTTGCCAAGGAAAAAGCCGTGAAAGCAGCCATGTTGTGGCACTTTTGCACTCCCTTTTGGATGCCTTTCACAGCTGCAGTGTGCCTGGAACTCAGGGCTTCCTGCTTTTAAAAATCCTAGCCATAGGCCAAACCCCAACCCTAAGACGAGAAAGGCAAATCAGCCAGGAATTAGGCATGTCCCCAAGGAAAAAGCTGTGGAGGCAGGCATGTTGTGGTACTTTTGCGCTCTTCTTGGCTAGTCCTTCGCAGCTGCTGTGTTCTTGGAACTCAGGGCTTTCTGGTAAATAGAACCCTTACCCTAGGCGTAACTCAAACCTTAACCCTAGGAAGGAAAATCAGCCTATGGTTCGGGATGGTCTCATGGAAATATCAGTGGTGGCAGCCAAGTTGCGTCACTTTTGCGCTCCCCTTGGGATGCCTTTCGCAGCTGCAGTGTGCCTGGAGCCCAGGGCTTCCTGGTTTTAAAAGTCCTAGGCCTAAGCCTAACAGTAACCCTAGGAAGGTAAATCAGCCGGGTATTAGGGTTCTTCCTAAGGGAAAAGCCGTGAAAGCAGCCATGTTGTGGCACTTCTGCACTCCCTTTGGGATGCCTTTGGCAGATGAAGTAAGCCTGGAACTCAGGGCTTCCTGGTTAAAGTAATCACAGCCCTAGGCTGAACCCTAACCCTAATCCTAGGCAGATAAATCAGCCTAGGTATAGGGATGGTGCCAAGGAAAAAGCTGTGAAAGCTGCCATGTTGTTGCACTTTTGTACTCCCCTTGGGATGCCTTGAACAGCTGCAGTGTGCCTGGAGCTAAGGGCTTCCTAGTTTTAAAAATCCTAGCCCTAGGCCTAAGCCTAACCGTAACCCTGGGAAGGTAAATCAGCCTGGTGTTAGGCGTCTTGCCAAGGAAAAAGCCGTGAAAGCAGCCATGTTGTGGCACTTTTGCACTCCCTTTTGGATGCCTTTCACAGCTCCAGTGTGCCTGGAACTCAGGGCTTCCTGCTTTTAAAAATCCTAGCCCTAGGCCGAACCCCAACCCTAAGACGAGAAAGGCAAATCAGCCAGGAATTAGGCATGTCCCCAAGGAAAAAGCTGTGGAGGCAGGCATGTTGTGGTACTTTTGCGCTCTTCTTGGCTAGCCCCTCGCAGCTGTTGTGTTCTTGGAACTCAGGGCTTTCTGGTTAATAGAGCCCTTACCCTAGGCGTAACTCAAACCTTAACCCTAGGAAGGAAAATCAGCCTATGGTTCGGGATGGTCTCATGGAAATATCAGTGGTGGCAGCCAGGTTGAGTCACTTTTGCGCTCCCCTTGGGATGCCTTTCGCAGCTGCAGTGTGCCTGGAGCCCAGGGCTTCCTGGTTTTAAAAGTCCTAGGCCTAAGCCTAACAGTAACCCTAGGAAGGTAAATCAGCCGGGTATTAGGGTTCTTCCTAAGGGAAAAGCCGTGAAAGGAGCCATGTTGTGGCACTTCTGCACTCCCTTTGGGATGCCTTTGGCAGATGAAGTAAGCCTGGAACTCAGGGCTTCCTGGTTAAAGAAATCCAAGCCCTAGGCTGAACCCTAACCCTAACCCTAGGCAGATAAATCAGCCTAGGTATAGGGATGGTGCCAAGGAAAAAGCTGTGAAAGCTGCCATGTTGTTGCACTTTTGTATTCCCCTTGGGATGCCTTGAACAGCTGCACTGTGCCTGGAGCTAAGGGCTTCCTAGTTTTAAAAATCCTAGCCCTAGGCCTAAGCCTAACAGTAACCCTGGGAAGGCAAATCAGCCTGGTGTTAGGCGTCTTGCCAAGGAAAAAGCCGTGAAAGCAGCCATGTTGTGGCACTTTTGCACTCCCTTTTGGATGCCTTTCACAGCTCCAGTGTGCCTGGAACTCAGGGCTTCCTGCTTTTAAAAATCCTAGCCCTAGGCCGAACCCCAACCCTAAGACGAGAAAGGCAAATCAGCCAGGAATTAGGCATGTCCCCAAGGAAAAAGCTGTGGAGGCAGGCATGTTGTGGTACTTTTGCGCTCTTCTTGGGTAGTCCTTCGCAGTTGCTGTGTTCTTGGAACTCAGGGCTTTCTGGTAATAGAACCCTTACCCTAGGCGTAACTCAAACCTTAACCCTAGGAAGGAAAATCAGCCTATGGTTCGGGATGGTCTCATGGAAATATCAGTGGTGGCAGCCAAGTTGCGTCACTTTTGCGCTCCCCTTGGGATGCCTTTCGCAGCTGCAGTGTGCCTGGAGCCCAGGGCTTCCTGGTTTTAAAAGTCCTAGGCCTAAGCCTAACAGTAACCCTAGGAAGGTAAATCAGCCGGGTATTAGGGTTCTTCCTAAGGGAAAAGCCGTGAAAGCAGCCATGTTGTGGCACTTCTGCACTCCCTTTGGGATGCCTTTGGCAGATGAAGTAAGCCTGGAACTCAGGGCTTCCTGGTTAAAGAAATCCAAGCCCTAGGCTGAACCCTAACCCTAATCCTAGGCAGATAAATCAGCCTAGGTATAGGGATGGTGCCAAGGAAAAAGCTGTGAAAGCTGCCATGTTGTTGCACTTTTGTACTCCCCTTGGGATGCCTTGAACAGCTGCAGTGTGCCTGGAGCTAAGGGCTTCCTAGTTTTAAAAATCCTAGCCCTAGGCCTAAGCCTAACAGTAACCCTGGGAAGGCAAATCAGCCTGGTGTTAGGCTTCTTGCCAAGGAAAAAGCCGTGAAAGCAGCCATGTTGTGGCACTTTTGCACTCCCTTTTGGATGCCTTTCACAGCTCCAGTGTGCCTGGAACTCAGGGCTTCCTGCTTTTAAAAATCCTAGCCCTAGGCCGAACCTCAAACGTAAGACGAGAAAGGCAAATCAGCCAGGAATTAGGCATGTCCCCAAGGAAAAAGCTGTGGAGGCAGGCATGTTGTGGTACTTTTGCGCTCTTCTTGGCTAGTCCTTCGCAGCTGCTGTGTTCTTGGAACTCAGGGCTTTCTGGTTAATAGACCCTTACCCTAGGCGTAACTCAAACCTTAACCCTAGGAAGGAAAATCAGCCTATGGTTCGGGATGGTCTCATGGAAATATCAGTGGTGGCAGCCAAGTTGCGTCACTTTTGCGCTCCCCTTGGGATGCCTTTCGCAGCTGCAGTGTGCCTGGAGCCCAGGGCTTCCTGGTTTTAAAAGTCCTAGGCCTAAGCCTAACAGTAACCCTAGGAAGGTAAATCAGCCGGGTATTAGGGTTCTTCCTAAGGGAAAAGCCGTGAAAGCAGCCATGTTGTGGCACTTCTGCACTCCCTTTGGGATGCCTTTGGCAGATGAAGTAAGCCTGGAACTCAGGGCTTCCTGGTTAAAGAAATCACAGCCCTAGGCTGAACCCTAACCCTAATCCTAGGCAGATAAATCAGCCTAGGTATAGGGATGGTGCCAAGGAAAAAGCTGTGAAAGCTGCCATGTTGTTGCACTTTTGTACTCCCCTTGGGATGCCTTGAAACGCTGCAGTGTGCCTGGAGCTAAGGGCTTCCTAGTTTTAAAAATCCTAGCCCTAGGCCTAAGCCTAACCGTAACCCTGGGAAGGTAAATCAGCCTGGTGTTAGGCGTCTTGCCAAGGAAAAAGCCGTGAAAGCAGCCATGTTGTGGCACTTTTGCACTCCCTTTTGGATGCCTTTCACAGCTGCAGTGTGCCTGGAACTCAGGGCTTCCTGCTTTTAAAAATCCTAGCCCTAGGCCAAACCCCAACCCTAAGACGAGAAAGGCAAATCAGCCAGGAATTAGGCATGTCCCCAAGGAAAAAGCTGTGGAGGCAGGCATGTTGTGGTACTTTTGCGCTCTTCTTGGCTAGCCCTTCGCAGCTGCTGTGTTCTTGGAACTCAGGGCTTTCTGGTAAATAGAACCCTTACCCTAGGCGTAACTCAAACCTTAACCCTAGGAAGGAAAATCAGCCTATGGTTCGGGATGGTCTCATGGAAATATCAGTGGTGGCAGCCAAGTTGCGTCACTTTTGCGCTCCCCTTGGGATGCCTTTCGCAGCTGCAGTGTGCCTGGAGCCCAGGGCTTCCTGGTTTTAAAAGTCCTAGGCCTAAGCCTAACAGTAACCCTAGGAAGGTAAATCAGCCGGGTATTAGGGTTCTTCCTAAGGGAAAAGCCGTGAAAGCAGCCATGTTGTGGCACTTCTGCACTCCCTTTGGGATGCCTTTGGCAGATGAAGTAAGCCTGGAACTCAGGGCTTCCTGGTTAAAGAAATCACAGCCCTAGGCTGAACCCTAATCCTAACCCTAGGCAGATAAATCAGCCTAGGTATAGGGATGGTGCCAAGGAAAAAGCTGAGAAAGCTGCCATGTTGTTGCACTTTTGTACTCCCCTTGGGATGCCTTGAACAGCTGCAGTGTGCCTGGAGCTAAGGGCTTCCTAGTTTTAAAAATCCTAGCCCTAGGCCTAAGCCTAACAGTAACCCTGGGAAGGTAAATCAGCCTGGTGTTAGGCGTCTTGCCAAGGAAAAAGCCGTGAAAGCAGCCATGTTGTGGCACTTTTGCACTCCCTTTTGGATGCCTTTCACAGCTGCAGTGTGCCTGGAACTCAGGGCTTCCTGCTTTTAAAAATCCTAGCCCTAGGCCAAACCCCAACCCTAAGACGAGAAAGGCAAATCAGCCAGGAATTAGGCATGTCCCCAAGGAAAAAGCTGTGGAGGCAGGCATGTTGTGGTACTTTTGCGCTCTTCTTGGCTAGTCCTTCGCAGCTGCTGTGTTCTTGGAACTCAGGGCTTTCTGGTAAATAGAAACCTTACCCTAGGCGTAACTCAAACCTTAACCCTAGGAAGGAAAATCAGCCTATGGTTCGGGATGGTCTCATGGAAATATCAGTGGTGGCAGCCAAGTTGCGTCACTTTTGCGCTCCCCTTGGGATGCCTTTCGCAGCTGCAGTGTGCCTGGAGCCCAGGGCTTCCTGGTTTTAAAAGTCCTAGGCCTAAGCCTAACAGTAACCCTAGGAAGGTAAATCAGCCGGATATTAGGGTTCTTCCTAAGGGAAAAGCCGTGAAAGGAGCCATGTTGTGGCACTTCTGCACTCCCTTTGGGATGCCTTTGGCAGATGAAGTAAGCCTGGAACTCAGGGCTTCCTGGTTAAAGAAATCCAAGCCCTAGGCTGAACCCTAACCCTAATCCTAGGCAGATAAATCAGCCTAGGTATAGGGATGGTGCCAAGGAAAAAGCTGTGAAAGCTGCCATGTTGTTGCACTTTTGTACTCCCCTTGGGATGCCTTGAACAGCTGCAGTGTGCCTGGAGCTAAGGGCTTCCTAGTTTTAAAAATCCTAGCCCTAGGCCTAAGCCTAACAGTAACCCTGGGAAGGTAAATCAGCCTGGTGTTAGGCGTCTTGCCAAGGAAAAAGCCGTGAAAGCAGCCATGTTGTGGCACTTTTGCACTCCCTTTTGGATGCCTTTCACAGCTCCAGTGTGCCTGGAACTCAGGGCTTCCTGCTTTTAAAAATCCTAGCCCTAGGCCGAACCCCAACCCTAAGACGAGAAAGGCAAATCAGCCAGGAATTAGGCATGTCCCCAAGGAAAAAGCTGTGGAGGCAGGCATGTTGTGGTACTTTTGCGCTCTTCTTGGCTAGTCCTTCGCAGCTGCTGTGTTCTTGGAACTCAGGGCTTTCTGGTTAATAGACCCTTACCCTAGGCGTAACTCAAACCTTAACCCTAGGAAGGAAAATCAGCCTATGGTTCGGGATGGTCTCATGGAAATATCAGTGGTGGCAGCCAAGTTGCGTCACTTTTGCGCTCCCCTTGGGATGCCTTTCGCAGCTGCAGTGTGCCTGGAGCCCAGGGCTTCCTGGTTTTAAAAGTCCTAGGCCTAAGCCTAACAGTAACCCTAGGAAGGTAAATCAGCCGGGTATTAGGGTTCTTCCTAAGGGAAAAGCCGTGAAAGCAGCCATGTTGTGGCACTTCTGCACTCCCTTTGGGATGCCTTTGGCAGATGAAGTAAGCCTGGAACTCAGGGCTTCCTGGTTAAAGAAATCACAGCCCTAGGCTGAACCCTAATCCTAACCCTAGGCAGATAAATCAGCCTAGGTATAGGGATGGTGCCAAGGAAAAAGCTGAGAAAGCTGCCATGTTGTTGCACTTTTGTACTCCCCTTGGGATGCCTTGAACAGCTGCAGTGTGCCTGGAGCTAAGGGCTTCCTAGTTTTAAAAATCCTAGCCCTAGGCCTAAGCCTAACAGTAACCCTGGGAAGGTAAATCAGCCTGGTGTTAGGCGTCTTGCCAAGGAAAAAGCCGTGAAAGCAGCCATGTTGTGGCACTTTTGCACTCCCTTTTGGATGCCTTTCACAGCTGCAGTGTGCCTGGAACTCAGGGCTTCCTGCTTTTAAAAATCCTAGCCCTAGGCCGAACCCCAACCCTAAGACGAGAAAGGCAAATCAGCCAGGAATTAGGCATGTCCCCAAGGAAAAAGCTGTGGAGGCAGGCATGTTGTGGTACTTTTGCGCTCTTCTTGGCTAGCCCCTCGCAGCTGCTGTGTTCTTGGAACTCAGGGCTTTCTGGTTAATAGAGCCCTTACCCTAGGCGTAACTCAAACCTTAACCCTAGGAAGGAAAATCAGCCTATGGTTCGGGATGGTCTCATGGAAATATCAGTGGTGGCAGCCAGGTTGAGTCACTTTTGCGCTCCCCTTGGGATGCCTTTCGCAGCTGCAGTGTGCCTGGAGCCCAGGGCTTCCTGGTTTTAAAAGTCCTAGGCCTAAGCCTAACAGTAACCCTAGGAAGGTAAATCAGCCGGGTATTAGGGTTCTTCCTAAGGGAAAAGCCGTGAAAGCAGCCATGTTGTGGCACTTCTGCACTCCCTTTGGGATGCCTTTGGCAGATGAAGTAAGCCTGGAACTCAGGGCTTCCTGGTTAAAGAAATCCAAGCCCTAGGCTGAACCCTAACCCTAATCCTAGGCAGATAAATCAGCCTAGGTATAGGGATGGTGCCAAGGAAAAAGCTGTGAAAGCTGCCATGTTGTTGCACTTTTGTACTCCCCTTGGGATGCCTTGAACAGCTGCAGTGTGCCTGGAGCTAAGGGCTTCCTAGTTTTAAAAATCCTAGCCCTAGGCCTAAGCCTAACAGTAACCCTGGGAAGGCAAATCAGCCTGGTGTTAGGCTTCTTGCCAAGGAAAAAGCCGTGAAAGCAGCCATGTTGTGGCACTTTTGCACTCCCTTTTGGATGCCTTTCACAGCTCCAGTGTGCCTGGAACTCAGGGCTTCCTGCTTTTAAAAATCCTAGCCCTAGGCCGAACCTCAAACGTAAGACGAGAAAGGCAAATCAGCCAGGAATTAGGCATGTCCCCAAGGAAAAAGCTGTGGAGGCAGGCATGTTGTGGTACTTTTGCGCTCTTCTTGGGTAGTCCTTCACAGCTGCTGTGTTCTTGGAACTCAGGGCTTTCTGGTTAATAGACCCTTACCCTAGGCGTAACTAAACCTTAACCCTAGGAAGGAAAATCAACCTATGGTTCGGGATGGTCTCATGGAAATATCAGTGGTGGCAGCCAAGTTGCGTCACTTTTGCGCTCCCCTTGGGATGCCTTTCGCAGCTGCAGTGTGCCTGGAGCCCAGGGCTTCCTGGTTTTAAAAGTCCTAGGCCTAAGCCTAACAGTAACCCTAGGAAGGTAAATCAGCCGGGTATTAGGGTTCTTCCTAAGGGAAAAGCCGTGAAAGCAGCCATGTTGTGGCACTTCTGCACTCCCTTTGGGATGCCTTTGGCAGATGAAGTAAGCCTGGAACTCAGGGCTTCCTGGTTAAAAAAATCCAAGCCCTAGGCTGAACCCTAACCCTAACCCTAGGCAGATAAATCAGCCTAGGTATAGGGATGGTGCCAAGGAAAAAGCTGTGAAAGCTGCCATGTTGTTGCACTTTTGTACTCCCCTTGGGATGCCTTGAACAGCTGCAGTGTGCCTGGAGCTAAGGGCTTCCTAGTTTTAAAAATCCTAGCCCTAGGCCTAAGCCTAACAGTAACCCTGGGAAGGTAAATCAGCCTGGTGTTAGGCGTCTTGCCAAGGAAAAAGCCGTGAAAGCAGCCATGTTGTGGCACTTTTGCACTCCCTTTTGGATGCCTTTCACAGCTCCAGTGTGCCTGGAACTCAGGGCTTCCTGCTTTTAAAAATCCTAGCCCTAGGCCGAACCCCAACCCTAAGACGAGAAAGGCAAATCAGCCAGGAATTAGGCATGTCCCCAAGGAAAAAGCTGTGGAGGCAGGCATGTTGTGGTACTTTTGCGCTCTTCTTGGCTAGTCCTTCGCAGCTGCTGTGTTCTTGGAACTCGGGGCTTTCTGGTTAATAGACCCTTACCCTAGGCGTAACTCAAACCTTAACCCTAGGAAGGAAAATCAGCCTATGGTTCGGGATGGTCTCATGGAAATATCAGTGGTGGCAGCCAAGTTGCGTCACTTTTGCGCTCCCCTTGGGATGCCTTTCGCAGCTGCAGTGTGCCTGGAGCCCAGGGCTTCCTGGTTTTAAAAGTCCTAGGCCTAAGCCTAACAGTAACCCTAGGAAGGTAAATCAGCCGGGTATTAGGGTTCTTCCTAAGGGAAAAGCCGTGAAAGCAGCCATGTTGTGGCACTTCTGCACTCCCTTTGGGATGCCTTTGGCAGATGAAGTAAGCCTGGAACTCAGGGCTTCCTGGTTAAAGTAATCACAGCCCTAGGCTGAACCCTAACCCTAATCCTAGGCAGATAAATCAGCCTAGGTATAGGGATGGTGCCAAGGAAAAAGCTGTGAAAGCTGCCATGTTGTTGCACTTTTGTACTCCCCTTGGGATGCCTTGAACAGCTGCAGTGTGCCTGGAGCTAAGGGCTTCCTAGTTTTAAAAATCCTAGCCCTAGGCCTAAGCCTAACAGTAACCCTGGGAAGGTAAATCAGCCTGGTGTTAGGCGTCTTGCCAAGGAAAAAGCCGTGAAAGCAGCCATGTTGTGGCACTTTTGCACTCCCTTTTGGATGCCTTTCACAGCTGCAGTGTGCCTGGAACTCAGGGCTTCCTGCTTTTAAAAATCCTAGCCCTAGGCCGAACCCCAACCCTAAGACGAGAAAGGCAAATCAGCCAGGAATTAGGCATGTCCCCAAGGAAAAAGCTGTGGAGGCAGGCATGTTGTGGTACTTTTGCGCTCTTCTTGGCTAGCCCCTCGCAGCTGCTGTGTTCTTGGAACTCAGGGCTTTCTGGTTAATAGAGCCCTTACCCTAGGCGTAACTCAAACCTTAACCCTAGGAAGGAAAATCAGCCTATGGTTCGGGATGGTCTCATGGAAATATCAGTGGTGGCAGCCAGGTTGAGTCACTTTTGCGCTCCCCTTGGGATGCCTTTCGCAGCTGCAGTGTGCCTGGAGCCCAGGGCTTCCTGGTTTTAAAAGTCCTAGGCCTAAGCCTAACAGTAACCCTAGGAAGGTAAATCAGCCGGGTATTAGGGTTCTTCCTAAGGGAAAAGCCGTGAAAGGAGCCATGTTGTGGCACTTCTGCACTCCCTTTGGGATGCCTTTGGCAGATGAAGTAAGCCTGGAACTCAGGGCTTCCTGGTTAAAGAAATCCAAGCCCTAGGCTGAACCCTAACCCTAACCCTAGGCAGATAAATCAGCCTAGGTATAGGGATGGTGCCAAGGAAAAAGCTGTGAAAGCTGCCATGTTGTTGCACTTTTGTACTCCCCTTGGGATGCCTTGAACAGCTGCAGTGTGCCTGGAGCTAAGGGCTTCCTAGTTTTAAAAATCCTAGCCCTAGGCCTAAGCCTAACAGTAACCCTGGGAAGGCAAATCAGCCTGGTGTTAGGCGTTTTGCCAAGGAAAAAGCCGTGAAAGCAGCCATGTTGTGGCACTTTTGCACTCCCTTTTGGATGCCTTTCACAGCTCCAGTGTGCCTGGAACTCAGGGCTTCCTGCTTTTAAAAATCCTAGCCCTAGGCCGAACCTCAAACGTAAGACGAGAAAGGCAAATCAGCCAGGAATTAGGCATGTCCCCAAGGAAAAAGCTGTGGAGGCAGGCATGTTGTGCTACTTTTGCGCTCTTCTTGGCTAGTCCTTCACAGCTGCTGTGTTCTTGGAACTCAGGGCTTTCTGGTTAATAGACCCTTACCCTAGGCGTAACTCAAACCTTAACCCTAGGAAGGAAAATCAGCCTATGGTTCGGGATGGTCTCATGGAAATATCAGTGGTGGCAGCCAAGTTGCGTCACTTTTGCGCTCCCCTTGGGATGCCTTTCGCAGCTGCAGTGTGCCTGGAGCCCAGGGCTTCCTGGTTTTAAAAGTCCTAGGCCTAAGCCTAACAGTAACCCTAGGAAGGTAAATCAGCCGGGTATTAGGGTTCTTCCTAAGGGAAAAGCCGTGAAAGCAGCCATGTTGTGGCACTTCTGCACTCCCTTTGGGATGCCTTTGGCAGATGAAGTAAGCCTGGAACTCAGGGCTTCCTGGTTAAAGAAATCCAAGCCCTAGGCTGAACCCTAACCCTAACCCTAGGCAGATAAATCAGCCTAGGTATAGGGATGGTGCCAAGGAAAAAGCTGTGAAAGCTGCCATGTTGTTGCACTTTTGTACTCCCCTTGGGATGCCTTGAACAGCTGCAGTGTGCCTGGAGCTAAGGGCTTCTTAGTTTTAAAAATCCTAGCCCTAGGCCTAAGCCTAACAGTAACCCTGGGAAGGTAAATCAGCCTGGTGTTAGGCGTCTTGCCAAGGAAAAAGCCGTGAAAGCAGCCATGTTGTGGCACTTTTGCACTCCCTTTTGGATGCCTTTCACAGCTCCAGTGTGCCTGGAACTCAGGGCTTCCTGCTTTTAAAAATCCTAGCCCTAGGCCGAACCCCAACCCTAAGACGAGAAAGGCAAATCAGCCAGGAATTAGGCATGTCCCCAAGGAAAAAGCTGTGGAGGCAGGCATGTTGTGCTACTTTTGCGCTCTTCTTGGCTAGTCCTTCGCAGCTGCTGTGTTCTTGGAACTCAGGGCTTTCTGGTTAATAGACCCTTACCCTAGGCGTAACTCAAACCTTAACCCTAGGAAGGAAAATCAGCCTATGGTTCGGGATGGTCTCATGGAAATATCAGTGGTGGCAGCCATGTTGCGTCACTTTTGCGCTCCCCTTGGGATGCCTTTCGCAGCTGCAGTGTGCCTGGAGCCCAGGGCTTCCTGGTTTTAAAAGTCCTAGGCCTAAGCCTAACAGTAACCCTAGGAAGGTAAATCAGCAGGGTATTAGGGTTCTTCCTAAGGGAAAAGCCGTGAAAGCAGCCATGTTGTGGCACTTCTGCACTCCCTTTGGGATGCCTTTGGCAGATGAAGTAAGCCTGGAACTCAGGGCTTCCTGGTTAAAAAAATCCAAGCCCTAGGCTGAACCCTAACCCTAACCCTAGGCAGATAAATCAGCCTAGGTATAGGGATGGTGCCAAGGAAAAAGCTGTGAAAGCTGCCATGTTGTTGCACTTTTGTACTCCCCTTGGGATGCCTTGAACAGCTGCAGTGTGCCTGGAGCTAAGGGCTTCTTAGTTTTAAAAATCCTAGCCCTAGGCCTAAGCCTAACAGTAACCCTGGGAAGGTAAATCAGCCTGGTGTTAGGCGTCTTGCCAAGGAAAAAGCCGTGAAAGCAGCCATGTTGTGGCACTTTTGCACTCCCTTTTGGATGCCTTTCACAGCTGCAGTGTGCCTGGAACTCAGGGCTTCCTGATTTTAAAAATCCTAGCCCTAGGCCGAACCCCAACCCTAAGACGAGAAAGGCAAATCAGCCAGTAATTAGGCATGTCCACAAGGAAAAAGGTGTGGAGGCAGGCATGTTGTGGTACTTTTGCGCTCTTCTTGGCTAGTCCTTCGCAGCTGCTGTGTTCTTGGAACTCAGGGCTTTCTGGTAAATAGAAACCTTACCCTAGGCGTAACTCAAACCTTAACCCTAGGAAGGAAAATCAGCCTATGGTTCGGGATGGTCTCATGGAAATATCAGTGGTGGCAGCCAAGTTGCGTCACTTTTGCGCTCCCCTTGGGATGCCTTTCGCAGCTGCAGTGTGCCTGGAGCCCAGGGCTTCCTGGTTTTAAAAGTCCTAGGCCTAAGCCTAACAGTAACCCTAGGAAGGTAAATCAGCCGGGTATTAGGGTTCTTCCTAAGGGAAAAGCCGTGAAAGCAGCCATGTTGTGGCACTTCTGCACTCCCTTTGGGATGCCTTTGGCAGATGAAGTAAGCCTGGAACTCAGGGCTTCCTGGTTAAAGAAATCACAGCCCTAGGCTGAACCCTAACCCTAACCCTAGGCAGATAAATCAGCCTAGGTATAGGGATGGTGCCAAGGAAAAAGCTGTGAAAGCTGCCATGTTGTTGCACTTTTGTACTCCCCTTGGGATGCCTTGAACAGCTGCAGTGTGCCTGGAGCTAAGGGCTTCCTAGTTTTAAAAATCCTAGCCCTAGGCCTAAGCCTAACAGTAACCCTGGGAAGGTAAATCAGCCTGGTGTTAGGCGTCTTGCCAAGGAAAAAGCCGTGAAAGCAGCCATGTTGTGGCACTTTTGCACTCCCTTTTGGATGCCTTTCACAGCTGCAGTGTGCCTGGAACTCAGGGCTTCCTGCTTTTAAAAATCCTAGCCCTAGGCCAAACCCCAACCCTAAGACGAGAAAGGCAAATCAGCCAGGAATTAGGCATGTCCCCAAGGAAAAAGCTGTGGAGGCAGGCATGTTGTGGTACTTTTGCGCTCTTCTTGGCTAGTCCTTCGCAGCTGCTGTGTTCTTGGAACTCAGGGCTTTCTGGTAAATAGAAACCTTACCCTAGGCGTAACTCAAACCTTAACCCTAGGAAGGAAAATCAGCCTATGGTTCGGGATGGTCTCATGGAAATATCAGTGGTGGCAGCCAAGTTGCGTCACTTTTGCGCTCCCCTTGGGATGCCTTTCGCAGCTGCAGTGTGCCTGGAGCCCAGGGCTTCCTGGTTTTAAAAGTCCTAGGCCTAAGCCTAACAGTAACCCTAGGAAGGTAAATCAGCCGGGTATTAGGGTTCTTCCTAAGGGAAAAGCCGTGAAAGCAGCCATGTTGTGGCACTTCTGCACTCCCTTTGGGATGCCTTTGGCAGATGAAGTAAGCCTGGAACTCAGGGCTTCCTGGTTAAAGAAATCACAGCCCTAGGCTGAACCCTAATCCTAACCCTAGGCAGATAAATCAGCCTAGGTATAGGGATGGTGCCAAGGAAAAAGCTGTGAAAGCTGCCATGTTGTTGCACTTTTGTACTCCCCTTGGGATGCCTTGAACAGCTGCAGTGTGCCTGGAGCTAAGGGCTTCCTAGTTTTAAAAATCCTAGCCCTAGGCCTAAGCCTAACAGTAACCCTGGGAAGGGAAATCAGCCTGGTGTTAGGCGTCTTGCCAAGGAAAAAGCCGTGAAAGCAGCCATGTTGTGGCACTTTTGCACTCCCTTTTGGATGCCTTTCACAGCTGCAGTGTGCCTGGAACTCAGGGCTTCCTGATTTTAAAAATCCTAGCCGTAGGCCAAACCCCAACCCTAAGACGAGAAAGGCAAATCAGCCAGGAATTAGGCATGTCCCCAAGGAAAAAGCTGTGGAGGCAGGCATGTTGTGGTACTTTTGCGCTCTTCTTGGCTAGTCCTTCGCAGCTGCTGTGTTCTTGGAACTCAGGGCTTTCTGGTAAATAGAAACCTTACCCTAGGCGTAACTCAAACCTTAACCCTAGGAAGGAAAATCAGCCTATGGTTCGGGATGGTCTCATGGAAATATCAGTGGTGGCAGCCAAGTTGCGTCACTTTTGCGCTCCCCTTGGGATGCCTTTCGCAGCTGCAGTGTGCCTGGAGCCCAGGGCTTCCTGGTTTTAAAAGTCCTAGGCCTAAGCCTAACAGTAACCCTAGGAAGGTAAATCAGCCGGGTATTAGGGTTCTTCCTAAGGGAAAAGCCGTGAAAGCAGCCATGTTGTGGCACTTCTGCACTCCCTTTGGGATGCCTTTGGCAGATGAAGTAAGCCTGGAACTCAGGGCTTCCTGGTTAAAGAAATCCAAGCCCTAGGCTGAACCCTAACCCTAATCCTAGGCAGATAAATCAGCCTAGGTATAGGGATGGTGCCAAGGAAAAAGCTGTGAAAGCTGCCATGTTGTTGCACTTTTGTACTCCCCTTGGGATGCCTTGAACAGCTGCAGTGTGCCTGGAGCTAAGGGCTTCCTAGTTTTAAAAATCCTAGCCCTAGGCCTAAGCCTAACAGTAACCCTGGGAAGGTAAATCAGCCTGGTGTTAGGCGTCTTGCCAAGGAAAAAGCCGTGAAAGCAGCCATGTTGTGGCACTTTTGCACTCCCTTTTGGATGCCTTTCACAGCTCCAGTGTGCCTGGAACTCAGGGCTTCCTGCTTTTAAAAATCCTAGCCCTAGGCCGAACCCCAACCCTAAGACGAGAAAGGCAAATCAGCCAGGAATTAGGCATGTCCCCAAGGAAAAAGCTGTGGAGGCAGGCATGTTGTGGTACTTTTGCGCTCTTCTTGGCTAGTCCTTCGCAGCTGCTGTGTTCTTGGAACTCAGGGCTTTCTGGTTAATAGACCCTTACCCTAGGCGTAACTCAAACCTTAACCCTAGGAAGGAAAATCAGCCTATGGTTCGGGATGGTCTCATGGAAATATCAGTGGTGGCAGCCAAGTTGCGTCACTTTTGCGCTCCCCTTGGGATGCCTTTCGCAGCTGCAGTGTGCCTGGAGCCCAGGGCTTCCTGGTTTTAAAAGTCCTAGGCCTAAGCCTAACAGTAACCCTAGGAAGGTAAATCAGCCGGGTATTAGGGTTCTTCCTAAGGGAAAAGCCGTGAAAGCAGCCATGTTGTGGCACTTCTGCACTCCCTTTGGGATGCCTTTGGCAGATGAAGTAAGCCTGGAACTCAGGGCTTCCTGGTTAAAGAAATCACAGCCCTAGGCTGAACCCTAACCCTAACCCTAGGCAGATAAATCAGCCTAGGTATAGGGATGGTGCCAAGGAAAAAGCTGTGAAAGCTGCCATGTTGTTGCACTTTTGTACTCCCCTTGGGATGCCTTGAACAGCTGCAGTGTGCCTGGAGCTAAGGGCTTCCTAGTTTTAAAAATCCTAGCCCTAGGCCTAAGCCTAACCGTAACCCTGGGAAGGTAAATCAGCCTGGTGTTAGGCGTCTTGCCAAGGAAAAAGCCGTGAAAGCAGCCATGTTGTGGCACTTTTGCACTCCCTTTTGGATGCCTTTCACAGCTCCAGTGTGCCTGGAACTCAGGGCTTCCTGCTTTTAAAAATCCTAGCCCTAGGCCAAACCCCAACCCTAAGACGAGAAAGGCAAATCAGCCAGGAATTAGGCATGTCCCCAAGGAAAAAGCTGTGGAGGCAGGCATGTTGTGGTACTTTTGCGCTCTTCTTGGCTAGTCCTTCGCAGCTGCTGTGTTCTTGGAACTCAGGGCTTTCTGGTAAATAGAACCCTTACCCTAGGCGTAACTCAAACCTTAACCCTAGGAAGGAAAATCAGCCTATGGTTCGGGATGGTCTCATGGAAATATCAGTGGTGGCAGCCAAGTTGCGTCACTTTTGCGCTCCCCTTGGGATGCCTTTCGCAGCTGCAGTGTGCCTGGAGCCCAGGGCTTCCTGGTTTTAAAAGTCCTAGGCCTAAGCCTAACAGTAACCCTAGGAAGGTAAATCAGCCGGGTATTAGGGTTCTTCCTAAGGGAAAAGCCGTGAAAGCAGCCATGTTGTGGCACTTCTGCACTCCCTTTGGGATGCCTTTGGCAGATGAAGTAAGCCTGGAACTCAGGGCTTCCTGGTTAAAGAAATCACAGCCCTAGGCTGAACCCTAACCCTAATCCTAGGCAGATAAATCAGCCTAGGTATAGGGATGGTGCCAAGGAAAAAGCTGTGAAAGCTGCCATGTTGTTGCACTTTTGTACTCCCCTTGGGATGCCTTGAACAGCTGCAGTGTGCCTGGAGCTAAGGGCTTCCTAGTTTTAAAAATCCTAGCCCTAGGCCTAAGCCTAACCGTAACCCTGGGAAGGTAAATCAGCCTGGTGTTAGGCGTCTTGCCAAGGAAAAAGCCGTGAAAGCAGCCATGTTGTGGCACTTTTGCACTCCCTTTTGGATGCCTTTCACAGCTCCAGTGTGCCTGGAACTCAGGGCTTCCTGCTTTTAAAAATCCTAGCCCTAGGCCGAACCCCAACCCTAAGACGAGAAAGGCAAATCAGCCAGGAATTAGGCATGTCCCCAAGGAAAAAGCTGTGGAGGCAGGCATGTTGTGGTACTTTTGCGCTCTTCTTGGCTAGCCCCTCGCAGCTGCTGTGTTCTTGGAACTCAGGGCTTTCTGGTTAATAGAGCCCTTACCCTAGGCGTAACTCAAACCTTAACCCTAGGAAGGAAAATCAGCCTATGGTTCGGGATGGTCTCATGGAAATATCAGTGGTGGCAGCCAGGTTGAGTCACTTTTGCGCTCCCCTTGGGATGCCTTTCGCAGCTGCAGTGTGCCTGGAGCCCAGGGCTTCCTGGTTTTAAAAGTCCTAGGCCTAAGCCTAACAGTAACCCTAGGAAGGTAAATCAGCCGGGTATTAGGGTTCTTCCTAAGGGAAAAGCCGTGAAAGGAGCCATGTTGTGGCACTTCTGCACTCCCTTTGGGATGCCTTTGGCAGATGAAGTAAGCCTGGAACTCAGGGCTTCCTGGTTAAAGAAATCCAAGCCCTAGGCTGAACCCTAACCCTAATCCTAGGCAGATAAATCAGCCTAGGTATAGGGATGGTGCCAAGGAAAAAGCTGTGAAAGCTGCCATGTTGTTGCACTTTTGTATTCCCCTTGGGATGCCTTGAACAGCTGCACTGTGCCTGGAGCTAAGGGCTTCCTAGTTTTAAAAATCCTAGCCCTAGGCCTAAGCCTAACAGTAACCCTGGGAAGGCAAATCAGCCTGGTGTTAGGCGTCTTGCCAAGGAAAAAGCCGTGAAAGCAGCCATGTTGTGGCACTTTTGCACTCCCTTTTGGATGCCTTTCACAGCTGCAGTGTGCCTGGAACTCAGGGCTTCCTGCTTTTAAAAATCCTAGCCCTAGGCCGAACCCCAACCCTAAGACGAGAAAGGCAAATCAGCCAGGAATTAGGCATGTCCCCAAGGAAAAAGCTGTGGAGGCAGGCATGTTGTGGTACTTTTGCGCTCTTCTTGGCTAGTCCTTCGCAGCTGCTGTGTTCTTGGAACTCAGGGCTTTCTGGTAAATAGAAACCTTACCCTAGGCGTAACTCAAACCTTAACCCTAGGAAGGAAAATCAGCCTATGGTTCGGGATGGTCTCATGGAAATATCAGTGGTGGCAGCCAAGTTGCGTCACTTTTGCGCTCCCCTTGGGATGCCTTTCGCAGCTGCAGTGTGCCTGGAGCCCAGGGCTTCCTGGTTTTAAAAGTCCTAGGCCTAAGCCTAACAGTAACCCTAGGAAGGTAAATCAGCCGGGTATTAGGGTTCTTCCTAAGGGAAAAGCCGTGAAAGCAGCCATGTTGTGGCACTTCTGCACTCCCTTTGGGATGCCTTTGGCAGATGAAGTAAGCCTGGAACTCAGGGCTTCCTGGTTAAAGAAATCCAAGCCCTAGGCTGAACCCTAACCCTAATCCTAGGCAGATAAATCAGCCTAGGTATAGGGATGGTGCCAAGGAAAAAGCTGTGAAAGCTGCCATGTTGTTGCACTTTTGTACTCCCCTTGGGATGCCTTGAACAGCTGCAGTGTGCCTGGAGCTAAGGGCTTCCTAGTTTTAAAAATCCTAGCCCTAGGCCTAAGCCTAACAGTAACCCTGGGAAGGTAAATCAGCCTGGTGTTAGGCGTCTTGCCAAGGAAAAAGCCGTGAAAGCAGCCATGTTGTGGCACTTTTGCACTCCCTTTTGGATGCCTTTCACAGCTCCAGTGTGCCTGGAACTCAGGGCTTCCTGCTTTTAAAAATCCTAGCCCTAGGCCGAACCCCAACCCTAAGACGAGAAAGGCAAATCAGCCAGGAATTAGGCATGTCCCCAAGGAAAAAGCTGTGGAGGCAGGCATGTTGTGGTACTTTTGCGCTCTTCTTGGCTAGTCCTTCGCAGCTGCTGTGTTCTTGGAACTCAGGGCTTTCTGGTTAATAGACCCTTACCCTAGGCGTAACTCAAACCTTAACCCTAGGAAGGAAAATCAGCCTATGGTTCGGGATGGTCTCATGGAAATATCAGTGGTGGCAGCCAAGTTGCGTCACTTTTGCGCTCCCCTTGGGATGCCTTTCGCAGCTGCAGTGTGCCTGGAGCCCAGGGCTTCCTGGTTTTAAAAGTCCTAGGCCTAAGCCTAACAGTAACCCTAGGAAGGTAAATCAGCCGGGTATTAGGGTTCTTCCTAAGGGAAAAGCCGTGAAAGCAGCCATGTTGTGGCACTTCTGCACTCCCTTTGGGATGCCTTTGGCAGATGAAGTAAGCCTGGAACTCAGGGCTTCCTGGTTAAAGAAATCACAGCCCTAGGCTGAACCCTAACCCTAACCCTAGGCAGATAAATCAGCCTAGGTATAGGGATGGTGCCAAGGAAAAAGCTGTGAAAGCTGCCATGTTGTTGCACTTTTGTACTCCCCTTGGGATGCCTTGAACAGCTGCAGTGTGCCTGGAGCTAAGGGCTTCCTAGTTTTAAAAATCCTAGCCCTAGGCCTAAGCCTAACCGTAACCCTGGTAAGGTAAATCAGCCTGGTGTTAGGCGTCTTGCCAAGGAAAAAGCCGTGAAAGCAGCCATGTTGTGGCACTTTTGCACTCCCTTTTGGATGCCTTTCACAGCTCCAGTGTGCCTGGAACTCAGGGCTTCCTGCTTTTAAAAATCCTAGCCCTAGGCCAAACCCCAACCCTAAGACGAGAAAGGCAAATCAGCCAGGAATTAGGCATGTCCCCAAGGAAAAAGCTGTGGAGGCAGGCATGTTGTGGTACTTTTGCGCTCTTCTTGGCTAGTCCTTCGCAGCTGCTGTGTTCTTGGAACTCAGGGCTTTCTGGTAAATAGAACCCTTACCCTAGGCGTAACTCAAACCTTAACCCTAGGAAGGAAAATCAGCCTATGGTTCGGGATGGTCTCATGGAAATATCAGTGGTGGCAGCCAAGTTGCGTCACTTTTGCGCTCCCCTTGGGATGCCTTTCGCAGCTGCAGTGTGCCTGGAGCCCAGGGCTTCCTGGTTTTAAAAGTCCTAGGCCTAAGCCTAACAGTAACCCTAGGAAGGTAAATCAGCCGGGTATTAGGGTTCTTCCTAAGGGAAAAGCCGTGAAAGCAGCCATGTTGTGGCACTTCTGCACTCCCTTTGGGATGCCTTTGGCAGATGAAGTAAGCCTGGAACTCAGGGCTTCCTGGTTAAAGAAATCACAGCCCTAGGCTGAACCCTAACCCTAATCCTAGGCAGATAAATCAGCCTAGGTATAGGGATGGTGCCAAGGAAAAAGCTGTGAAAGCTGCCATGTTGTTGCACTTTTGTACTCCCCTTGGGATGCCTTGAACAGCTGCAGTGTGCCTGGAGCTAAGGGCTTCCTAGTTTTAAAAATCCTAGCCCTAGGCCTAAGCCTAACCGTAACCCTGGGAAGGTAAATCAGCCTGGTGTTAGGCGTCTTGCCAAGGAAAAAGCCGTGAAAGCAGCCATGTTGTGGCACTTTTGCACTCCCTTTTGGATGCCTTTCACAGCTCCAGTGTGCCTGGAACTCAGGGCTTCCTGCTTTTAAAAATCCTAGCCCTAGGCCGAACCCCAACCCTAAGACGAGAAAGGCAAATCAGCCAGGAATTAGGCATGTCCCCAAGGAAAAAGCTGTGGAGGCAGGCATGTTGTGGTACTTTTGCGCTCTTCTTGGCTAGCCCCTCGCAGCTGCTGTGTTCTTGGAACTCAGGGCTTTCTGGTTAATAGAGCCCTTACCCTAGGCGTAACTCAAACCTTAACCCTAGGAAGGAAAATCAGCCTATGGTTCGGGATGGTCTCATGGAAATATCAGTGGTGGCAGCCAGGTTGAGTCACTTTTGCGCTCCCCTTGGGATGCCTTTCGCAGCTGCAGTGTGCCTGGAGCCCAGGGCTTCCTGGTTTTAAAAGTCCTAGGCCTAAGCCTAACAGTAACCCTAGGAAGGTAAATCAGCCGGGTATTAGGGTTCTTCCTAAGGGAAAAGCCGTGAAAGGAGCCATGTTGTGGCACTTCTGCACTCCCTTTGGGATGCCTTTGGCAGATGAAGTAAGCCTGGAACTCAGGGCTTCCTGGTTAAAGAAATCCAAGCCCTAGGCTGAACCCTAACCCTAACCCTAGGCAGATAAATCAGCCTAGGTATAGGGATGGTGCCAAGGAAAAAGCTGTGAAAGCTGCCATGTTGTTGCACTTTTGTATTCCCCTTGGGATGCCTTGAACAGCTGCACTGTGCCTGGAGCTAAGGGCTTCCTAGTTTTAAAAATCCTAGCCCTAGGCCTAAGCCTAACAGTAACCCTGGGAAGGCAAATCAGCCTGGTGTTAGGCGTCTTGCCAAGGAAAAAGCCGTGAAAGCAGCCATGTTGTGGCACTTTTGCACTCCCTTTTGGATGCCTTTCACAGCTGCAGTGTGCCTGGAACTCAGGGCTTCCTGCTTTTAAAAATCCTAGCCCTAGGCCGAACCCCAACCCTAAGACGAGAAAGGCAAATCAGCCAGGAATTAGGCATGTCCCCAAGGAAAAAGCTGTGGAGGCAGGCATGTTGTGGTACTTTTGCGCTCTTCTTGGGTAGTCCTTCGCAGTTGCTGTGTTCTTGGAACTCAGGGCTTTCTGGTAATAGAACCCTTACCCTAGGCGTAACTCAAACCTTAACCCTAGGAAGGAAAATCAGCCTATGGTTCGGGATGGTCTCATGGAAATATCAGTGGTGGCAGCCAAGTTGCGTCACTTTTGCGCTCCCCTTGGGATGCCTTTCGCAGCTGCAGTGTGCCTGGAGCCCAGGGCTTCCTGGTTTTAAAAGTCCTAGGCCTAAGCCTAACAGTAACCCTAGGAAGGTAAATCAGCCGGGTATTAGGGTTCTTCCTAAGGGAAAAGCCGTGAAAGCAGCCATGTTGTGGCACTTCTGCACTCCCTTTGGGATGCCTTTGGCAGATGAAGTAAGCCTGGAACTCAGGGCTTCCTGGTTAAAGAAATCCAAGCCCTAGGCTGAACCCTAACCCTAATCCTAGGCAGATAAATCAGCCTAGGTATAGGGATGGTGCCAAGGAAAAAGCTGTGAAAGCTGCCATGTTGTTGCACTTTTGTACTCCCCTTGGGATGCCTTGAACAGCTGCAGTGTGCCTGGAGCTAAGGGCTTCCTAGTTTTAAAAATCCTAGCCCTAGGCCTAAGCCTAACAGTAACCCTGGGAAGGCAAATCAGCCTGGTGTTAGGCTTCTTGCCAAGGAAAAAGCCGTGAAAGCAGCCATGTTGTGGCACTTTTGCACTCCCTTTTGGATGCCTTTCACAGCTCCACTGTGCCTGGAACTCAGGGCTTCCTGCTTTTAAAAATCCTAGCCCTAGGCCGAACCTCAAACGTAAGACGAGAAAGGCAAATCAGCCAGGAATTAGGCATGTCCCCAAGGAAAAAGCTGTGGAGGCAGGCATGTTGTGGTACTTTTGCGCTCTTCTTGGGTAGTCCTTCACAGCTGCTGTGTTCTTGGAACTCAGGGCTTTCTGGTTAATAGACCCTTACCCTAGGCGTAACTAAACCTTAACCCTAGGAAGGAAAATCAACCTATGGTTCGGGATGGTCTCATGGAAATATCAGTGGTGGCAGCCAAGTTGCGTCACTTTTGCGCTCCCCTTGGGATGCCTTTCGCAGCTGCAGTGTGCCTGGAGCCCAGGGCTTCCTGGTTTTAAAAGTCCTAGGCCTAAGCCTAACAGTAACCCTAGGAAGGTAAATCAGCCGGGTATTAGGGTTCTTCCTAAGGGAAAAGCCGTGAAAGCAGCCATGTTGTGGCACTTCTGCACGCCCTTTGGGATGCCTTTGGCAGATGAAGTAAGCCTGGAACTCAGGGCTTCCTGGTTAAAAAAATCCAAGCCCTAGGCTGAACCCTAACCCTAACCCTAGGCAGATAAATCAGCCTAGGTATAGGGATGGTGCCAAGGAAAAAGCTGTGAAAGCTGCCATGTTGTTGCACTTTTGTACTCCCCTTGGGATGCCTTGAACAGCTGCAGTGTGCCTGGAGCTAAGGGCTTCCTAGTTTTAAAAATCCTAGCCCTAGGCCTAAGCCTAACAGTAACCCTGGGAAGGTAAATCAGCCTGGTGTTAGGCGTCTTGCCAAGGAAAAAGCCGTGAAAGCAGCCATGTTGTGGCACTTTTGCACTCCCTTTTGGATGCCTTTCACAGCTGCAGTGTGCCTGGAACTCAGGGCTTCCTGATTTTAAAAAATCCTAGCCCTAGGCCGAACCCCAACCCTAAGACGAGAAAGGCAAATCAGCCAGGAATTAGGCATGTCCCCAAGGAAAAAGCTGTGGAGGCAGGCATGTTGTGCTACTTTTGCGCTCTTCTTGGCTAGTCCTTCGCAGTTGCTGTGTTCTTGGAACTCAGGGCTTTCTGGTTAATAGACCCTTACCCTAGGCGTAACTCAAACCTTAACCCTAGGAAGGAAAATCAGCCTATGGTTCGGGATGGTCTCATGGAAATATCAGTGGTGGCAGCCAAGTTGCGTCACTTTTGCGCTCCCCTTGGGATGCCTTTTGCAGCCGCAGTGTGCCTGGAGCCCAGGGCTTCCTGGTTTTAAAAGTCCTAGGCCTAAGCCTAACAGTAACCCTAGGAAGGTAAATCAGCCGGGTATTAGGGTTCTTCCTAAGGGAAAAGCCGTGAAAGCAGCCATGTTGTGGCACTTCTGCACTCCCTTTGGGATGCCTTTGGCAGATGAAGTAAGCCTGGAACTCAGGGCTTCCTGGTTAAAGAAATCCAAGCCCTAGGCTGAACCCTAACCCTAACCCTAGGCAGATAAATCAGCCTAGGTATAGGGATGGTGCCAAGGAAAAAGCTGAGAAAGCTGCCATGTTGTTGCACTTTTGTACTCCCCTTGGGATGCCTTGAACAGCTGCAGTGTGCCTGGAGCTAAGGGCTTCCTAGTTTTAAAAATCCTAGCCCTAGGCCTAAGCCTAACAGTAACCCTGGGAAGGTAAATCAGCCTGGTGTTAGGCTTCTTGCCAAGGAAAAAGCCGTGAAAGCAGCCATGTTGTGGCACTTTTGCACTCCCTTTTGGATGCCTTTCACAGCTGCAGTGTGCCTGGAACTCAGGGCTTCCTGCTTTTAAAAATCCTAGCCCTAGGCCGAACCCCAACCCTAAGACGAGAAAGGCAAATCAGCCAGGAATTAGGCATGTCCCCAAGGAAAAAGCTGTGGAGGCAGGCATGTTGTGCTACTTTTGCGCTCTTCTTGGCTAGTCCTTCGCAGCTGCTGTGTTCTTGGAACTCAGGGCTTTCTGGTTAATAGACCCTTACCCTAGGCGTAACTCAAACCTTAACCCTAGGAAGGAAAATCAGCCTATGGTTCCGGATGGTCTCATGGAAATATCAGTGGTGGCAGCCATGTTGCGTCACTTTTGCGCTCCCCTTGGGATGCCTTTCGCAGCTGCAGTGTGCCTGGAGCCCAGGGCTTCCTGGTTTTAAAAGTCCTAGGCCTAAGCCTAACAGTAACCCTAGGAAGGTAAATCAGCCGGGTATTAGGGTTCTTCCTAAGGGAAAAGCCGTGAAAGCAGCCATGTTGTGGCACTTCTGCACTCCCTTTGGGATGCCTTTGGCAGATGAAGTAAGCCTGGAACTCAGGGCTTCCTGGTTAAAAAAATCCAAGCCCTAGGCTGAACCCTAACCCTAACCCTAGGCAGATAAATCAGCCTAGGTATAGGGATGGTGCCAAGGAAAAAGCTGTGAAAGCTGCCATGTTGTTGCACTTTTGTACTCCCCTTGGGATGCCTTGAACAGCTGCAGTGTGCCTGGAGCTAAGGGCTTCTTAGTTTTAAAAATCCTAGCCCTAGGCCTAAGCCTAACAGTAACCCTGGGAAGGTAAATCAGCCTGGTGTTAGGCGTCTTGCCAAGGAAAAAGCCGTGAAAGCAGCCATGTTGTGGCACTTTTGCACTCCCTTTTGGATGCCTTTCACAGCTGCAGTGTGCCTGGAACTCAGGGCTTCCTGATTTTAAAAAATCCTAGCCCTAGGCCGAACCCCAACCCTAAGACGAGAAAGGCAAATCAGCCAGGAATTAGGCATGTCCCCAAGGAAAAAGCTGTGGAGGCAGGCATGTTGTGCTACTTTTGCGCTCTTCTTGGCTAGTCCTTCGCAGTTGCTGTGTTCTTGGAACTCAGGGCTTTCTGGTTAATAGACCCTTACCCTAGGCGTAACTCAAACCTTAACCCTAGGAAGGAAAATCAGCCTATGGTTCGGGATGGTCTCATGGAAATATCAGTGGTGGCAGCCAAGTTGCGTCACTTTTGCGCTCCCCTTGGGATGCCTTTTGCAGCCGCAGTGTGCCTGGAGCCCAGGGCTTCCTGGTTTTAAAAGTCCTAGGCCTAAGCCTAACAGTAACCCTAGGAAGGTAAATCAGCCGGGTATTAGGGTTCTTCCTAAGGGAAAAGCCGTGAAAGCAGCCATGTTGTGGCACTTCTGCACTCCCTTTGGGATGCCTTTGGCAGATGAAGTAAGCCTGGAACTCAGGGCTTCCTGGTTAAAGAAATCCAAGCCCTAGGCTGAACCCTAACCCTAACCCTAGGCAGATAAATCAGCCTAGGTATAGGGATGGTGCCAAGGAAAAAGCTGTGAAAGCTGCCATGTTGTTGCACTTTTGTACTCCCCTTGGGATGCCTTGAACAGCTGCAGTGTGCCTGGAGCTAAGGGCTTCCTAGTTTTAAAAATCCTAGCCCTAGGCCTAAGCCTAACAGTAACCCTGGGAAGGTAAATCAGCCTGGTGTTAGGCTTCTTGCCAAGGAAAAAGCCGTGAAAGCAGCCATGTTGTGGCACTTTTGCACTCCCTTTTGGATGCCTTTCACAGCTGCAGTGTGCCTGGAACTCAGGGCTTCCTGCTTTTAAAAATCCTAGCCCTAGGCCGAACCCCAACCCTAAGACGAGAAAGGCAAATCAGCCAGGAATTAGGCATGTCCCCAAGGAAAAAGCTGTGGAGGCAGGCATGTTGTGCTACTTTTGCGCTCTTCTTGGCTAGTCCTTCGCAGCTGCTGTGTTCTTGGAACTCAGGGCTTTCTGGTTAATAGACCCTTACCCTAGGCGTAACTCAAACCTTAACCCTAGGAAGGAAAATCAGCCTATGGTTCGGGATGGTCTCATGGAAATATCAGTGGTGGCAGCCATGTTGCGTCACTTTTGCGCTCCCCTTGGGATGCCTTTCGCAGCTGCAGTGTGCCTGGAGCCCAGGGCTTCCTGGTTTTAAAAGTCCTAGGCCTAAGCCTAACAGTAACCCTAGGAAGGTAAATCAGCCGGGTATTAGGGTTCTTCCTAAGGGAAAAGCCGTGAAAGCAGCCATGTTGTGGCACTTCTGCACTCCCTTTGGGATGCCTTTGGCAGATGAAGTAAGCCTGGAACTCAGGGCTTCCTGGTTAAAAAAATCCAAGCCCTAGGCTGAACCCTAACCCTAACCCTAGGCAGATAAATCAGCCTAGGTATAGGGATGGTGCCAAGGAAAAAGCTGTGAAAGCTGCCATGTTGTTGCACTTTTGTACTCCCCTTGGGATGCCTTGAACAGCTGCAGTGTGCCTGGAGCTAAGGGCTTCTTAGTTTTAAAAATCCTAGCCCTAGGCCTAAGCCTAACAGTAACCCTGGGAAGGTAAATCAGCCTGGTGTTAGGCGTCTTGCCAAGGAAAAAGCCGTGAAAGCAGCCATGTTGTGGCACTTTTGCACTCCCTTTTGGATGCCTTTCACAGCTCCAGTGTGCCTGGAACTCAGGGCTTCCTGATTTTAAAAATCCTAGCCCTAGGCCGAACCCCAACCCTAAGACGAGAAAGGCAAATCAGCCAGTAATTAGGCATGTCCACAAGGAAAAAGGTGTGGAGGCAGGCATGTTGTGGTACTTTTGCGCTCTTCTTGGCTAGTCCTTCGCAGCTGCTGTGTTCTTGGAACTCAGGGCTTTCTGGTAAATAGAAACCTTACCCTAGGCGTAACTCAAACCTTAACCCTAGGAAGGAAAATCAGCCTATGGTTCGGGATGGTCTCATGGAAATATCAGTGGTGGCAGCCAAGTTGCGTCACTTTTGCGCTCCCCTTGGGATGCCTTTCGCAGCTGCAGTGTGCCTGGAGCCCAGGGCTTCCTGGTTTTAAAAGTCCTAGGCCTAAGCCTAACAGTAACCCTAGGAAGGTAAATCAGCCGGGTATTAGGGTTCTTCCTAAGGGAAAAGCCGTGAAAGCAGCCATGTTGTGGCACTTCTGCACTCCCTTTGGGATGCCTTTGGCAGATGAAGTAAGCCTGGAACTCAGGGCTTCCTGGTTAAAGAAATCACAGCCCTAGGCTGAACCCTAACCCTAACCCTAGGCAGATAAATCAGCCTAGGTATAGGGATGGTGCCAAGGAAAAAGCTGAGAAAGCTGCCATGTTGTTGCACTTTTGTACTCCCCTTGGGATGCCTTGAACAGCTGCAGTGTGCCTGGAGCTAAGGGCTTCCTAGTTTTAAAAATCCTAGCCCTAGACCTAAGCCTAACAGTAACCCTGGGAAGGTAAATCAGCCTGGTGTTAGGCGTCTTGCCAAGGAAAAAGCCGTGAAAGCAGCCATGTTGTGGCACTTTTGCACTCCCTTTTGGATGCCTTTCACAGCTGCAGTGTGCCTGGAACTCAGGGCTTCCTGATTTTAAAAATCCTAGCCCTAGGCCAAACCCCAACCCTAAGACGAGAAAGGCAAATCAGCCAGGAATTAGGCATGTCCCCAAGGAAAAAGCTGTGGAGGCAGGCATGTTGTGCTACTTTTGCGCTCTTCTTGGCTAGTCCTTCGCAGCTGCTGTGTTCTTGGAACTCAGGGCTTTCTGGTAAATAGAAACCTTACCCTAGGCGTAACTCAAACCTTAACCCTAGGAAGGAAAATCAGCCTATGGTTCGGGATGGTCTCATGGAAATATCAGTGGTGGCAGCCAAGTTGCGTCACTTTTGCGCTCCCCTTGGGATGCCTTTCGCAGCTGCAGTGTGCCTGGAGCCCAGGGCTTCCTGGTTTTAAAAGTCCTAGGCCTAAGCCTAACAGTAACCCTAGGAAGGTAAATCAGCCGGGTATTAGGGTTCTTCCTAAGGGAAAAGCCGTGAAAGCAGCCATGTTGTGGCACTTCTGCACTCCCTTTGGGATGCCTTTGGCAGATGAAGTAAGCCTGGAACTCAGGGCTTCCTGGTTAAAGAAATCACAGCCCTAGGCTGAACCCTAATCCTAACCCTAGGCAGATAAATCAGCCTAGGTATAGGGATGGTGCCAAGGAAAAAGCTGAGAAAGCTGCCATGTTGTTGCACTTTTGTACTCCCCTTGGGATGCCTTGAACAGCTGCAGTGTGCCTGGAGCTAAGGGCTTCCTAGTTTTAAAAATCCTAGCCCTAGGCCTAAGCCTAACAGTAACCCTGGGAAGGTAAATCAGCCTGGTGTTAGGCGTCTTGCCAAGGAAAAAGCCGTGAAAGCAGCCATGTTGTGGCACTTTTGCACTCCCTTTTGGATGCCTTTCACAGCTGCAGTGTGCCTGGAACTCAGGGCTTCCTGATTTTAAAAATCCTAGCCCTAGGCCAAACCCCAACCCTAAGACGAGAAAGGCAAATCAGCCAGGAATTAGGCATGTCCCCAAGGAAAAAGCTGTGGAGGCAGGCATGTTGTGGTACTTTTGCGCTCTTCTTGGCTAGTCCTTCGCAGCTGCTGTGTTCTTGGAACTCAGGGCTTTCTGGTAAATAGAAACCTTACCCTAGGCGTAACTCAAACCTTAACCCTAGGAAGGAAAATCAGCCTATGGTTCGGGATGGTCTCATGGAAATATCAGTGGTGGCAGCCAAGTTGCGTCACTTTTGCGCTCCCCTTGGGATGCCTTTCGCAGCTGCAGTGTGCCTGGAGCCCAGGGCTTCCTGGTTTTAAAAGTCCTAGGCCTAAGCCTAACAGTAACCCTAGGAAGGTAAATCAGCTGGATATTAGGGTTCTTCCTAAGGGAAAAGCCGTGAAAGCAGCCATGTTGTGGCACTTCTGCACTCCCTTTGGGATGCCTTTGGCAGATGAAGTAAGCCTGGAACTCAGGGCTTCCTGGTTAAAGAAATCCAAGCCCTAGGCTGAACCCTAACCCTAACCCTAGGCAGATAAATCAGCCTAGGTATAGGGATGGTGCCAAGGAAAAAGCTGTGAAAGCTGCCATGTTGTTGCACTTTTGTACTCCCCTTGGGATGCCTTGAACAGCTGCAGTGTGCCTGGAGCTAAGGGCTTCCTAGTTTTAAAAATCCTAGCCCTAGGCCTAAGCCTAACAGTAACCCTGGGAAGGTAAATCAGCCTGGTGTTAGGCGTCTTGCCAAGGAAAAAGCCGTGAAAGCAGCCATGTTGTGGCACTTTTGCACTCCCTTTTGGATGCCTTTCACAGCTGCAGTGTGCCTGGAACTCAGGGCTTCCTGCTTTTAAAAATCCTAGCCCTAGGCCGAACCCCAACCCTAAGACGAGAAAGGCAAATCAGCCAGGAATTAGGCATGTCCCCAAGGAAAAAGCTGTGGAGGCAGGCATGTTGTGGTACTTTTGCGCTCTTCTTGGCTAGTCCTTCGCAGCTGCTGTGTTCTTGGAACTCAGGGCTTTCTGGTTAATAGACCCTTACCCTAGGCGTAACTCAAACCTTAACCCTAGGAAGGAAAATCAGCCTATGGTTCGGGATGGTCTCATGGAAATATCAGTGGTGGCAGCCAAGTTGCGTCACTTTTGCGCTCCCCTTGGGATGCCTTTCGCAGCTGCAGTGTGCCTGGAGCCCAGGGCTTCCTGGTTTTAAAAGTCCTAGGCCTAAGCCTAACAGTAACCCTAGGAAGGTAAATCAGCCGGGTATTAGGGTTCTTCCTAAGGGAAAAGCCGTGAAAGCAGCCATGTTGTGGCACTTCTGCACTCCCTTTGGGATGCCTTTGGCAGATGAAGTAAGCCTGGAACTCAGGGCTTCCTGGTTAAAGAAATCACAGCCCTAGGCTGAACCCTAACCCTAATCCTAGGCAGATAAATCAGCCTAGGTATAGGGATGGTGCCAAGGAAAAAGCTGTGAAAGCTGCCATGTTGTTGCACTTTTGTACTCCCCTTGGGATGCCTTGAACAGCTGCAGTGTGCCTGGAGCTAAGGGCTTCCTAGTTTTAAAAATCCTAGCCCTAGGCCTAAGCCTAACCGTAACCCTGGGAAGGTAAATCAGCCTGGTGTTAGGCGTCTTGCCAAGGAAAAAGCCGTGAAAGCAGCCATGTTGTGGCACTTTTGCACTCCCTTTTGGATGCCTTTCACAGCTGCAGTGTGCCTGGAACTCAGGGCTTCCTGCTTTTAAAAATCCTAGCCCTAGGCCGAACCCCAACCCTAAGACGAGAAAGGCAAATCAGCCAGGAATTAGGCATGTCCCCAAGGAAAAAGCTGTGGAGGCAGGCATGTTGTGGTACTTTTGCGCTCTTCTTGGGTAGTCCTTCGCAGTTGCTGTGTTCTTGGAACTCAGGGCTTTCTGGTAATAGAACCCTTACCCTAGGCGTAACTCAAACCTTAACCCTAGGAAGGAAAATCAGCCTATGGTTCGGGATGGTCTCATGGAAATATCAGTGGTGGCAGCCATGTTGCGTCACTTTTGCGCTCCCCTTGGGATGCCTTTCGCAGCTGCAGTGTGCCTGGAGCCCAGGGCTTCCTGGTTTTAAAAGTCCTAGGCCTAAGCCTAACAGTAACCCTAGGAAGGTAAATCAGCCGGGTATTAGGGTTCTTCCTAAGGGAAAAGCCGTGAAAGCAGCCATGTTGTGGCACTTCTGCACTCCCTTTGGGATGCCTTTGGCAGATGAAGTAAGCCTGGAACTCAGGGCTTCCTGGTTAAAAAAATCCAAGCCCTAGGCTGAACCCTAACCCTAACCCTAGGCAGATAAATCAGCCTAGGTATAGGGATGGTGCCAAGGAAAAAGCTGTGAAAGCTGCCATGTTGTTGCACTTTTGTACTCCCCTTGGGATGCCTTGAACAGCTGCAGTGTGCCTGGAGCTAAGGGCTTCTTAGTTTTAAAAATCCTAGCCCTAGGCCTAAGCCTAACAGTAACCCTGGGAAGGTAAATCAGCCTGGTGTTAGGCGTCTTGCCAAGGAAAAAGCCGTGAAAGCAGCCATGTTGTGGCACTTTTGCACTCCCTTTTGGATGCCTTTCACAGCTGCAGTGTGCCTGGAACTCAGGGCTTCCTGCTTTTAAAAATCCTAGCCCTAGGCCGAACCCCAACCCTAAGACGAGAAAGGCAAATCAGCCAGTAATTAGGCATGTCCACAAGGAAAAAGGTGTGGAGGCAGGCATGTTGTGGTACTTTTGCGCTCTTCTTGGCTAGTCCTTCGCAGCTGCTGTGTTCTTGGAACTCAGGGCTTTCTGGTAAATAGAAACCTTACCCTAGGCGTAACTCAAACCTTAACCCTGGGAAGGAAAATCAGCCTATGGTTCGGGATGGTCTCATGGAAATATCAGTGGTGGCAGCCAAGTTGCGTCACTTTTGCGCTCCCCTTGGGATGCCTTTCGCAGCTGCAGTGTGCCTGGAGCCCAGGGCTTCCTGGTTTTAAAAGTCCTAGGCCTAAGCCTAACAGTAACCCTAGGAAGGTAAATCAGCCGGGTATTAGGGTTCTTCCTAAGGGAAAAGCCGTGAAAGCAGCCATGTTGTGGCACTTCTGCACTCCCTTTGGGATGCCTTTGGCAGATGAAGTAAGCCTGGAACTCAGGGCTTCCTGGTTAAAGAAATCACAGCCCTAGGCTGAACCCTAACCCTAACCCTAGGCAGATAAATCAGCCTAGGTATAGGGATGGTGCCAAGGAAAAAGCTGTGAAAGCTGCCATGTTGTTGCACTTTTGTACTCCCCTTGGGATGCCTTGAACAGCTGCAGTGTGCCTGGAGCTAAGGGCTTCCTAGTTTTAAAAATCCTAGCCCTAGGCCTAAGCCTAACAGTAACCCTGGGAAGGTAAATCAGCCTGGTGTTAGGCGTCTTGCCAAGGAAAAAGCCGTGAAAGCAGCCATGTTGTGGCACTTTTGCACTCCCTTTTGGATGCCTTTCACAGCTGCAGTGTGCCTGGAACTCAGGGCTTCCTGATTTTAAAAAATCCTAGCCCTAGGCCGAACCCCAACCCTAAGACGAGAAAGGCAAATCAGCCAGGAATTAGGCATGTCCCCAAGGAAAAAGCTGTGGAGGCAGGCATGTTGTGCTACTTTTGCGCTCTTCTTGGCTAGTCCTTCGCAGTTGCTGTGTTCTTGGAACTCAGGGCTTTCTGGTTAATAGACCCTTACCCTAGGCGTAACTCAAACCTTAACCCTAGGAAGGAAAATCAGCCTATGGTTCGGGATGGTCTCATGGAAATATCAGTGGTGGCAGCCAAGTTGCGTCACTTTTGCGCTCCCCTTGGGATGCCTTTTGCAGCCGCAGTGTGCCTGGAGCCCAGGGCTTCCTGGTTTTAAAAGTCCTAGGCCTAAGCCTAACAGTAACCCTAGGAAGGTAAATCAGCCGGGTATTAGGGTTCTTCCTAAGGGAAAAGCCGTGAAAGCAGCCATGTTGTGGCACTTCTGCACTCCCTTTGGGATGCCTTTGGCAGATGAAGTAAGCCTGGAACTCAGGGCTTCCTGGTTAAAGAAATCCAAGCCCTAGGCTGAACCCTAACCCTAACCCTAGGCAGATAAATCAGCCTAGGTATAGGGATGGTGCCAAGGAAAAAGCTGTGAAAGCTGCCATGTTGTTGCACTTTTGTACTCCCCTTGGGATGCCTTGAACAGCTGCAGTGTGCCTGGAGCTAAGGGCTTCCTAGTTTTAAAAATCCTAGCCCTAGGCCTAAGCCTAACAGTAACCCTGGGAAGGTAAATCAGCCTGGTGTTAGGCTTCTTGCCAAGGAAAAAGCCGTGAAAGCAGCCATGTTGTGGCACTTTTGCACTCCCTTTTGGATGCCTTTCACAGCTCCAGTGTGCCTGGAACTCAGGGCTTCCTGCTTTTAAAAATCCTAGCCCTAGGCCGAACCCCAACCCTAAGACGAGAAAGGCAAATCAGCCAGGAATTAGGCATGTCCCCAAGGAAAAAGCTGTGGAGGCAGGCATGTTGTGGTACTTTTGCGCTCTTCTTGGGTAGTCCTTCGCAGCTGCTGTGTTCTTGGAACTCAGGGCTTTCTGGTTAATAGACCCTTACCCTAGGCGTAACTCAAACCTTAACCCTAGGAAGGAAAATCAGCCTATGGTTCGGGATGGTCTCATGGAAATATCAGTGGTGGCAGCCAAGTTGCGTCACTTTTGCGCTCCCCTTGGGATGCCTTTCGCAGCTGCAGTGTGCCTGGAGCCCAGGGCTTCCTGGTTTTAAAAGTCCTAGGCCTAAGCCTAACAGTAACCCTAGGAAGGTAAATCAGCCGGGTATTAGGGTTCTTCCTAAGGGAAAAGCCGTGAAAGCAGCCATGTTGTGGCACTTCTGCACTCCCTTTGGGATGCCTTTGGCAGATGAAGTAAGCCTGGAATTCAGGGCTTCCTGGTTAAAAAAATCCAAGCCCTAGGCTGAACCCTAACACTAACCCTAGGCAGATAAATCAGCCTAGGTATAGGGATGGTGCCAAGGAAAAAGCTGTGAAAGCTGCCATGTTGTTGCACTTTTGTACTCCCCTTGGGATGCCTTGAACAGCTGCAGTGTGCCTGGAGCTAAGGGCTTCCTAGTTTTAAAAATCCTAGCCCTAGGCCTAAGCCTAACAGTAACCCTGGGAAGGTAAATCAGCCTGGTGTTAGGCTTCTTGCCAAGGAAAAAGCCGTGAAAGCAGCCATGTTGTGGCACTTTTGCACTCCCTTTTGGATGCCTTTCACAGCTGCAGTGTGCCTGGAACTCAGGGCTTCCTGCTTTTAAAAATCCTAGACCTAGGCCGAACCCCAACCCTAAGACGAGAAAGGCAAATCAGCCAGGAATTAGGCATGTCCCCAAGGAAAAAGCTGTGGAGGCAGGCATGTTGTGGTACTTTTGCGCTCTTCTTGGGTAGTCCTTCGCAGCTGCTGTGTTCTTGGAACTCAGGGCTTTCTGGTTAATAGACCCTTACCCTAGGCGTAACTCAAACCTTAACCCTAGGAAGGAAAATCAGCCTATGGTTCGGGATGGTCTCATGGAAATATCAGTGGTGGCAGCCAAGTTGCGTCACTTTTGCGCTCCCCTTGGGATGCCTTTCGCAGCTGCAGTGTGCCTGGAGCCCAGGGCTTCCTGGTTTTAAAAGTCCTAGGCCTAAGCCTAACAGTAACCCTAGGAAGGTAAATCAGCCGGGTATTAGGGTTCTTCCTAAGGGAAAAGCCGTGAAAGCAGCCATGTTGTGGCACTTCTGCACTCCCTTTGGGATGCCTTTGGCAGATGAAGTAAGCCTGGAACTCAGGGCTTCCTGGTTAAAAAAATCCAAGCCCTAGGCTGAACCCTAACCCTAACCCTAGGCAGATAAATCAGCCTAGGTATAGGGATGGTGCCAAGGAAAAAGCTGTGAAAGCTGCCATGTTGTTGCACTTTTGTACTCCCCTTGGGATGCCTTGAACAGCTGCAGTGTGCCTGGAGCTAAGGGCTTCCTAGTTTTAAAAATCCTAGCCCTAGGCCTAAGCCTAACAGTAACCCTGGGAAGGTAAATCAGCCTGGTGTTAGGCTTCTTGCCAAGGAAAAAGCCGTGAAAGCAGCCATGTTGTGGCACTTTTGCACTCCCTTTTGGATGCCTTTCACAGCTCCAGTGTGCCTGGAACTCAGGGCTTCCTGCTTTTAAAAATCCTAGCCCTAGGCCGAACCCCAACCCTAAGACGAGAAAGGCAAATCAGCCAGGAATTAGGCATGTCCCCAAGGAAAAAGCTGTGGAGGCAGGCATGTTGTGCTACTTTTGCGCTCTTCTTGGCTAGTCCTTCGCAGCTGCTGTGTTCTTGGAACTCAGGGCTTTCTGGTTAATAGACCCTTACCCTAGGCGTAACTCAAACCTTAACCCTAGGAAGGAAAATCAGCCTATGGTTCCGGATGGTCTCATGGAAATATCAGTGGTGGCAGCCAAGTTGAGTCACTTTTGCGCTCCCCTTGGGATGCCTTTCGCAGCTGCAGTGTGCCTGGAGCCCAGGGCTTCCTGGTTTTAAAAGTCCTAGGCCTAAGCCTAACAGTAACCCTAGGAAGGTAAATCAGCCGGGTATTAGGGTTCTTCCTAAGGGAAAAGCCGTGAAAGCAGCCATGTTGTGGCACTTCTGCACTCCCTTTGGGATGCCTTTGGCAGATGAAGTAAGCCTGGAACTCAGGGCTTCCTGGTTAAAGAAATCCAAGCCCTAGGCTGAACCCTAACCCTAACCCTAGGCAGATAAATCAGCCTAGGTATAGGGATGGTGCCAAGGAAAAAGCTGTGAAAGCTGCCATGTTGTTGCACTTTTGTACTCCCCTTGGGATGCCTTGAACAGCTGCAGTGTGCCTGGAGCCCAGGGCTTCCTAGTTTCAAAAATCCTAGCCCTAGGCCTAAGCCTAACAGTAACCCTGGGAAGGTAAATCAGCCTGGTGTTAGGCGTCTTGCCAAGGAAAAAGCCGTGAAAGCAGCCATGTTGTGGCACTTTTGCACTCCCTTTTGGATGCCTTTCACAGCTCCAGTGTGCCTGGAACTCAGGGCTTCCTGATTTTAAAAATCCTAGCCCTAGGCCGAACCCCAACCCTAAGACGAGAAAGGCAAATTAGCCAGGAATTAGGCATGTCCCCAAGGAAAAAGCTGTGGAGGCAGGCATGTTGCGGTACTTTTGCGCTCTTCTTGGGTAGTCCATCGCAGCTGCTGTGTTCTTGGAACTCAGGGCTTTCTGGTAATAGAACCCTTACCCTAGGCGTAACTCAAACCTTAACCCTAGGAAGGAAAATCAGCCTATGGTTCGGGATGGTCTCATGGAAATATCAGTGGTGGCAGCCAAGTTGAGTCACTTTTGCGCTCCCCTTGGGATGCCTTTCGCAGCTGCAGTGTGCCTGGAGCCCAGGGCTTCCTGGTTTTAAAAGTCCTAGGCCTAAGCCTAACAGTAACCCTAGGAAGGTAAATCAGCCGGGTATTAGGGTTCTTCCTAAGGGAAAAGCCGTGAAAGCAGCCATGTTGTGGCACTTCTGCACTCCCTTTGGGATGCCTTTGGCAGATGAAGTAAGCCTGGAACTCAGGGCTTCCTGGTTAAAGAAATCCAAGCCCTAGGCTGAACCCTAACCCTAACCCTAGGCAGATAAATCAGCCTAGGTATAGGGATGGTGCCAAGGAAAAAGCTGTGAAAGCTGCCATGTTGTTGCACTTTTGTACTCCCCTTGGGATGCCTTGAACAGCTGCAGTATGCCTGGAGCTAAGGGCTTCCTAGTTTTAAAAATCCTAGCCCTAGGCCTAAGCCTAACAGTAACCCTGGGAAGGTAAATCAGCCTGGTGTTAGGCTTCTTGCCAAGGAAAAAGCCGTGAAAGCAGCCATGTTGTGGCACTTTTGCACTCCCTTTTGGATGCCTTTCACAGCTCCACTGTGCCTGGAACTCAGGGCTTCCTGATTTTAAAAATCCTAGCCCTAGGCCGAACCCCAGCCCTAAGACGAGAAAGGCAAATCAGCCAGGAATTAGGCATGTCCCCAAGGAAAAAGCTGTGGAGGCAGGCATGTTGTGGTACTTTTGCGCTCTTCTTGGGTAGTCCTTCGCAGTTGCTGTGTTCTTGGAACTCAGGGCTTTCTGGTTAATAGAACCCTTACCCTAGGCGTAACTCAAACCTTAACCCTAGGAAGGAAAATCAGCCTATGGTTCAGGATGGTCTCATGGAAATATCAGTGGTGGCAGCCAAGTTGCGTCACTTTTGCGCTCCCCTTGGGATGCCTTTCGCAGCTGCAGTGTGCCTGGAGCCCAGGGCTTCCTGGTTTTAAAAGTCCTAGGCCTAAGCCTAACAGTAACCCTAGGAAGGTAAATCAGCCGGGTATTAGGGTTCTTCCTAAGGGAAAAGCCGTGAAAGCAGCCATGTTGTGGCACTTCTGCACTCCCTTTGGGATGCCTTTGGCAGATGAAGTAAGCCTGGAACTCAGGGCTTCCTGGTTAAAGAAACCACAGCCCTAGGCTGAACCCTAACCCTAACCCTAGGCAGATAAATCAGCCTAGGTATAGGGATGGTGCCAAGGAAAAAGCTGTGAAAGCTGCCATGTTGTTCTACTTTTGTACTCCCCTTGGGATGCCTTGAACAGCTGCAGTGTGCCTGGAGCTAAGGGCTTCCTAGTTTTAAAAATCCTAGCCCTAGGCCTAAGCCTAACAGTAACCCTGGGAAGGCAAATCAGCCTGGTGTTAGGCTTCTTGCCAAGGAAAAAGCCGTGAAAGCAGCCATGTTGTGGCACTTTTGCACTCCCTTTTGGATGCCTTTCACAGCTGCAGTGTGGTTGGAACTCAGGGCTTCCTGATTTTAAAAATCCTAGCCCTAGGCCGAACCTCAAACCTAAGACGAGAAAGGCAAATCAGCCAGGAATTAGGCATGTCCCCAAGGAAAAAGCTGTGGAGGCAGGCATGTTGTGGTACTTTTGCGCTCTTCTTGGCTAGTCCTTCGCAGCTGCTGTGTTCTTGGAACTCAGGGCTTTCTGGTTAATAGAACCCTTACCCTAGGCGTAAATCAAACCTTAACCCTAGGAAGGAAAATCAACCTATGGTTCGGGATGGTCTCATGGAAATATCAGTGGTGGCAGCCAAGTTGCGTCACTTTTGCGCTCCCCTTGGGATGCCTTTCGCAGCTGCAGTGTGCCTGGAGCCCAGGGCTTCCTGGTTTTAAAAGTCCTAGGCCTAAGCCTAACAGTAACCCTAGGAAGGTAAATCAGCCGGGTATTAGGGTTCTTCCTAAGGGAAAAGCCGTGAAAGCAGCCATGTTGTGGCACTTCTGCACTCCCTTTGGGATGCCTTTGGCAGATGAAGTAAGCCTGGAACTCAGGGCTTCCTGGTTAAAGAAATCACAGCCCTAGGCTGAACCCTAACCCTAACCCTAGGCAGATAAATCAGCCTAGGTATAGGGATGGTGCCAAGGAAAAAGCTGTGAAAGCTGCCATGTTGTTGCACTTTTGTATTCCCCTTGGGATGCCTTGAACAGCTGCAGTGTGCCTGGAGCCCAGGGCTTCCTAGTTTTAAAAATCCTAGCCCTAGGCCTAAGCCTAACAGTAACCCTGGGAAGGCAAATCAGCCTGGTGTTAGGCGTTTTGCCAAGGAAAAAGCCGTGAAAGCAGCCATGTTGTGGCACTTTTGCACTCCCTTTTGGATGCCTTTCACAGCTGCAGTGTGCCTGGAACTCAGGGCTTCCTGCTTTTAAAAATCCTAGCCCTAGGCCGAACCCCAACCCTAAGACGAGAAAGGCAAATCAGCCAGGAATTAGGCATGTCCACAAGGAAAAAGCTGTGGAGGCAGGCATGTTGTGCTACTTTTGCGCTCTTCTTGGGTAGTCCTTCGCAGCTGCTGTGTTCTTGGAACTCAGGGCTTTCTGGTTAATAGAACCCTTACCCTAGGCGTAACTAAACCTTAACCCTAGGAAGGAAAATCAACCTATGGTTCGGGATGGTCTCATGGAAATATCAGTGGTGGCAGCCAAGTTGCGTCACTTTTGCGCTCCCCTTGGGATGCCTTTCGCAGCTGCAGTGTGCCTGGAGCCCAGGGCTTCCTGGTTTTAAAAGTCCTAGGCCTAAGCCTAACAGTAACCCTAGGAAGGTAAATCAGCCGGGTATTAGGGTTCTTCCTAAGGGAAAAGCCGTGAAAGCAGCCATGTTGTGGCACTTCTGCACTCCCTTTGGGATGCCTTTGGCAGATGAAGTAAGCCTGGAACTCAGGGCTTCCTGGTTAAAAAAATCCAAGCCCTAGGCTGAACCCTAACCCTAACCCTAGGCAGATAAATCAGCCTAGGTATAGGGATGGTGCCAAGGAAAAAGCTGTGAAAGCTGCCATGTTGTTGCACTTTTGTACTCCCCTTGGGATGCCTTGAACAGCTGCAGTGTGCCTGGAGCTAAGGGCTTCCAAGTTTTAAAAATCCTAGCCCTAGGCCTAAGCCTAACAGTAACCCTGGGAAGGTAAATCAGCCTGGTGTTAGGCGTCTTGCCAAGGAAAAAGCCGTGAAAGCAGCCATGTTGTGGCACTTTTGCACTCCCTTTTGGATGCCTTTCACAGCTCCAGTGTGCCTGGAACTCAGGGCTTCCTGATTTTAAAAAATCCTAGCCCTAGGCCGAACCCCAACCCTAAGACGAGAAAGGCAAATCAGCCAGGAATTAGGCATGTCCACAAGGAAAAAGCTGTGGAGGCAGGCATGTTGTGGTACTTTTGCGCTCTTCTTGGGTAGTCCTTCGCAGCTGCTGTGTTCTTGGAACTCAGGGCTTTCTGGTTAATAGACCCTTACCCTAGGCGTAACTCAAACCTTAACCCTAGGAAGGAAAATCAGCCTATGGTTCGGGATGGTCTCATGGAAATATCAGTGGTGGCAGCCAAGTTGCGTCACTTTTGCGCTCCCCTTGGGATGCCTTTCGCAGCTGCAGTGTGCCTGGAGCCCAGGGCTTCCTGGTTTTAAAAGTCCTAGGCCTAAGCCTAACAGTAACCCTAGGAAGGTAAATCAGCCGGGTATTAGGGTTCTTCCTAAGGGAAAAGCCGTGAAAGCAGCCATGTTGTGGCACTTCTGCACTCCCTTTGGGATGCCTTTGGCAGATGAAGTAAGCCTGGAACTCAGGGCTTCCTGGTTAAAGAAATCACAGCCCTAGGCTGAACCCTAACCCTAACCCTAGGCAGATAAATCAGCCTAGGTATAGGGATGGTGCCAAGGAAAAAGCTGTGAAAGCTGCCATGTTGTTGCACTTTTGTACTCCCCTTGGGATGCCTTGAACAGCTGCAGTGTGCCTGGAGCTAAGGGCTTCCTAGTTTTAAAAATCCTAGCCCTAGGCCTAAGCCTAACAGTAACCCTGGGAAGGCAAATCAGCCTGGTGTTAGGCGTTTTGCCAAGGAAAAAGCCGTGAAAGCAGCCATGTTGTGGCACTTTTGCACTCCCTTTTGGATGCCTTTCACAGCTCCAGTGTGCCTGGAACTCAGGGCTTCCTGATTTTAAAAATCCTAGCCCTAGGCCGAACCCCAACCCTAAGACGAGAAAGGCAAATCAGCCAGGAATTAGGCATGTCCACAAGGAAAAAGCTGTGGAGGCAGGCATGTTGTGGTACTTTTGCGCTCTTCTTGGCTAGTCCTTCGCAGCTGCTGTGTTCTTGGAACTCAGGGCTTTCTGGTTAATAGAACCCTTACCCTAGGCGTAACTAAACCTTAACCCTAGGAAGGAAAATCAACCTATGGTTCGGGATGGTCTCATGGAAATATCAGTGGTGGCAGCCAAGTTGCGTCACTTTTGCGCTCCCCTTGGGATGCCTTTCGCAGCTGCAGTGTGCCTGGAGCCCAGGGCTTCCTGGTTTTAAAAGTCCTAGGCCTAAGCCTAACAGTAACCCTAGGAAGGTAAATCAGCCGGGTATTAGGGTTCTTCCTAAGGGAAAAGCCGTGAAAGCAGCCATGTTGTGGCACTTCTGCACTCCCTTTGGGATGCCTTTGGCAGATGAAGTAAGCCTGGAACTCAGGGCTTCCTGGTTAAAAAAATCCAAGCCCTAGGCTGAACCCTAACCCTAACCCTAGGCAGATAAATCAGCCTAGGTATAGGGATGGTGCCAAGGAAAAAGCTGTGAAAGCTGCCATGTTGTTGCACTTTTGTACTCCCCTTGGGATGCCTTGAACAGCTGCAGTGTGCCTGGAGCTAAGGGCTTCTTAGTTTTAAAAATCCTAGCCCTAGGCCTAAGCCTAACAGTAACCCTGGGAAGGTAAATCAGCCTGGTGTTAGGCGTCTTGCCAAGGAAAAAGCCGTGAAAGCAGCCATGTTGTGGCACTTTTGCACTCCCTTTTGGATGCCTTTCACAGCTCCAGTGTGTCTGGAACTCAGGGCTTCCTGATTTTAAAAAATCCTAGCCCTAGGCCGAACCCCAACCCTAAGACGAGAAAGGCAAATCAGCCAGGAATTAGGCATGTCCACAAGGAAAAAGCTGTGGAGGCAGGCATGTTGTGGTACTTTTGCGCTCTTCTTGGGTAGTCCTTCGCAGCTGCTGTGTTCTTGGAACTCAGGGCTTTCTGGTTAATAGACCCTTACCCTAGGCGTAACTCAAACCTTAACCCTAGGAAGGAAAATCAGCCTATGGTTCGGGATGGTCTCATGGAAATATCAGTGGTGGCAGCCAAGTTGCGTCACTTTTGCGCTCCCCTTGGGATGCCTTTCGCAGCTGCAGTGTGCCTGGAGCCCAGGGCTTCCTGGTTTTAAAAGTCCTAGGCCTAAGCCTAACAGTAACCCTAGGAAGGTAAATCAGCCGGGTATTAGGGTTCTTCCTAAGGGAAAAGCCGTGAAAGCAGCCATGTTGTGGCACTTCTGCACTCCCTTTGGGATGCCTTTGGCAGATGAAGTAAGCCTGGAACTCAGGGCTTCCTGGTTAAAGAAATCCAAGCCCTAGGCTGAACCCTAACCCTAACCCTAGGCAGATAAATCAGCCTAGGTATAGGGATGGTGCCAAGGAAAAAGCTGTGAAAGCTGCCATGTTGTTGCACTTTTGTACTCCCCTTGGGATGCCTTGAACAGCTGCAGTGTGCCTGGAGGCCAGGGCTTCCTAGTTTTAAAAATCCTAGCCCTAGGCCTAAGCCTAACAGTAACCCTGGGAAGGCAAATCAGCCTGGTGTTAGGCGTTTTGCCAAGGAAAAAGCCGTGAAAGCAGCCATGTTGTGGCACTTTTGCACTCCCTTTTGGATGCCTTTCACAGCTCCAGTGTGCCTGGAACTCAGGGCTTCCTGATTTTAAAAATCCTAGCCCTAGGCCGAACCCCAGCCCTAAGACGAGAAAGGCAAATCAGCCAGGAATTAGGCATGTCCACAAGGAAAAAGGTGTGGAGGCAGGCATGTTGTGGTACTTTTGCGCACTTCTTGGCTAGTCCTTCGCAGCTGCTGTGTTCTTGGGACTCAGGGCTTTCTGTTAATAGAACCCTTACCCTAGGCGTAACTAAACCTTAACCCTAGGAAGGAAAATCAACCTATGGTTCGGGATGGTCTCATGGAAATATCAGTGGTGGCAGCCAAGTTGCGTCACTTTTGCGCTCCCCTTGGGATGCCTTTCGCAGCTGCAGTGTGCCTGGAGCCCAGGGCTTCCTGGTTTTAAAAGTCCTAGGCCTAAGCCTAACAGTAACCCTAGGAAGGTAAATCAGCCGGGTATTAGGGTTCTTCCTAAGGGAAAAGCCGTGAAAGCAGCCATGTTGTGGCACTTCTGCACTCCCTTTGGGATGCCTTTGGCAGATGAAGTAAGCCTGGAACTCAGGGCTTCCTGGTTAAAAAAATCCAAGCCCTAGGCTGAACCCTAACCCTAACCCTAGGCAGATAAATCAGCCTAGGTATAGGGATGGTGCCAAGGAAAAAGCTGTGAAAGCTGCCATGTTGTTGCACTTTTGTACTCCCCTTGGGATGCCTTGAACAGCTGCAGTGTGCCTGGAGCTAAGGGCTTCCAAGTTTTAAAAATCCTAGCCCTAGGCCTAAGCCTAACAGTAACCCTGGGAAGGTAAATCAGCCTGGTGTTAGGCGTCTTGCCAAGGAAAAAGCCGTGAAAGCAGCCATGTTGTGGCACTTTTGCACTCCCTTTTGGATGCCTTTCACAGCTCCAGTGTGTCTGGAACTCAGGGCTTCCTGATTTTAAAAAATCCTAGCCCTAGGCCGAACCCCAACCCTAAGACGAGAAAGGCAAATCAGCCAGGAATTAGGCATGTCCACAAGGAAAAAGCTGTGGAGGCAGGCATGTTGTGGTACTTTTGCGCTCTTCTTGGGTAGTCCTTCGCAGCTGCTGTGTTCTTGGAACTCAGGGCTTTCTGGTTAATAGACCCTTACCCTAGGCGTAACTCAAACCTTAACCCTAGGAAGGAAAATCAGCCTATGGTTCAGGATGGTCTCATGGAAATATCAGTGGTGGCAGCCAAGTTGCGTCACTTTTGCGCTCCCCTTGGGATGCCTTTCGCAGCTGCAGTGTGCCTGGAGCCCAGGGCTTCCTGGTTTTAAAAGTCCTAGGCCTAAGCCTAACAGTAACCCTAGGAAGGTAAATCAGCCGGGTATTAGGGTTCTTCCTAAGGGAAAAGCCGTGAAAGCAGCCATGTTGTGGCACTTCTGCACTCCCTTTGGGATGCCTTTGGCAGATGAAGTAAGCCTGGAACTCAGGGCTTCCTGGTTAAAGAAATCCAAGCCCTAGGCTGAACCCTAACCCTAACCCTAGGCAGATAAATCAGCCTAGGTATAGGGATGGTGCCAAGGAAAAAGCTGTGAAAGCTGCCATGTTGTTGCACTTTTGTACTCCCCTTGGGATGCCTTGAACAGCTGCAGTGTGCCTGGAGCCCAGGGCTTCCTAGTTTTAAAAATCCTAGCCCTAGGCCTAAGCCTAACAGTAACCCTGGGAAGGTAAATCAGCCTGGTGTTAGGCTTCTTGCCAAGGAAAAAGCCGTGAAAGCAGCCATGTTGTGGCACTTTTGCACTCCCTTTTGGATGCCTTTCACAGCTGCAGTGTGCCTGGAACTCAGGGCTTCCTGCTTTTAAAAATCCTAGCCCTAGGCCGAACCCCAACCCTAAGACGAGAAAGGCAAATCAGCCAGGAATTAGGCATGTCCCCAAGGAAAAAGCTGTGGAGGCAGGCATGTTGTGGTACTTTTGCGCTCTTCTTGGCTAGTCCTTCGCAGCTGCTGTGTTCTTGGAACTCAGGGCTTTCTGGTTAATAGACCCTTACCCTAGGCGTAACTCAAACCTTAACCCTAGGAAGGAAAATCAGCCTATGGTTCGGGATGGTCTCATGGAAATATCAGTGGTGGCAGCCAAGTTGCGTCACTTTTGCGCTCCCCTTGGGATGCCTTTCGCAGCTGCAGTGTGCCTGGAGCCCAGGGCTTCCTGGTTTTAAAAGTCCTAGGCCTAAGCCTAACAGTAACCCTAGGAAGGTAAATCAGCCGGGTATTAGGGTTCTTCCTAAGGGAAAAGCCGTGAAAGCAGCCATGTTGTGGCACTTCTGCATTCCCTTTGGGATGCCTTTGGCAGATGAAGTAAGCCTGGAACTCAGGGCTTCCTGGTTAAAGAAATCCAAGCCCTAGGCTGAAACCTAACCCTAGGCAGATAAATCAGCCTAGGTATAGGGATGGTGCCAAGGAAAAAGCTGTGAAAGCTGCCATGTTGTTACACTTTTGTACTCCCCTTGGGATGCCTTGAACAGCTGCAGTGTGCCTGGAGCTAAGGGCTTCCTAGTTTTAAAAATCCTAGCCCTAGGCCTAAGCCTAACAGTAACCCTGGGAAGGCAAATCAGCCTGGTGTTAGGCGTTTTGCCAAGGAAAAAGCCGTGAAAGCAGCCATGTTGTGGCACTTTTGCACTCCCTTTTGGATGCCTTTCACAGCTCCAGTGTGCCTGGAACTCAGGGCTTCCTGATTTTAAAAATCCTAGCCCTAGGCCGAACCCCAACCCTAAGACGAGAAAGGCAAATCAGCCAGGAATTAGGCATGTCCACAAGGAAAAAGCTGTGGAGGCAGGCATGTTGTGGTACTTTTGCGCTCTTCTTGGCTAGTCCTTCGCAGCTGCTGTGTTCTTGGAACTCAGGGCTTTCTGGTTAATAGAACCCTTACCCTAGGCGTAACTAAACCTTAACCCTAGGAAGGAAAATCAACCTATGGTTCGGGATGGTCTCATGGAAATATCAGTGGTGGCAGCCAAGTTGCGTCACTTTTGCACTCCCCTTGGGATGCCTTTCGCAGCTGCAGTGTGCCTGGAGCCCAGGGCTTCCTGGTTTTAAAAGTCCTAGGCCTAAGCCTAACAGTAACCCTAGGAAGGTAAATCAGCCGGGTATTAGGGTTCTTCCTAAGGGAAAAGCCGTGAAAGCAGCCATGTTGTGGCACTTCTGCACTCCCTTTGGGATGCCTTTGGCAGATGAAGTAAGCCTGGAACTCAGGGCTTCCTGGTTAAAAAAATCCAAGCCCTAGGCTGAACCCTAACCCTAACCCTAGGCAGATAAATCAGCCTAGGTATAGGGATGGTGCCAAGGAAAAAGCTGTGAAAGCTGCCATGTTGTTGCACTTTTGTACTCCCCTTGGGATGCCTTGAACAGCTGCAGTGTGCCTGGAGCTAAGGGCTTCCAAGTTTTAAAAATCCTAGCCCTAGGCCTAAGCCTAACAGTAACCCTGGGAAGGTAAATCAGCCTGGTGTTAGGCGTCTTGCCAAGGAAAAAGCCGTGAAAGCAGCCATGTTGTGGCACTTTTGCACTCCCTTTTGGATGCCTTTCACAGCTCCAGTGTGCCTGGAACTCAGGGCTTCCTGCTTTTAAAAATCCTAGCCCTAGGCCGAACCCCAACCCTAAGACGAGAAAGGCAAATCAGCCAGGAATTAGGCATGTCCCCAAGGAAAAAGCTGTGGAGGCAGGCATGTTGTGGTACTTTTGCGCTCTTCTTGGGTAGTCCTTCGCAGCTGCTGTGTTCTTGGAACTCAGGGCTTTCTGGTTAATAGACCCTTACCCTAGGCGTAACTCAAACCTTAACCCTAGGAAGGAAAATCAGCCTATGGTTCGGGATGGTCTCATGGAAATATCAGTGGTGGCAGCCAAGTTGCGTCACTTTTGCGCTCCCCTTGGGATGCCTTTCGCAGCTGCAGTGTGCCTGGAGCCCAGGGCTTCCTGGTTTTAAAAGTCCTAGGCCTAAGCCTAACAGTAACCCTAGGAAGGTAAATCAGCCGGGTATTAGGGTTCTTCCTAAGGGAAAAGCCGTGAAAGCAGCCATGTTGTGGCACTTCTGCACTCCCTTTGGGATGCCTTTGGCAGATGAAGTAAGCCTGGAACTCAGGGCTTCCTGGTTAAAGAAATCCAAGCCCTAGGCTGAAGCCTAACCCTAACCCTAGGCAGATAAATCAGCCTAGGTATAGGGATGGTGCCAAGGAAAAAGCTGTGAAAGCTGCCATGTTGTTGCACTTTTGTACTCCCCTTGGGATGCCTTGAACAGCTGCAGTGTGCCTGGAGGCCAGGGCTTCCTAGTTTTAAAAATCCTAGCCCTAGGCCTAAGCCTAACAGTAACCCTGGGAAGGCAAATCAGCCTGGTGTTAGGCGTTTTGCCAAGGAAAAAGCCGTGAAAGCAGCCATGTTGTGGCACTTTTGCACTCCCTTTTGGATGCCTTTCACAGCTCCAGTGTGCCTGGAACTCAGGGCTTCCTGATTTTAAAAATCCTAGCCCTAGGCCGAACCCCAGCCCTAAGACGAGAAAGGCAAATCAGCCAGGAATTAGGCATGTCCACAAGGAAAAAGGTGTGGAGGCAGGCATGTTGTGGTACTTTTGCGCACTTCTTGGCTAGTCCTTCGCAGCTGCTGTGTTCTTGGAACTCAGGGCTTTCTGGTTAATAGACCCTTACCCTAGGCGTAACTCAAACCTTAACCCTAGGAAGGAAAATCAGCCTATGGTTCGGGATGGTCTCATGGAAATATCAGTGGTGGCAGCCAAGTTGCGTCACTTTTGCGCTCCCCTTGGGATGCCTTTCGCAGCTGCAGTGTGCCTGGAGCCCAGGGCTTCCTGGTTTTAAAAGTCCTAGGCCTAAGCCTAACAGTAACCCTAGGAAGGTAAATCAGCCGGGTATTAGGGTTCTTCCTAAGGGAAAAGCCGTGAAAGCAGCCATGTTGTGGCACTTCTGCACTCCCTTTGGGATGCCTTTGGCAGATGAAGTAAGCCTGGAACTCAGGGCTTCCTGGTTAAAGAAATCCAAGCCCTAGGCTGAACCCTAACCCTAACCCTAGGCAGATAAATCAGCCTAGGTATAGGGATGGTGCCAAGGAAAAAGCTGTGAAAGCTGCCATGTTGTTGCACTTTTGTACTCCCCTTGGGATGCCTTGAACAGTTGCAGTGTGCCTGGAGGCCAGGGCTTCCTAGTTTTAAAAATCCTAGCCCTAGGCCTAAGCCTAACAGTAACCCTGGGAAGGCAAATCAGCCTGGTGTTAGGCGTTTTGCCAAGGAAAAAGCCGTGAAAGCAGCCATGTTGTGGCACTTTTGCACTCCCTTTTGGATGCCTTTCACAGCTCCAGTGTGCCTGGAACTCAGGGCTTCCTGATTTTAAAAATCCTAGCCCTAGGCCGAACCCCAGCCCTAAGACGAGAAAGGCAAATCAGCCAGGAATTAGGCATGTCCACAAGGAAAAAGGTGTGGAGGCAGGCATGTTGTGGTACTTTTGCGCACTTCTTGGCTAGTCCTTCGCAGCTGCTGTGTTCTTGGAACTCAGGGCTTTCTGTTAATAGAACCCTTACCCTAGGCGTAACTAAACCTTAACCCTAGGAAGGAAAATCAACCTATGGTTCGGGATGGTCTCATGGAAATATCAGTGGTGGCAGCCAAGTTGCGTCACTTTTGCGCTCCCCTTGGGATGCCTTTCGCAGCTGCAGTGTGCCTGGAGCCCAGGGCTTCCTGGTTTTAAAAGTCCTAGGCCTAAGCCTAACAGTAACCCTAGGAAGGTAAATCAGCCGGGTATTAGGGTTCTTCCTAAGGGAAAAGCCGTGAAAGCAGCCATGTTGTGGCACTTCTGCACTCCCTTTGGGATGCCTTTGGCAGATGAAGTAAGCCTGGAACTCAGGGCTTCCTGGTTAAAAAAATCCAAGCCCTAGGCTGAACCCTAACCCTAACCCTAGGCAGATAAATCAGCCTAGGTATAGGGATGGTGCCAAGGAAAAAGCTGTGAAAGCTGCCATGTTGTTGCACTTTTGTACTCCCCTTGGGATGCCTTGAACAGCTGCAGTGTGCCTGGAGCTAAGGGCTTCCAAGTTTTAAAAATCCTAGCCCTAGGCCTAAGCCTAACAGTAACCCTGGGAAGGTAAATCAGCCTGGTGTTAGGCGTCTTGCCAAGGAAAAAGCCGTGAAAGCAGCCATGTTGTGGCACTTTTGCACTCCCTTTTGGATGCCTTTCACAGCTCCAGTGTGTCTGGAACTCAGGGCTTCCTGATTTTAAAAAATCCTAGCCCTAGGCCGAACCCCAACCCTAAGACGAGAAAGGCAAATCAGCCAGGAATTAGGCATGTCCACAAGGAAAAAGCTGTGGAGGCAGGCATGTTGTGGTACTTTTGCGCTCTTCTTGGGTAGTCCTTCGCAGCTGCTGTGTTCTTGGAACTCAGGGCTTTCTGGTTAATAGACCCTTACCCTAGGCGTAACTCAAACCTTAACCCTAGGAAGGAAAATCAGCCTATGGTTCGGGATGGTCTCATGGAAATATCAGTGGTGGCAGCCAAGTTGCGTCACTTTTGCGCTCCCCTTGGGATGCCTTTCGCAGCTGCAGTGTGCCTGGAGCCCAGGGCTTCCTGGTTTTAAAAGTCCTAGGCCTAAGCCTAACAGTAACCCTAGGAAGGTAAATCAGCCGGGTATTAGGGTTCTTCCTAAGGGAAAAGCCGTGAAAGCAGCCATGTTGTGGCACTTCTGCACTCCCTTTGGGATGCCTTTGGCAGATGAAGTAAGCCTGGAACTCAGGGCTTCCTGGTTAAAGAAATCCAAGCCCTAGGCTGAACCCTAACCCTAACCCTAGGCAGATAAATCAGCCTAGGTATAGGGATGGTGCCAAGGAAAAAGCTGTGAAAGCTGCCATGTTGTTGCACTTTTGTACTCCCCTTGGGATGCCTTGAACAGCTGCAGTGTGCCTGGAGCCCAGGGCTTCCTAGTTTTAAAAATCCTAGCCCTAGGCCTAAGCCTAACAGTAACCCTGGGAAGGTAAATCAGCCTGGTGTTAGGCTTCTTGCCAAGGAAAAAGCCGTGAAAGCAGCCATGTTGTGGCACTTTTGCACTCCCTTTTGGATGCCTTTCACAGCTGCAGTGTGCCTGGAACTCAGGGCTTCCTGCTTTTAAAAATCCTAGCCCTAGGCCGAACCCCAACCCTAAGACGAGAAAGGCAAATCAGCCAGGAATTAGGCATGTCCCCAAGGAAAAAGCTGTGGAGGCAGGCATGTTGTGCTACTTTTGCGCTCTTCTTGGCTAGTCCTTCGCAGCTGCTGTGTTCTTGGAACTCAGGGCTTTCTGGTTAATAGACCCTTACCCTAGGCGTAACTCAAACCTTAACCCTAGGAAGGAAAATCAGCCTATGGTTCGGGATGGTCTCATGGAAATATCAGTGGTGGCAGCCAAGTTGCGTCACTTTTGCGCTCCCCTTGGGATGCCTTTCGCAGCTGCAGTGTGCCTGGAGCCCAGGGCTTCCTGGTTTTAAAAGTCCTAGGCCTAAGCCTAACAGTAACCCTAGGAAGGTAAATCAGCCGGGTATTAGGGTTCTTCCTAAGGGAAAAGCCGTGAAAGCAGCCATGTTGTGGCACTTCTGCATTCCCTTTGGGATGCCTTTGGCAGATGAAGTAAGCCTGGAACTCAGGGCTTCCTGGTTAAAGAAATCCAAGCCCTAGGCTGAAACCTAACCCTAGGCAGATAAATCAGCCTAGGTATAGGGATGGTGCCAAGGAAAAAGCTGTGAAAGCTGCCATGTTGTTACACTTTTGTACTCCCCTTGGGATGCCTTGAACAGCTGCAGTGTGCCTGGAGCCCAGGGCCTCCTAGTTTTAAAAATCCTAGCCCTAGGCCTAAGCCTAACAGTAACCCTGGGAAGGTAAATCAGCCTGGTGTTAGGCTTCTTGCCAAGGAAAAAGCCGTGAAAGCAGCCATGTTGTGGCACTTTTGCACTCCCTTTTGGATGCCTTTCACAGCTGCAGTGTGCCTGGAACTCAGGGCTTCCTGCTTTTAAAAATCCTAGCCCTAGGCCGAACCCCAACCCTAAGACGAGAAAGGCAAATCAGCCAGGAATTAGGCATGTCCCCAAGGAAAAAGCTGTGGAGGCAGGCATGTTGTGGTACTTTTGCGCTCTTCTTGGCTAGTCCTTCGCAGCTGCTGTGTTCTTGGAACTCAGGGCTTTCTGGTTAATAGACCCTTACCCTAGGCGTAACTCAAACCTTAACCCTAGGAAGGAAAATCAGCCTATGGTTCGGGATGGTCTCATGGAAATATCAGTGGTGGCAGCCAAGTTGCGTCACTTTTGCGCTCCCCTTGGGATGCCTTTTGCAGCTGCAGTGTGCCTGGAGCCCAGGGCTTCCTGGTTTTAAAAGTCCTAGGCCTAAGCCTAACAGTAACCCTAGGAAGGTAAATCAGCCGGGTATTAGGGTTCTTCCTAAGGGAAAAGCCGTGAAAGCAGCCATGTTGTGGCACTTCTGCACTCCCTTTGGGATGCCTTTGGCAGATGAAGTAAGCCTGGAACTCAGGGCTTCCTGGTTAAAGAAATCCAAGCCCTAGGCTGAAGCCTAACCCTAACCCTAGGCAGATAAATCAGCCTAGGTATAGGGATGGTGCCAAGGAAAAAGCTGTGAAAGCTGCCATGTTGTTGCACTTTTGTACTCCCCTTGGGATGCCTTGAACAGCTGCAGTGTGCCTGGAGCTAAGGGCTTCCTAGTTTTAAAAATCCTAGCCCTAGGCCTAAGCCTAACAGTAACCCTGGGAAGGTAAATCAGCCTGGTGTTAGGCGTCTTGCCAAGGAAAAAGCCGTGAAAGCAGCCATGTTGTGGCACTTTTGCACTCCCTTTTGGATGCCTTTCACAGCTCCAGTGTGCCTGGAACTCAGGGCTTCCTGATTTTAAAAATCCTAGCCCTAGGCCGAACCCCAACCCTAAGACGAGAAAGGCAAATCAGCCAGGAATTAGGCATGTCCCCAAGGAAAAAGCTGTGGAGGCAGGCATGTTGTGGTACTTTTGCGCTCTTCTTGGCTAGTCCTTCGCAGCTGCTGTGTTCTTGGAACTCAGGGCTTTCTGGTTAATAGACCCTTACCCTAGGCGTAACTCAAACCTTAACCCTAGGAAGGAAAATCAGCCTATGGTTCGGGATGGTCTCATGGAAATATCAGTGGTGGCAGCCAAGTTGCGTCACTTTTGCGCTCCCCTTGGGATGCCTTTCGCAGCTGCAGTGTGCCTGGAGCCCAGGGCTTCCTGGTTTTAAAAGTCCTAGGCCTAAGCCTAACAGTAACCCTAGGAAGGTAAATCAGCCGGGTATTAGGGTTCTTCCTAAGGGAAAAGCCGTGAAAGCAGCCATGTTGTGGCACTTCTGCACTCCCTTTGGGATGCCTTTGGCAGATGAAGTAAGCCTGGAACTCAGGGCTTCCTGGTTAAAGAAATCCAAGCCCTAGGCTGAGGCCTAACCCTAACCCTAGGCAGATAAATCAGCCTAGGTATAGGGATGGTGCCAAGGAAAAAGCTGTGAAAGCTGCCATGTTGTTGCACTTTTGTACTCCCCTTGGGATGCCTTGAACAGCTGCAGTGTGCCTGGAGCTAAGGGCTTCCTAGTTTTAAAAATCCTAGCCCTAGGCCTAAGCCTAACAGTAACCCTGGGAAGGTAAATCAGCCTGGTGTTAGGCTTCTTGCCAAGGAAAAAGCCGTGAAAGCAGCCATGTTGTGGCACTTTTGCACTCCCTTTTGGATGCCTTTCACAGCTGCAGTGTGCCTGGAACTCAGGGCTTCCTGCTTTTAAAAATCCTAGCCCTAGGCCGAACCCCAACCCTAAGACGAGAAAGGCAAATCAGCCAGGAATTAGGCATGTCCCCAAGGAAAAAGCTGTGGAGGCAGGCATGTTGTGGTACTTTTGCGCTCTTCTTGGGTAGTCCTTCGCAGCTGCTGTGTTCTTGGAACTCAGGGCTTTCTGGTTAATAGACCCTTACCCTAGGCGTAACTCAAACCTTAACCCTAGGAAGGAAAATCAGCCTATGGTTCGGGATGGTCTCATGGAAATATCAGTGGTGGCAGCCAAGTTGCGTCACTTTTGCGCTCCCCTTGGGATGCCTTTCGCAGCTGCAGTGTGCCTGGAGCCCAGGGCTTCCTGGTTTTAAAAGTCCTAGGCCTAAGCCTAACAGTAACCCTAGGAAGGTAAATCAGCCGGGTATTAGGGTTCTTCCTAAGGGAAAAGCCGTGAAAGCAGCCATGTTGTGGCACTTCTGCACTCCCTTTGGGATGCCTTTGGCAGATGAAGTAAGCCTGGAACTCAGGGCTTCCTGGTTAAAGAAATCACAGCCCTAGGCTGAACCCTAACCCTAGGCAGATAAATCAGCCTAGGTATAGGGATGGTGCCAAGGAAAAAGCTGTGAAAGCTGCCATGTTGTTGCACTTTTGTACTCCCCTTGGGATGCCTTGAACAGCTGCAGTGTGCCTGGAGCTAAGGGCTTCCTAGTTTTAAAAATCCTAGCCCTAGGCCTAAGCCTAACAGTAACCCTGGGAAGGTAAATCAGCCTGGTGTTAGGCGTCTTGCCAAGGAAAAAGCCGTGAAAGCAGCCATGTTGTGGCACTTTTGCACTCCCTTTTGGATGCCTTTCACAGCTCCAGTGTGCCTGGAACTCAGGGCTTCCTGATTTTAAAAATCCTAGCCCTAGGCCGAACCCCAACCCTAAGACGAGAAAGGCAAATCAGCCAGGAATTAGGCATGTCCCCAAGGAAAAAGCTGTGGAGGCAGGCATGTTGTGGTACTTTTGCGCTCTTCTTGGCTAGTCCTTCGCAGCTGCTGTGTTCTTGGAACTCAGGGCTTTCTGGTTAATAGACCCTTACCCTAGGCGTAACTCAAACCTTAACCCTAGGAAGGAAAATCAGCCTATGGTTCGGGATGGTCTCATGGAAATATCAGTGGTGGCAGCCAAGTTGCGTCACTTTTGCGCTCCCCTTGGGATGCCTTTCGCAGCTGCAGTGTGCCTGGAGCCCAGGGCTTCCTGGTTTTAAAAGTCCTAGGCCTAAGCCTAACAGTAACCCTAGGAAGGTAAATCAGCCGGGTATTAGGGTTCTTCCTAAGGGAAAAGCCGTGAAAGCAGCCATGTTGTGGCACTTCTGCACTCCCTTTGGGATGCCTTTGGCAGATGAAGTAAGCCTGGAACTCAGGGCTTCCTGGTTAAAGAAATCACAGCCCTAGGCTGAACCCTAACCCTAGGCAGATAAATCAGCCTAGGTATAGGGATGGTGCCAAGGAAAAAGCTGTGAAAGCTGCCATGTTGTTGCACTTTTGTACTCCCCTTGGGATGCCTTGAACAGCTGCAGTGTGCCTGGAGCTAAGGGCTTCCTAGTTTTAAAAATCCTAGCCCTAGGCCTAAGCCTAACAGTAACCCTGGGAAGGTAAATCAGCCTGGTGTTAGGCTTCTTGCCAAGGAAAAAGCCGTGAAAGCAGCCATGTTGTGGCACTTTTGCACTCCCTTTTGGATGCCTTTCACAGCTGCAGTGTGCCTGGAACTCAGGGCTTCCTGATTTTAAAAATCCTAGCCCTAGGCCGAACCCCAACCCTAAGACGAGAAAGGCAAATCAGTCAGGAATTAGGCATGTCCCCAAGGAAAAAGCTGTGGAGGCAGGCATGTTGTGCTACTTTTGCGCTCTTCTTGGCTAGTCTTCACTGCTGCTGTGTTCTTGGAACTCAGGGCTTTCTGGTTAATAGACCCTTACCCTAGACGTAACTCAAACCTTAACCCTAGGAAGGAAAATCAGCCTATGGTTCGGGATGGTCTCATGGAAATATCAGTGGTGGCAGCCAAGTTCCGTCACTTTTGCGCTCCCCTTGGGATGCCTTTCGCAGCTGCAGTGTGCCTGGAGCCCAGGGCTTCCTGGTTTTAAAAGTCCTAGGCCTAAGCCTAACAGTAACCCTAGGAAGGTAAATCAGCCGGGTATTAGGGTTCTTCCTAAGGGAAAAGCCGTGAAAGCAGCCATGTTGTGGCACTTCTGCACTCCCTTTGGGATGCCTTTGGCAGATGAAGTAAGCCTGGAACTCAGGGCTTCCTGGTTAAAGAAATCCAAGCCCTAGGCTGAACCCTAACCCTAGGCAGATAAATCAGCCTAGGTATAGGGATGGTGCCAAGGAAAAAGCTGTGAAAGCTGCCATGTTGTTGCACTTTTGTACTCCCCTTGGGATGCCTTGAACAGCTGCAGTGTGCCTGGAGCTAAGGGCTTCCTAGTTTTAAAAATCCTAGCCCTAGGCCTAAGCCTAACAGTAACCCTGGGAAGGTAAATCAGCCTGGTGTTAGGCTTCTTGCCAAGGAAAAAGCCGTGAAAGCAGCCATGTTGTGGCACTTTTGCACTCCCTTTTGGATGCCTTTCACAGCTCCAGTGTGCCTGGTACTCAGGGCTTCCTGATTTTAAAAATCCTAGCCCTAGGCCGAACCCCAACCCTAAGACGAGAAAGGCAAATCAGCCAGGAATTAGGCATGTCCCCAAGGAAAAAGCTGTGGAGGCAGGCATGTTGTGCTACTTTTGCGCTCTTCTTGGCTAGTCCTTCGCAGCTGCTGTGTTCTTGGAACTCAGGGCTTTCTGGTAAATAGACCCTTACCCTAGGCGTAACTCAAACCTTAACCCTAGGAAGGAAAATCAGCCTATGGTTCGGGATGGTCTCATGGAAATATCAGTGGTGGCAGCCAAGTTGCGTCACTTTTGCGCTCCCCTTGGGATGCCTTTCGCAGCTGCAGTGTGCCTGGAGCCCAGGGCTTCCTGGTTTTAAAAGTCCTAGGCCTAAGCCTAACAGTAACCCTAGGAAGGTAAATCAGCCGGGTATTATGGTTCTTCCTAAGGGAAAAGCCGTGAAAGCAGCCATGTTGTGGCACTTCTGCACTCCCTTTGGGATGCCTTTGGCAGATGAAGTAAGCCTGGAACTCAGGGCTTCCTGGTTAAAGAAATCACAGCCCTAGGCTGAACCCTAACCCTAGGCAGATAAATCAGCCTAGGTATAGGGATGGTGCCAAGGAAAAAGCTGTGAAAGCTGCCATGTTGTTGCACTTTTGTACTCCCCTTGGGATGCCTTGAACAGCTGCAGTGTGCCTGGAGCCCAGGGCTTCCTAGTTTCAAAAATCCTAGCCCTAGGCCTAAGCCTAACAGTAACCCTGGGAAGGTAAATCAGCCTGGTGTTAGGCTTCTTGCCAAGGAAAAAGCCGTGAAAGCAGCCATGTTGTGGCACTTTTGCACTCCCTTTTGGATGCCTTTCACAGCTCCACTGTGCCTGGAACTCAGGGCTTCCTGATTTTAAAAATCCTAGCCCTAGGCCGAACCCCAACCCTAAGACGAGAAAGGCAAATCAGCCAGGAATTAGGCATGTCCCCAAGGAAAAAGCTGTGGAGGCAGGCATGTTGTGGTACTTTTGCGCTCTTCTTGGCTAGTCCTTCGCAGCTGCTGTGTTCTTGGAACTCAGGGCTTTCTGGTTAATAGACCCTTACCCTAGGCGTAACTCAAACATTAACCCTAGGAAGGAAAATCAGCCTATGGTTCGGGATGGTCTCATGGAAATATCAGTGGTGGCAGCCAAGTTGCGTCACTTTTGCGCTCCCCTTGGGATGCCTTTCGCAGCTGCAGTGTGCCTGGAGCCCAGGGCTTCCTGGTTTTAAAAGTCCTAGGCCTAAGCCTAACAGTAACCCTAGGAAGGTAAATCAGCCGGGTATTAGGGTTCTTCCTAAGGGAAAAGCCGTGAAAGCAGCCATGTTGTGGCACTTCTGCACTCCGTTTGGGATGCCTTTGGCAGATGAAGTAAGCCTGGAACTCAGGGCTTCCTGGTTAAAAAAATCCAAGCCCTAGGCTGAACCCTAACCCTAACCCTAGGCAGATAAATCAGCCTAGGTATAGGGATGGTGCCAAGGAAAAAGCTGTGAAAGCTGCCATGTTGTTGCACTTTTGTACTCCCCTTGGGATGCCTTGAACAGCTGCAGTGTGCCTGCAGCCCAGGGCTTCCTAGTTTTAAAAATCCTAGCGCTAGGCCTAAGCCTAACAGTAACCCTGGGAAGGCAAATCAGCCTGGTGTTAGGCGTCTTGCCAAGGAAAAAGCCGTGAAAGCAGCCATGTTGTGGCACTTTTGCACTCCCTTTTGGATGCCTTTCACAGCTCCAGTGTGACTGGAACTCAGGGCTTCCTGCTTTTAAAAATCCTAGCCCTAGGCCGAACCCCAACCCTAAGACGAGAAAGGCAAATCAGCCAGGAATTAGGCATGTCCCCAAGGAAAAAGCTGTGGAGGCAGGCATGTTGTGGTACTTTTGCGCTCTTCTTGGCTAGTCCTTCGCAGCTGCTGTGTTCTTGGAACTCAGGGCTTTCTGGTTAATAGACCCTTACCCTAGGCGTAACTCAAACCTTAACCCTAGGAAGGAAAATCAGCCTATGGTTCGGGATGGTCTCATGGAAATATCAGTGGTGGCAGCCAAGTTGCGTCACTTTTGCGCTCCCCTTGGGATGCCTTTCGCAGCTGCAGTGTGCCTGGAGCCCAGGGCTTCCTGGTTTTAAAAGTCCTAGGCCTAAGCCTAACAGTAACCCTAGGAAGGTAAATCAGCCGGGTATTAGGGTTCTTCCTAAGGGAAAAGCCGTGAAAGCAGCCATGTTGTGGCACTTCTGCACTCCCTTTGGGATGCCTTTGGCAGATGAAGTAAGCCTGGAACTCAGGGCTTCCTGGTTAAAGAAATCACAGCCCTAGGCTGAACCCTAACCCTAGGCAGATAAATCAGCCTAGGTATAGGGATGGTGCCAAGGAAAAAGCTGTGAAAGCTGCCATGTTGTTACACTTTTGTACTCCCCTTGGGATGCCTTAAACAGCTGCAGTGTGCCTGGAGCCCAGGGCCTCCTAGTTTTAAAAATCCTAGCCCTAGGCCTAAGCCTAACAGTAACCCTGGGAAGCTAAATCAGCCTGGTGTTAGGCGTCTTGCCAAGGAAAAAGCCGTGAAAGCAGCCATGTTGTGGCACTTTTGCACTCCCTTTTGGATGCCTTTCACAGCTCCAGTGTGCCTGGAACTCAGGGCTTCCTGATTTTAAAAATCCTAGCCCTAGGCCGAACCCCAACCCTAAGACGAGAAAGGCAAATCAGTCAGGAATTAGGCATGTCCCCAAGGAAAAAGCTGTGGAGGCAGGCATGTTGTGGTACTTTTGCGCTCTTCTTGGGTAGACCTTCGCAGCTGCTGTGTTCTTGGAACTCAGGGCTTTCTGGTTAATAGACCCTTACCCTAGGCGTAACTCAAACCTTAACCCTAGGAAGGAAAATCAGCCTATGGTTCGGGATGGTCTCATGGAAATATCAGTGGTGGCAGCCAAGTTGCGTCACTTTTGCGCTCCCCTTGGGATGCCTTTCGCAGCTGCAGTGTGCCTGGAGCCCAGGGCTTCCTGGTTTTAAAAGTCCTAGGCCTAAGCCTAACAGTAACCCTAGGAAGGTAAATCAGCCGGGTATTAGGGTTCTTCCTAAGGGAAAAGCCGTGAAAGCAGCCATGTTGTGGCACTTCTGCACTCCCTTTGGGATGCCTTTGGCAGATGAAGTAAGCCTGGAACTCAGGGCTTCCTGGTTAAAGAAATCCAAGCCCTAGGCTGAACCCTAACCCTAGGCAGATAAATCAGCCTAGGTATAGGGATGGTGCCAAGGAAAAAGCTGTGAAAGCTGCCATGTTGTTGCACTTTTGTACTCCCCTTGGGATGCCTTGAACAGCTGCAGTGTGCCTGGAGCCCAGGGCCTCCTAGTTTTAAAAATCCTAGCCCTAGGCCTAAGCCTAACAGTAACCCTGGGAAGGTAAATCAGCCTGGTGTTAGGCTTCTTGCCAAGGAAAAAGCCGTGAAAGCAGCCATGTTGTGGCACTTTTGCACTCCCTTTTGGATGCCTTTCACAGCTCCAGTGTGCCTGGAACTCAGGGCTTCCTGATTTTAAAAATCCTAGCCCTAGGCCGAACCCCAACCCTAAGACGAGAAAGGCAAATCAGCCAGGAATTAGGCATGTCCCCAAGGAAAAAGCTGTGGAGGCAGGCATGTTGTGGTACTTTTGCGCTCTTCTTGGCTAGTCCTTCGCAGCTGCTGTGTTCTTGGAACTCAGGGCTTTCTGGTTAATAGAACCCTTACCCTAGGCGTAACTCAAACCTTAAGCCTAGGAAGGAAAATCAGCCTATGGTTCGGGATGGTCTCATGGAAATATCAGTGGTGGCAGCCAAGTTGCGTCACTTTTGCGCTCCCCTTGGGATGCCTTTTGCAGCTGCAGTGTGCCTGGAGCCCAGGGCTTCCTGGTTTTAAAAGTCCTAGGCCTAAGCCTAACAGTAACCCTAGGAAGGTAAATCAGCCGGGTATTAGGGTTCTTCCTAAGGGAAAAGCCGTGAAAGCAGCCATGTTGTGGCACTTCTGCACTCCCTTTGGGATGCCTTTGGCAGATGAAGTAAGCCTGGAACTCAGGGCTTCCTGGTTAAAGAAATCCAAGCCCTAGGCTGAACCCTAACCCTAGGCAGATAAATCAGCCTAGGTATAGGGATGGTGCCAAGGAAAAAGCTGTGAAAGCTGCCATGTTGTTGCACTTTTGTACTCCCCTTGGGATGCCTTGAACAGCTGCAGTGTGCCTGGAGCCCAGGGCCTCCTAGTTTTAAAAATCCTAGCCCTAGGCCTAAGCCTAACAGTAACCCTGGGAAGGCAAATCAGCCTGGTGTTAGGCTTCTTGCCAAGGAAAAAGCCGTGAAAGCAGCCATGTTGTGGCACTTTTGCACTCCCTTTTGGATGCCTTTCACAGCTCCAGTGTGCCTGGAACTCAGGGCTTCCTGATTTTAAAAATCCTAGCCCTAGGCCGAACCCCAACCCTAAGACGAGAAAGGCAAATCAGCCAGGAATTAGGCATGTCCCCAAGGAAAAAGCTGTGGAGGCAGGCATGTTGTGGTACTTTTGCGCTCTTCTTGGCTAGTCCTTCGCAGCTGCTGTGTTCTTGGAACTCAGGGCTTTCTGGTTAATAGAACCCTTACCCTAGGCGTAACTCAAACCTTAACCCTAGGAAGGAAAATCAGCCTATGGTTCGGGATGGTCTCATGGAAATATCAGTGGTGGCAGCCAAGTTACGTCACTTTTGCGCTCCCCTTGGGATGCCTTTCGCAGCTGCAGTGTGCCTGGAGCCCAGGGCTTCCTGGTTTTAAAAGTCCTAGGCCTAAGCCTAACAGTAACCCTAGGAAGGTAAATCAGCCGGGTATTAGGGTTCTTCCTAAGGGAAAAGCCGTGAAAGCAGCCATGTTGTGGCACTTCTGCACTCCCTTTGGGATGCCTTTGGCAGATGAAGTAAGCCTGGAACTCAGGGCTTCCTGGTTAAAGAAATCCAAGCCCTAGGCTGAACCCTAACCCTAGGCAGATAAATCAGCCTAGGTATAGGGATGGTGCCAAGGAAAAAGCTGTGAAAGCTGCCATGTTGTTGCACTTTTGTACTCCCCTTGGGATGCCTTGAACAGCTGCAGTGTGCCTGGAGCTAAGGGCTTCCTAGTTTTAAAAATCCTAGCCCTAGGCCTAAGCCTAACAGTAACCCTGGGAAGGTAAATCAGCCTGGTGTTAGGCGTCTTGCCAAGGAAAAAGCCGTGAAAGCAGCCATGTTGTGGCACTTTTGCACTCCCTTTTGGATGCCTTTCACAGCTCCAGTGTGCCTGGAACTCAGGGCTTCCTGCTTTTAAAAATCCTAGCCCTAGGCCGAACCCCAACCCTAAGACGAGAAAGGCAAATCAGCCAGGAATTAGGCATGTCCCCAAGGAAAAAGCTGTGGAGGCAGGCATGTTGTGCTACTTTTGCGCTCTTCTTGGCTAGTCCTTCGCAGCTGCTGTGTTCTTGGAACTCAGGGCTTTCTGGTTAATAGACCCTTACCCTAGGCGTAACTCAAACCTTAACCCTAGGAAGGAAAATCAGCCTATGGTTCGGGATGGTCTCATGGAAATATCAGTGGTGGCAGCCAAGTTGCGTCACTTTTGCGCTCCCCTTGGGATGCCTTTTGCAGCTGCAGTGTGCCTGGAGCCCAGGGCTTCCTGGTTTTAAAAGTCCTAGGCCTAAGCCTAACAGTAACCCTAGGAAGGTAAATCAGCCGGGTATTAGGGTTCTTCCTAAGGGAAAAGCCGTGAAAGCAGCCATGTTGTGGCACTTCTGCACTCCCTTTGGGATGCCTTTGGCAGATGAAGTAAGCCTGGAACTCAGGGCTTCCTGGTTAAAGAAATCCAAGCCCTAGGCTGAACCCTAACCCTAGGCAGATAAATCAGCCTAGGTATAGGGATGGTGCCAAGGAAAAAGCTGTGAAAGCTGCCATGTTGTTGCACTTTTGTACTCCCCTTGGGATGCCTTGAACAGCTGCAGTGTGCCTGGAGCCCAGGGCCTCCTAGTTTTAAAAATCCTAGCCCTAGGCCTAAGCCTAACAGTAACCCTGGGAAGGTAAATCAGCCTGGTGTTAGGCGTCTTGCCAAGGAAAAAGCCGTGAAAGCAGCCATGTTGTGGCACTTTTGCACTCCCTTTTGGATGCCTTTCACAGCTCCAGTGTGCCTGGAACTCAGGGCTTCCTGATTTTAAAAATCCTAGCCCTAGCCCGAACCCCAACCCTAAGACGAGAAAGGCAAATCAGCCAGGAATTAGGCATGTCCCCAAGGAAAAAGCTGTGGAGGCAGGCATGTTGTGGTACTTTTGCGCTCTTCTTGGCTAGTCCTTCGCAGCTGCTGTGTTCTTGGAACTCAGGGCTTTCTGGTTAATAGACCCTTACCCTAGGCGTAACTCAAACCTTAACCCTAGGAAGGAAAATCAGCCTATGGTTCGGGATGGTCTCATGGAAATATCAGTGGTGGCAGCCAAGTTGCGTCACTTTTGCGCTCCCCTTGGGATGCCTTTCGCAGCTGCAGTGTGCCTGGAGCCCAGGGCTTCCTGGTTTTAAAAGTCCTAGGCCTAAGCCTAACAGTAACCCTAGGAAGGTAAATCAGCCGGGTATTAGGGTTCTTCCTAAGGGAAAAGCCGTGAAAGCAGCCATGTTGTGGCACTTCTGCACTCCCTTTGGGATGCCTTTGGCAGATGAAGTAAGCCTGGAACTCAGGGCTTCCTGGTTAAAGAAATCCAAGCCCTAGGCTGAACCCTAACCCTAACCCTAGGCAGATAAATCAGCCTAGGTATAGGGATGGTGCCAAGGAAAAAGCTGTGAAAGCTGCCATGTTGTTGCACTTTTGTACTCCCCTTGGGATGCCTTGAACAGCTGCAGTGTGCCTGGAGCTAAGGGCTTCCTAGTTTTAAAAATCCTAGCCCTAGGCCTAAGCCTAACAGTAACCCTGGGAAGGTAAATCAGCCTGGTGTTAGGCGTCTTGCCAAGGAAAAAGCCGTGAAAGCAGCCATGTTGTGGCACTTTTGCACTCCCTTTTGGATGCCTTTCACAGCTCCAGTGTGCCTGGAACTCAGGGCTTCCTGATTTTAAAAATCCTAGCCCTAGGCCGAACCCCAACCCTAAGACGAGAAAGGCAAATCAGCCAGGAATTAGGCATGTCCCCAAGGAAAAAGCTGTGGAGGCAGGCATGTTGTGGTACTTTTGCGCTCTTCTTGGCTAGTCCTTCGCAGCTGCTGTGTTCTTGGAACTCAGGGCTTTCTGGTTAATAGACCCTTGCCCTAGGCGTAACTCAAACCTTAACCCTAGGAAGGAAAATCAGCCTATGGTTCGGGATGGTCTCATGGAAATATCAGTGGTGGCAGCCAAGTTGCGTCACTTTTGCGCTCCCCTTGGGATGCCTTTCGCAGCTGCAGTGTGCCTGGAGCCCAGGGCTTCCTGGTTTTAAAAGTCCTAGGCCTAAGCCTAACAGTAACCCTAGGAAGGTAAATCAGCCGGGTATTAGGGTTCTTCCTAAGGGAAAAGCCGTGAAAGCAGCCATGTTGTGGCACTTCTGCACTCCCTTTGGGATGCCTTTGGCAGATGAAGTAAGCCTGGAACTCAGGGCTTCCTGGTTAAAGAAATCACAGCCCTAGGCTGAACCCTAACCCTAACCCTAGGCAGATAAATCAGCCTAGGTATAGGGATGGTGCCAAGGAAAAAGCTGTGAAAGCTGCCATGTTGTTGCACTTTTGTACTCCCCTTGGGATGCCTTGAACAGCTGCAGTGTGCCTGGAGCTAAGGGCTTCCTAGTTTTAAAAATCCTAGCCCTAGGCCTAAGCCTAACAGTAACCCTGGGAAGGTAAATCAGCCTGGTGTTAGGCGTCTTGCCAAGGAAAAAGCCGTGAAAGCAGCCATGTTGTGGCACTTTTGCACTCCCTTTTGGATGCCTTTCACAGCTCCAGTGTGCCTGGAACTCAGGGCTTCCTGATTTTAAAAATCCTAGCCCTAGGCCGAACCCCAACCCTAAGACGAGAAAGGCAAATCAGCCAGGAATTAGGCATGTCCCCAAGGAAAAAGCTGTGGAGGCAGGCATGTTGTGGTACTTTTGCGCTCTTCTTGGCTAGTCCTTCGCAGCTGCTGTGTTCTTGGAACTCAGGGCTTTCTGGTTAATAGACCCTTACCCTAGGCGTAACTCAAACCTTAACCCTAGGAAGGAAAATCAGCCTATGGTTCGGGATGGTCTCATGGAAATATCAGTGGTGGCAGCCAAGTTGCGTCACTTTTGCGCTCCCCTTGGGATGCCTTTCGCAGCTGCAGTGTGCCTGGAGCCCAGGGCTTCCTGGTTTTAAAAGTCCTAGGCCTAAGCCTAACAGTAACCCTAGGAAGGTAAATCAGCCGGGTATTAGGGTTCTTCCTAAGGGAAAAGCCGTGAAAGCAGCCATGTTGTGGCACTTCTGCACTCCCTTTGGGATGCCTTTGGCAGATGAAGTAAGCCTGGAACTCAGGGCTTCCTGGTTAAAGAAATCACAGCCCTAGGCTGAACCCTAACCCTAACCCTAGGCAGATAAATCAGCCTAGGTATAGGGATGGTGCCAAGGAAAAAGCTGTGAAAGCTGCCATGTTGTTACACTTTTGTACTCCCCTTGGGATGCCTTGAACAGCTGCAGTGTGCCTGGAGCCCAGGGCCTCCTAGTTTTAAAAATCCTAGCCCTAGGCCTAAGCCTAACAGTAACCCTGGGAAGGTAAATCAGCCTGGTGTTAGGCTTCTTGCCAAGGAAAAAGCCGTGAAAGCAGCCATGTTGTGGCACTTTTGCACTCCCTTTTGGATGCCTTTCACAGCTCCAGTGTGCCTGGAACTCAGGGCTTCCTGATTTTAAAAATCCTAGCCCTAGGCCGAACCCCAACCCTAAGACGAGAAAGGCAAATCAGCCAGGAATTAGGCATGTCCCCAAGGAAAAAGCTGTGGAGGCAGGCATGTTGTGGTACTTTTGCGCTCTTCTTGGCTAGTCCTTCGCAGCTGCTGTGTTCTTGGAACTCAGGGCTTTCTGGTTAATAGACCCTTACCCTAGGCGTAACTCAAACCTTAACCCTAGGAAGGAAAATCAGCCTATGGTTCGGGATGGTCTCATGGAAATATCAGTGGTGGCAGCCAAGTTGCGTCACTTTTGCGCTCCCCTTGGGATGCCTTTCGCAGCTGCAGTGTGCCTGGAGCCCAGGGCTTCCTGGTTTTAAAAGTCCTAGGCCTAAGCCTAACAGTAACCCTAGGAAGGTAAATCAGCCGGGTATTAGGGTTCTTCCTAAGGGAAAAGCCGTGAAAGCAGCCATGTTGTGGCACTTCTGCACTCCCTTTGGGATGCCTTTGGCAGATGAAGTAAGCCTGGAACTCAGGGCTTCCTGGTTAAAGAAATCACAGCCCTAGGCTGAACCCTAACCCTAACCCTAGGCAGATAAATCAGCCTAGGTATAGGGATGGTGCCAAGGAAAAAGCTGTGAAAGCTGCCATGTTGTTGCACTTTTGTACTCCCCTTGGGATGCCTTGAACAGCTGCAGTGTGCCTGGAGCTAAGGGCTTCCTAGTTTTAAAAATCCTAGCCCTAGGCCTAAGCCTAACAGTAACCCTGGGAAGGTAAATCAGCCTGGTGTTAGGCGTCTTGCCAAGGAAAAAGCCGTGAAAGCAGCCATGTTGTGGCACTTTTGCACTCCCTTTTGGATGCCTTTCACAGCTCCAGTGTGCCTGGAACTCAGGGCTTCCTGCTTTTAAAAATCCTAGCCCTAGGCCGAACCCCAACCCTAAGACGAGAAAGGCAAATCAGCCAGGAATTAGGCATGTCCCCAAGGAAAAAGCTGTGGAGGCAGGCATGTTGTGCTACTTTTGCGCTCTTCTTGGCTAGAGCTTCGCAGCTGCTGTGTTCTTGGAACTCAGGGCTTTCTGGTTAATAGACCCTTACCCTAGGCGTAACTCAAACCTTAACCCTAGGAAGGAAAATCAGCCTATGGTTCGGGATGGTCTCATGGAAATATCAGTGGTGGCAGCCAAGTTGCGTCACTTTTGCGCTCCCCTTGGGATGCCTTTCGCAGCTGCAGTGTGCCTGGAGCCCAGGGCTTCCTGGTTTTAAAAGTCCTAGGCCTAAGCCTAACAGTAACCCTAGGAAGGTAAATCAGCCGGGTATTAGGGTTCTTCCTAAGGGAAAAGCCGTGAAAGCAGCCATGTTGTGGCACTTCTGCACTCCCTTTGGGATGCCTTTGGCAGATGAAGTAAGCCTGGAACTCAGGGCTTCCTGGTTAAAGAAATCCAAGCCCTAGGCTGAACCCTAACCCTAACCCTAGGCAGATAAATCAGCCTAGGTATAGGGATGGTGCCAAGGAAAAAGCTGTGAAAGCTGCCATGTTGTTGCACTTTTGTACTCCCCTTGGGATGCCTTGAACAGCTGCAGTGTGCCTGGAGCTAAGGGCTTCCTAGTTTTAAAAATCCTAGCCCTAGGCCTAAGCCTAACAGTAACCCTGGGAAGGTAAATCAGCCTGGTGTTAGGCGTCTTGCCAAGGAAAAAGCCGTGAAAGCAGCCATGTTGTGGCACTTTTGCACTCCCTTTTGGATGCCTTTCACAGCTCCAGTGTGCCTGGAACTCAGGGCTTCCTGCTTTTAAAAATCCTAGCCCTAGGCCGAACCCCAACCCTAAGACGAGAAAGGCAAATCAGCCAGGAATTAGGCATGTCCCCAAGGAAAAAGCTGTGGAGGCAGGCATGTTGTGGTACTTTTGCGCTCTTCTTGGCTAGAGCTTCGCAGCTGCTGTGTTCTTGGAACTCAGGGCTTTCTGGTTAATAGACCCTTACCCTAGGCGTAACTCAAACCTTAACCCTAGGAAGGAAAATCAGCCTATGGTTCGGGATGGTCTCATGGAAATATCAGTGGTGGCAGCCAAGTTGCGTCACTTTTGCGCTCCCCTTGGGATGCCTTTCGCAGCTGCAGTGTGCCTGGAGCCCAGGGCTTCCTGGTTTTAAAAGTCCTAGGCCTAAGCCTAACAGTAACCCTAGGAAGGTAAATCAGCCGGGTATTAGGGTTCTTCCTAAGGGAAAAGCCGTGAAAGCAGCCATGTTGTGGCACTTCTGCACTCCCTTTGGGATGCCTTTGGCAGATGAAGTAAGCCTGGAACTCAGGGCTTCCTGGTTAAAAAAATCCAAGCCCTAGGCTGAACCCTAACCCTAACCCTAGGCAGATAAATCAGCCTAGGTATAGGGATGGTGCCAAGGAAAAAGCTGTGAAAGCTGCCATGTTGTTGCACTTTTGTACTCCCCTTGGGATGCCTTGAACAGCTGCAGTGTGCCTGCAGCCCAGGGCTTCCTAGTTTTAAAAATCCTAGCGCTAGGCCTAAGCCTAACAGTAACTCTGGGAAGGCAAATCAGCCTGGTGTTAGGCGTCTTGCCAAGGAAAAAGCCGTGAAAGCAGCCATGTTGTGGCACTTTTGCACTCCCTTTTGGATGCCTTTCACAGCTCCAGTGTGACTGGAACTCAGGGCTTCCTGCTTTTAAAAATCCTAGCCCTAGGCCGAACCCCAACCCTAAGACGAGAAAGGCAAATCAGCCAGGAATTAGGCATGTCCCCAAGGAAAAAGCTGTGGAGGCAGGCATGTTGTGGTACTTTTGCGCTCTTCTTGGCTAGTCCTTCGCAGCTGCTGTGTTCTTGGAACTCAGGGCTTTCTGGTTAATAGACCCTTACCCTAGGCGTAACTCAAACCTTAACCCTAGGAAGGAAAATCAGCCTATGGTTCGGGATGGTCTCATGGAAATATCAGTGGTGGCAGCCAAGTTGCGTCACTTTTGCGCTCCCCTTGGGATGCCTTTCGCAGCTGCAGTGTGCCTGGAGCCCAGGGCTTCCTGGTTTTAAAAGTCCTAGGCCTAAGCCTAACAGTAACCCTAGGAAGGTAAATCAGCCGGGTATTAGGGTTCTTCCTAAGGGAAAAGCCGTGAAAGCAGCCATGTTGTGGCACTTCTGCACTCCCTTTGGGATGCCTTTGGCAGATGAAGTAAGCCTGGAACTCAGGGCTTCCTGGTTAAAGAAATCACAGCCCTAGGCTGAACCCTAACCCTAACCCTAGGCAGATAAATCAGCCTAGGTATAGGGATGGTGCCAAGGAAAAAGCTGTGAAAGCTGCCATGTTGTTACACTTTTGTACTCCCCTTGGGATGCCTTGAACAGCTGCAGTGTGCCTGGAGCCCAGGGCCTCCTAGTTTTAAAAATCCTAGCCCTAGGCCTAAGCCTAACAGTAACCCTGGGAAGGTAAATCAGCCTGGTGTTAGGCTTCTTGCCAAGGAAAAAGCCGTGAAAGCAGCCATGTTGTGGCACTTTTGCACTCCCTTTTGGATGCCTTTCACAGCTCCAGTGTGCCTGGAACTCAGGGCTTCCTGATTTTAAAAATCCTAGCCCTAGGCCGAACCCCAACCCTAAGACGAGAAAGGCAAATCAGCCAGGAATTAGGCATGTCCCCAAGGAAAAAGCTGTGGAGGCAGGCATGTTGTGGTACTTTTGCGCTCTTCTTGGCTAGTCCTTCGCAGCTGCTGTGTTCTTGGAACTCAGGGCTTTCTGGTTAATAGACCCTTACCCTAGGCGTAACTCAAACCTTAACCCTAGGAAGGAAAATCAGCCTATGGTTCGGGATGGTCTCATGGAAATATCAGTGGTGGCAGCCAAGTTGCGTCACTTTTGCGCTCCCCTTGGGATGCCTTTCGCAGCTGCAGTGTGCCTGGAGCCCAGGGCTTCCTGGTTTTAAAAGTCCTAGGCCTAAGCCTAACAGTAACCCTAGGAAGGTAAATCAGCCGGGTATTAGGGTTCTTCCTAAGGGAAAAGCCGTGAAAGCAGCCATGTTGTGGCACTTCTGCACTCCCTTTGGGATGCCTTTGGCAGATGAAGTAAGCCTGGAACTCAGGGCTTCCTGGTTAAAGAAATCACAGCCCTAGGCTGAACCCTAACCCTAACCCTAGGCAGATAAATCAGCCTAGGTATAGGGATGGTGCCAAGGAAAAAGCTGTGAAAGCTGCCATGTTGTTGCACTTTTGTACTCCCCTTGGGATGCCTTGAACAGCTGCAGTGTGCCTGGAGCTAAGGGCTTCCTAGTTTTAAAAATCCTAGCCCTAGGCCTAAGCCTAACAGTAACCCTGGGAAGGTAAATCAGCCTGGTGTTAGGCGTCTTGCCAAGGAAAAAGCCGTGAAAGCAGCCATGTTGTGGCACTTTTGCACTCCCTTTTGGATGCCTTTCACAGCTCCAGTGTGCCTGGAACTCAGGGCTTCCTGCTTTTAAAAATCCTAGCCCTAGGCCGAACCCCAACCCTAAGACGAGAAAGGCAAATCAGCCAGGAATTAGGCATGTCCCCAAGGAAAAAGCTGTGGAGGCAGGCATGTTGTGCTACTTTTGCGCTCTTCTTGGCTAGAGCTTCGCAGCTGCTGTGTTCTTGGAACTCAGGGCTTTCTGGTTAATAGACCCTTACCCTAGGCGTAACTCAAACCTTAACCCTAGGAAGGAAAATCAGCCTATGGTTCGGGATGGTCTCATGGAAATATCAGTGGTGGCAGCCAAGTTGCGTCACTTTTGCGCTCCCCTTGGGATGCCTTTCGCAGCTGCAGTGTGCCTGGAGCCCAGGGCTTCCTGGTTTTAAAAGTCCTAGGCCTAAGCCTAACAGTAACCCTAGGAAGGTAAATCAGCCGGGTATTAGGGTTCTTCCTAAGGGAAAAGCCGTGAAAGCAGCCATGTTGTGGCACTTCTGCACTCCCTTTGGGATGCCTTTGGCAGATGAAGTAAGCCTGGAACTCAGGGCTTCCTGGTTAAAGAAATCCAAGCCCTAGGCTGAACCCTAACCCTAACCCTAGGCAGATAAATCAGCCTAGGTATAGGGATGGTGCCAAGGAAAAAGCTGTGAAAGCTGCCATGTTGTTGCACTTTTGTACTCCCCTTGGGATGCCTTGAACAGCTGCAGTGTGCCTGGAGCTAAGGGCTTCCTAGTTTTAAAAATCCTAGCCCTAGGCCTAAGCCTAACAGTAACCCTGGGAAGGTAAATCAGCCTGGTGTTAGGCGTCTTGCCAAGGAAAAAGCCGTGAAAGCAGCCATGTTGTGGCACTTTTGCACTCCCTTTTGGATGCCTTTCACAGCTCCAGTGTGCCTGGAACTCAGGGCTTCCTGCTTTTAAAAATCCTAGCCCTAGGCCGAACCCCAACCCTAAGACGAGAAAGGCAAATCAGCCAGGAATTAGGCATGTCCCCAAGGAAAAAGCTGTGGAGGCAGGCATGTTGTGGTACTTTTGCGCTCTTCTTGGCTAGAGCTTCGCAGCTGCTGTGTTCTTGGAACTCAGGGCTTTCTGGTTAATAGACCCTTACCCTAGGCGTAACTCAAACCTTAACCCTAGGAAGGAAAATCAGCCTATGGTTCGGGATGGTCTCATGGAAATATCAGTGGTGGCAGCCAAGTTGCGTCACTTTTGCGCTCCCCTTGGGATGCCTTTCGCAGCTGCAGTGTGCCTGGAGCCCAGGGCTTCCTGGTTTTAAAAGTCCTAGGCCTAAGCCTAACAGTAACCCTAGGAAGGTAAATCAGCCGGGTATTAGGGTTCTTCCTAAGGGAAAAGCCGTGAAAGCAGCCATGTTGTGGCACTTCTGCACTCCCTTTGGGATGCCTTTGGCAGATGAAGTAAGCCTGGAACTCAGGGCTTCCTGGTTAAAAAAATCCAAGCCCTAGGCTGAACCCTAACCCTAACCCTAGGCAGATAAATCAGCCTAGGTATAGGGATGGTGCCAAGGAAAAAGCTGTGAAAGCTGCCATGTTGTTGCACTTTTGTACTCCCCTTGGGATGCCTTGAACAGCTGCAGTGTGCCTGCAGCCCAGGGCTTCCTAGTTTTAAAAATCCTAGCGCTAGGCCTAAGCCTAACAGTAACTCTGGGAAGGCAAATCAGCCTGGTGTTAGGCGTCTTGCCAAGGAAAAAGCCGTGAAAGCAGCCATGTTGTGGCACTTTTGCACTCCCTTTTGGATGCCTTTCACAGCTCCAGTGTGACTGGAACTCAGGGCTTCCTGCTTTTAAAAATCCTAGCCCTAGGCCGAACCCCAACCCTAAGACGAGAAAGGCAAATCAGCCAGGAATTAGGCATGTCCCCAAGGAAAAAGCTGTGGAGGCAGGCATGTTGTGGTACTTTTGCGCTCTTCTTGGCTAGTCCTTCGCAGCTGCTGTGTTCTTGGAACTCAGGGCTTTCTGGTTAATAGACCCTTACCCTAGGCGTAACTCAAACCTTAACCCTAGGAAGGAAAATCAGCCTATGGTTCGGGATGGTCTCATGGAAATATCAGTGGTGGCAGCCAAGTTGCGTCACTTTTGCGCTCCCCTTGGGATGCCTTTCGCAGCTGCAGTGTGCCTGGAGCCCAGGGCTTCCTGGTTTTAAAAGTCCTAGGCCTAAGCCTAACAGTAACCCTAGGAAGGTAAATCAGCCGGGTATTAGGGTTCTTCCTAAGGGAAAAGCCGTGAAAGCAGCCATGTTGTGGCACTTCTGCACTCCCTTTGGGATGCCTTTGGCAGATGAAGTAAGCCTGGAACTCAGGGCTTCCTGGTTAAAGAAATCACAGCCCTAGGCTGAACCCTAACCCTAGGCAGATAAATCAGCCTAGGTATAGGGATGGTGCCAAGGAAAAAGCTGTGAAAGCTGCCATGTTGTTACACTTTTGTACTCCCCTTGGGATGCCTTAAACAGCTGCAGTGTGCCTGGAGCCCAGGGCCTCCTAGTTTTAAAAATCCTAGCCCTAGGCCTAAGCCTAACAGTAACCCTGGGAAGGTAAATCAGCCTGGTGTTAGGCGTCTTGCCAAGGAAAAAGCCGTGAAAGCAGCCATGTTGTGGCACTTTTGCACTCCCTTTTGGATGCCTTTCACAGCTCCAGTGTGCCTGGAACTCAGGGCTTCCTGATTTTAAAAATCCTAGCCCTAGGCCGAACCCCAACCCTAAGACGAGAAAGGCAAATCAGTCAGGAATTAGGCATGTCCCCAAGGAAAAAGCTGTGGAGGCAGGCATGTTGTGGTACTTTTGTGCTCTTCTTGGGTAGACCTTCGCAGCTGCTGTGTTCTTGGAACTCAGGGCTTTCTGGTTAATAGACCCTTACCCTAGGCGTAACTCAAACCTTAACCCTAGGAAGGAAAATCAGCCTATGGTTCGGGATGGTCTCATGGAAATATCAGTGGTGGCAGCCAAGTTGCGTCACTTTTGCGCTCCCCTTGGGATGCCTTTCGCAGCTGCAGTGTGCCTGGAGCCCAGGGCTTCCTGGTTTTAAAAGTCCTAGGCCTAAGCCTAACAGTAACCCTAGGAAGGTAAATCAGCCGGGTATTAGGGTTCTTCCTAAGGGAAAAGCCGTGAAAGCAGCCATGTTGTGGCACTTCTGCACTCCCTTTGGGATGCCTTTGGCAGATGAAGTAAGCCTGGAACTCAGGGCTTCCTGGTTAAAGAAATCCAAGCCCTAGGCTGAACCCTAACCCTAGGCAGATAAATCAGCCTAGGTATAGGGATGGTGCCAAGGAAAAAGCTGTGAAAGCTGCCATGTTGTTGCACTTTTGTACTCCCCTTGGGATGCCTTGAACAGCTGCAGTGTGCCTGGAGCCCAGGGCCTCCTAGTTTTAAAAATCCTAGCCCTAGGCCTAAGCCTAACAGTAACCCTGGGAAGGTAAATCAGCCTGGTGTTAGGCTTCTTGCCAAGGAAAAAGCCGTGAAAGCAGCCATGTTGTGGCACTTTTGCACTCCCTTTTGGATGCCTTTCACAGCTCCAGTGTGCCTGGAACTCAGGGCTTCCTGATTTTAAAAATCCTAGCCCTAGGCCGAACCCCAACCCTAAGACGAGAAAGGCAAATCAGCCAGGAATTAGGCATGTCCCCAAGGAAAAAGCTGTGGAGGCAGGCATGTTGTGGTACTTTTGCGCTCTTCTTGGCTAGTCCTTCGCAGCTGCTGTGTTCTTGGAACTCAGGGCTTTCTGGTTAATAGAACCCTTACCCTAGGCGTAACTCAAACCTTAACCCTAGGAAGGAAAATCAGCCTATGGTTCGGGATGGTCTCATGGAAATATCAGTGGTGGCAGCCAAGTTGCGTCACTTTTGCGCTCCCCTTGGGATGCCTTTCGCAGCTGCAGTGTGCCTGGAGCCCAGGGCTTCCTGGTTTTAAAAGTCCTAGGCCTAAGCCTAACAGTAACCCTAGGAAGGTAAATCAGCCGGGTATTAGGGTTCTTCCTAAGGGAAAAGCCGTGAAAGCAGCCATGTTGTGGCACTTCTGCACTCCCTTTGGGATGCCTTTGGCAGATGAAGTAAGCCTGGAACTCAGGGCTTCCTGGTTAAAGAAATCACAGCCCTAGGCTGAACCCTAACCCTAGGCAGATAAATCAGCCTAGGTATAGGGATGGTGCCAAGGAAAAAGCTGTGAAAGCTGCCATGTTGTTGCACTTTTGTACTCCCCTTGGGATGCCTTGAACAGCTGCAGTGTGCCTGGAGCCCAGGGCCTCCTAGTTTTAAAAATCCTAACCCTAGGCCTAAGCCTAACAGTAACCCTGGGAAGGTAAATCAGCCTGGTGTTAGGCTTCTTGCCAAGGAAAAAGCCGTGAAAGCAGCCATGTTGTGGCACTTTTGCACTCCCTTTTGGATGCCTTTCACAGCTCCAGTGTGCCTGGAACTCAGGGCTTCCTGATTTTAAAAATCCTAGCCCTAGGCCGAACCCCAACCCTAAGACGAGAAAGGCAAATCAGCCAGGAATTAGGCATGTCCCCAAGGAAAAAGCTGTGGAGGCAGGCATGTTGTGGTACTTTTGCGCTCTTCTTGGCTAGTCCTTCGCAGCTGCTGTGTTCTTGGAACTCAGGGCTTTCTGGTTAATAGAACCCTTACCCTAGGCGTAACTCAAACCTTAACCCTAGGAAGGAAAATCAGCCTATGGTTCGGGATGGTCTCATGGAAATATCAGTGGTGGCAGCCAAGTTGCGTCACTTTTGCGCTCCCCTTGGGATGCCTTTCGCAGCTGCAGTGTGCCTGGAGCCCAGGGCTTCCTGGTTTTAAAAGTCCTAGGCCTAAGCCTAACAGTAACCCTAGGAAGGTAAATCAGCCGGGTATTAGGGTTCTTCCTAAGGGAAAAGCCGTGAAAGCAGCCATGTTGTGGCACTTCTGCACTCCCTTTGGGATGCCTTTGGCAGATGAAGTAAGCCTGGAACTCAGGGCTTCCTGGTTAAAGAAATCACAGCCCTAGGCTGAACCCTAACCCTAGGCAGATAAATCAGCCTAGGTATAGGGATGGTGCCAAGGAAAAAGCTGTGAAAGCTGCCATGTTGTTGCACTTTTGTACTCCCCTTGGGATGCCTTGAACAGCTGCAGTGTGCCTGGAGCTAAGGGCTTCCTAGTTTTAAAAATCCTAGCCCTAGGCCTAAGCCTAACAGTAACCCTGGGAAGGTAAATCAGCCTGGTGTTAGGCGTCTTGCCAAGGAAAAAGCCGTGAAAGCAGCCATGTTGTGGCACTTTTGCACTCCCTTTTGGATGCCTTTCACAGCTCCAGTGTGCCTGGAACTCAGGGCTTCCTGCTTTTAAAAATCCTAGCCCTAGGCCGAACCCCAACCCTAAGACGAGAAAGGCAAATCAGCCAGGAATTAGGCATGTCCCCAAGGAAAAAGCTGTGGAGGCAGGCATGTTGTGGTACTTTTGCGCTCTTCTTGGGTAGTCCTTCGCAGCTGCTGTGTTCTTGGAACTCAGGGCTTTCTGGTTAATAGACCCTTACCCTAGGCGTAACTCAAACCTTAACCCTAGGAAGGAAAATCAGCCTATGGTTCGGGATGGTCTCATGGAAATATCAGTGGTGGCAGCCAAGTTGCGTCACTTTTGCGCTCCCCTTGGGATGCCTTTCGCAGCTGCAGTGTGCCTGGAGCCCAGGGCTTCCTGGTTTTAAAAGTCCTAGGCCTAAGCCTAACAGTAACCCTAGGAAGGTAAATCAGCCGGGTATTAGGGTTCTTCCTAAGGGAAAAGCCGTGAAAGCAGCCATGTTGTGGCACTTCTGCACTCCCTTTGGGATGCCTTTGGCAGATGAAGTAAGCCTGGAACTCAGGGCTTTCTGGTTAAAGAAATCCAAGCCCTAGGCTGAACCCTAACCCTAGGCAGATAAATCAGCCTAGGTATAGGGATGGTGCCAAGGAAAAAGCTGTGAAAGCTGCCATGTTGTTGCACTTTTGTACTCCCCTTGGGATGCCTTGAACAGCTGCAGTGTGCCTGGAGCCCAGGGCCTCCTAGTTTTAAAAATCCTAGCCCTAGGCCTAAGCCTAACAGTAACCCTGGGAAGGTAAATCAGCCTGGTGTTAGGCGTCTTGCCAAGGAAAAAGCCGTGAAAGCAGCCATGTTGTGGCACTTTTGCACTCCCTTTTGGATGCCCTTTCACAGCTCCAGTGTGCCTGGAACTCAGGGCTTCCTGATTTTAAAAATCCTAGCCCTAGCCCGAACCCCAACCCTAAGACGAGAAAGGCAAATCAGCCAGGAATTAGGCATGTCCCCAAGGAAAAAGCTGTGGAGGCAGGCATGTTGTGGTACTTTTGCGCTCTTCTTGGCTAGTCCTTCGCAGCTGCTGTGTTCTTGGAACTCAGGGCTTTCTGGTTAATAGACCCTTACCCTAGGCGTAACTCAAACCTTAACCCTAGGAAGGAAAATCAGCCTATGGTTCGGGATGGTCTCATGGAAATATCAGTGGTGGCAGCCATGTTGCGTCACTTTTGCGCTCCGCTTGGGATGCCTTTCGCAGCTGCAGTGTGCCTGGAGCCCAGGGCTTCCTGGTTTTAAAAGTCCTAGGCCTAAGCCTAACAGTAACCCTAGGAAGGTAAATCAGCCGGGTATTAGGGTTCTTCCTAAGGGAAAAGCCGTGAAAGCAGCCATGTTGTGGCACTTCTGCACTCCCTTTGGGATGCCTTTGGCAGATGAAGTAAGCCTGGAACTCAGGGCTTCCTGGTTAAAGAAATCACAGCCCTAGGCTGAACCCTAACCCTAACCCTAGGCAGATAAATCAGCCTAGGTATAGGGATGGTGCCAAGGAAAAAGCTGTGAAAGCTGCCATGTTGTTGCACTTTTGTACTCCCCTTGGGATGCCTTGAACAGCTGCAGTGTGCCTGGAGCTAAGGGCTTCCTAGTTTTAAAAATCCTAGCCCTAGGCCTAAGCCTAACAGTAACCCTGGGAAGGTAAATCAGCCTGGTGTTAGGCGTCTTGCCAAGGAAAAAGCCGTGAAAGCAGCCATGTTGTGGCACTTTTGCACTCCCTTTTGGATGCCTTTCACAGCTCCAGTGTGCCTGGAACTCAGGGCTTCCTGCTTTTAAAAATCCTAGCCCTAGGCCGAACCCCAACCCTAAGACGAGAAAGGCAAATCAGCCAGGAATTAGGCATGTCCCCAAGGAAAAAGCTGTGGAGGCAGGCATGTTGTGGTACTTTTGCGCTCTTCTTGGCTAGTCCTTCGCAGCTGCTGTGTTCTTGGAACTCAGGGCTTTCTGGTTAATAGACCCTTGCCCTAGGCGTAACTCAAACCTTAACCCTAGGAAGGAAAATCAGCCTATGGTTCGGGATGGTCTCATGGAAATATCAGTGGTGGCAGCCAAGTTGCGTCACTTTTGCGCTCCCCTTGGGATGCCTTTCGCAGCTGCAGTGTGCCTGGAGCCCAGGGCTTCCTGGTTTTAAAAGTCCTAGGCCTAAGCCTAACAGTAACCCTAGGAAGGTAAATCAGCCGGGTATTAGGGTTCTTCCTAAGGGAAAAGCCGTGAAAGCAGCCATGTTGTGGCACTTCTGCACTCCCTTTGGGATGCCTTTGGCAGATGAAGTAAGCCTGGAACTCAGGGCTTCCTGGTTAAAGAAATCACAGCCCTAGGCTGAACCCTAACCCTAACCCTAGGCAGATAAATCAGCCTAGGTATAGGGATGGTGCCAAGGAAAAAGCTGTGAAAGCTGCCATGTTGTTGCACTTTTGTACTCCCCTTGGGATGCCTTGAACAGCTGCAGTGTGCCTGGAGCTAAGGGCTTCCTAGTTTTAAAAATCCTAGCCCTAGGCCTAAGCCTAACAGTAACCCTGGGAAGGTAAATCAGCCTGGTGTTAGGCGTCTTGCCAAGGAAAAAGCCGTGAAAGCAGCCATGTTGTGGCACTTTTGCACTCCCTTTTGGATGCCTTTCACAGCTCCAGTGTGCCTGGAACTCAGGGCTTCCTGCTTTTAAAAATCCTAGCCCTAGGCCGAACCCCAACCCTAAGACGAGAAAGGCAAATCAGCCAGGAATTAGGCATGTCCCCAAGGAAAAAGCTGTGGAGGCAGGCATGTTGTGGTACTTTTGCGCTCTTCTTGGCTAGTCCTTCGCAGCTGCTGTGTTCTTGGAACTCAGGGCTTTCTGGTTAATAGACCCTTACCCTAGGCGTAACTCAAACCTTAACCCTAGGAAGGAAAATCAGCCTATGGTTCGGGATGGTCTCATGGAAATATCAGTGGTGGCAGCCAAGTTGCGTCACTTTTGCGCTCCCCTTGGGATGCCTTTCGCAGCTGCAGTGTGCCTGGAGCCCAGGGCTTCCTGGTTTTAAAAGTCCTAGGCCTAAGCCTAACAGTAACCCTAGGAAGGTAAATCAGCCGGGTATTAGGGTTCTTCCTAAGGGAAAAGCCGTGAAAGCAGCCATGTTGTGGCACTTCTGCACTCCCTTTGGGATGCCTTTGGCAGATGAAGTAAGCCTGGAACTCAGGGCTTCCTGGTTAAAGAAATCCAAGCCCTAGGCTGAACCCTAACCCTAACCCTAGGCAGATAAATCAGCCTAGGTATAGGGATGGTGCCAAGGAAAAAGCTGTGAAAGCTGCCATGTTGTTGCACTTTTGTACTCCCCTTGGGATGCCTTGAACAGCTGCAGTGTGCCTGGAGCTAAGGGCTTCCTAGTTTTAAAAATCCTAGCCCTAGGCCTAAGCCTAACAGTAACCCTGGGAAGGTAAATCAGCCTGGTGTTAGGCGTCTTGCCAAGGAAAAAGCCGTGAAAGCAGCCATGTTGTGGCACTTTTGCACTCCCTTTTGGATGCCTTTCACAGCTCCAGTGTGCCTGGAACTCAGGGCTTCCTGCTTTTAAAAATCCTAGCCCTAGGCCGAACCCCAACCCTAAGACGAGAAAGGCAAATCAGCCAGGAATTAGGCATGTCCCCAAGGAAAAAGCTGTGGAGGCAGGCATGTTGTGGTACTTTTGCGCTCTTCTTGGCTAGAGCTTCGCAGCTGCTGTGTTCTTGGAACTCAGGGCTTTCTGGTTAATAGACCCTTACCCTAGGCGTAACTCAAACCTTAACCCTAGGAAGGAAAATCAGCCTATGGTTCGGGATGGTCTCATGGAAATATCAGTGGTGGCAGCCAAGTTGCGTCACTTTTGCGCTCCCCTTGGGATGCCTTTCGCAGCTGCAGTGTGCCTGGAGCCCAGGGCTTCCTGGTTTTAAAAGTCCTAGGCCTAAGCCTAACAGTAACCCTAGGAAGGTAAATCAGCCGGGTATTAGGGTTCTTCCTAAGGGAAAAGCCGTGAAAGCAGCCATGTTGTGGCACTTCTGCACTCCCTTTGGGATGCCTTTGGCAGATGAAGTAAGCCTGGAACTCAGGGCTTCCTGGTTAAAAAAATCCAAGCCCTAGGCTGAACCCTAACCCTAACCCTAGGCAGATAAATCAGCCTAGGTATAGGGATGGTGCCAAGGAAAAAGCTGTGAAAGCTGCCATGTTGTTGCACTTTTGTACTCCCCTTGGGATGCCTTGAACAGCTGCAGTGTGCCTGCAGCCCAGGGCTTCCTAGTTTTAAAAATCCTAGCGCTAGGCCTAAGCCTAACAGTAACTCTGGGAAGGCAAATCAGCCTGGTGTTAGGCGTCTTGCCAAGGAAAAAGCCGTGAAAGCAGCCATGTTGTGGCACTTTTGCACTCCCTTTTGGATGCCTTTCACAGCTCCAGTGTGACTGGAACTCAGGGCTTCCTGCTTTTAAAAATCCTAGCCCTAGGCCGAACCCCAACCCTAAGACGAGAAAGGCAAATCAGCCAGGAATTAGGCATGTCCCCAAGGAAAAAGCTGTGGAGGCAGGCATGTTGTGGTACTTTTGCGCTCTTCTTGGCTAGTCCTTCGCAGCTGCTGTGTTCTTGGAACTCAGGGCTTTCTGGTTAATAGACCCTTACCCTAGGCGTAACTCAAACCTTAACCCTAGGAAGGAAAATCAGCCTATGGTTCGGGATGGTCTCATGGAAATATCAGTGGTGGCAGCCAAGTTGCGTCACTTTTGCGCTCCCCTTGGGATGCCTTTCGCAGCTGCAGTGTGCCTGGAGCCCAGGGCTTCCTGGTTTTAAAAGTCCTAGGCCTAAGCCTAACAGTAACCCTAGGAAGGTAAATCAGCCGGGTATTAGGGTTCTTCCTAAGGGAAAAGCCGTGAAAGCAGCCATGTTGTGGCACTTCTGCACTCCCTTTGGGATGCCTTTGGCAGATGAAGTAAGCCTGGAACTCAGGGCTTCCTGGTTAAAGAAATCACAGCCCTAGGCTGAACCCTAACCCTAGGCAGATAAATCAGCCTAGGTATAGGGATGGTGCCAAGGAAAAAGCTGTGAAAGCTGCCATGTTGTTACACTTTTGTACTCCCCTTGGGATGCCTTAAACAGCTGCAGTGTGCCTGGAGCCCAGGGCCTCCTAGTTTTAAAAATCCTAGCCCTAGGCCTAAGCCTAACAGTAACCCTGGGAAGGTAAATCAGCCTGGTGTTAGGCGTCTTGCCAAGGAAAAAGCCGTGAAAGCAGCCATGTTGTGGCACTTTTGCACTCCCTTTTGGATGCCTTTCACAGCTCCAGTGTGCCTGGAACTCAGGGCTTCCTGATTTTAAAAATCCTAGCCCTAGGCCGAACCCCAACCCTAAGACGAGAAAGGCAAATCAGTCAGGAATTAGGCATGTCCCCAAGGAAAAAGCTGTGGAGGCAGGCATGTTGTGGTACTTTTGCGCTCTTCTTGGGTAGACCTTCGCAGCTGCTGTGTTCTTGGAACTCAGGGCTTTCTGGTTAATAGACCCTTACCCTAGGCGTAACTCAAACCTTAACCCTAGGAAGGAAAATCAGCCTATGGTTCGGGATGGTCTCATGGAAATATCAGTGGTGGCAGCCAAGTTGCGTCACTTTTGCGCTCCCCTTGGGATGCCTTTCGCAGCTGCAGTGTGCCTGGAGCCCAGGGCTTCCTGGTTTTAAAAGTCCTAGGCCTAAGCCTAACAGTAACCCTAGGAAGGTAAATCAGCCGGGTATTAGGGTTCTTCCTAAGGGAAAAGCCGTGAAAGCAGCCATGTTGTGGCACTTCTGCACTCCCTTTGGGATGCCTTTGGCAGATGAAGTAAGCCTGGAACTCAGGGCTTCCTGGTTAAAGAAATCCAAGCCCTAGGCTGAACCCTAACCCTAGGCAGATAAATCAGCCTAGGTATAGGGATGGTGCCAAGGAAAAAGCTGTGAAAGCTGCCATGTTGTTGCACTTTTGTACTCCCCTTGGGATGCCTTGAACAGCTGCAGTGTGCCTGGAGCCCAGGGCCTCCTAGTTTTAAAAATCCTAGCCCTAGGCCTAAGCCTAACAGTAACCCTGGGAAGGTAAATCAGCCTGGTGTTAGGCTTCTTGCCAAGGAAAAAGCCGTGAAAGCAGCCATGTTGTGGCACTTTTGCACTCCCTTTTGGATGCCTTTCACAGCTCCAGTGTGCCTGGAACTCAGGGCTTCCTGATTTTAAAAATCCTAGCCCTAGGCCGAACCCCAACCCTAAGACGAGAAAGGCAAATCAGCCAGGAATTAGGCATGTCCCCAAGGAAAAAGCTGTGGAGGCAGGCATGTTGTGGTACTTTTGCGCTCTTCTTGGCTAGTCCTTCGCAGCTGCTGTGTTCTTGGAACTCAGGGCTTTCTGGTTAATAGAACCCTTACCCTAGGCGTAACTCAAACCTTAACCCTAGGAAGGAAAATCAGCCTATGGTTCGGGATGGTCTCATGGAAATATCAGTGGTGGCAGCCAAGTTGCGTCACTTTTGCGCTCCCCTTGGGATGCCTTTCGCAGCTGCAGTGTGCCTGGAGCCCAGGGCTTCCTGGTTTTAAAAGTCCTAGGCCTAAGCCTAACAGTAACCCTAGGAAGGTAAATCAGCCGGGTATTAGGGTTCTTCCTAAGGGAAAAGCCGTGAAAGCAGCCATGTTGTGGCACTTCTGCACTCCCTTTGGGATGCCTTTGGCAGATGAAGTAAGCCTGGAACTCAGGGCTTCCTGGTTAAAGAAATCACAGCCCTAGGCTGAACCCTAACCCTAGGCAGATAAATCAGCCTAGGTATAGGGATGGTGCCAAGGAAAAAGCTGTGAAAGCTGCCATGTTGTTGCACTTTTGTACTCCCCTTGGGATGCCTTGAACAGCTGCAGTGTGCCTGGAGCCCAGGGCCTCCTAGTTTTAAAAATCCTAACCCTAGGCCTAAGCCTAACAGTAACCCTGGGAAGGTAAATCAGCCTGGTGTTAGGCTTCTTGCCAAGGAAAAAGCCGTGAAAGCAGCCATGTTGTGGCACTTTTGCACTCCCTTTTGGATGCCTTTCACAGCTCCAGTGTGCCTGGAACTCAGGGCTTCCTGATTTTAAAAATCCTAGCCCTAGGCCGAACCCCAACCCTAAGACGAGAAAGGCAAATCAGCCAGGAATTAGGCATGTCCCCAAGGAAAAAGCTGTGGAGGCAGGCATGTTGTGGTACTTTTGCGCTCTTCTTGGCTAGTCCTTCGCAGCTGCTGTGTTCTTGGAACTCAGGGCTTTCTGGTTAATAGAACCCTTACCCTAGGCGTAACTCAAACCTTAACCCTAGGAAGGAAAATCAGCCTATGGTTCGGGATGGTCTCATGGAAATATCAGTGGTGGCAGCCAAGTTGCGTCACTTTTGCGCTCCCCTTGGGATGCCTTTCGCAGCTGCAGTGTGCCTGGAGCCCAGGGCTTCCTGGTTTTAAAAGTCCTAGGCCTAAGCCTAACAGTAACCCTAGGAAGGTAAATCAGCCGGGTATTAGGGTTCTTCCTAAGGGAAAAGCCGTGAAAGCAGCCATGTTGTGGCACTTCTGCACTCCCTTTGGGATGCCTTTGGCAGATGAAGTAAGCCTGGAACTCAGGGCTTCCTGGTTAAAGAAATCACAGCCCTAGGCTGAACCCTAACCCTAGGCAGATAAATCAGCCTAGGTATAGGGATGGTGCCAAGGAAAAAGCTGTGAAAGCTGCCATGTTGTTGCACTTTTGTACTCCCCTTGGGATGCCTTGAACAGCTGCAGTGTGCCTGGAGCTAAGGGCTTCCTAGTTTTAAAAATCCTAGCCCTAGGCCTAAGCCTAACAGTAACCCTGGGAAGGTAAATCAGCCTGGTGTTAGGCGTCTTGCCAAGGAAAAAGCCGTGAAAGCAGCCATGTTGTGGCACTTTTGCACTCCCTTTTGGATGCCTTTCACAGCTCCAGTGTGCCTGGAACTCAGGGCTTCCTGCTTTTAAAAATCCTAGCCCTAGGCCGAACCCCAACCCTAAGACGAGAAAGGCAAATCAGCCAGGAATTAGGCATGTCCCCAAGGAAAAAGCTGTGGAGGCAGGCATGTTGTGGTACTTTTGCGCTCTTCTTGGGTAGTCCTTCGCAGCTGCTGTGTTCTTGGAACTCAGGGCTTTCTGGTTAATAGACCCTTACCCTAGGCGTAACTCAAACCTTAACCCTAGGAAGGAAAATCAGCCTATGGTTCGGGATGGTCTCATGGAAATATCAGTGGTGGCAGCCAAGTTGCGTCACTTTTGCGCTCCCCTTGGGATGCCTTTCGCAGCTGCAGTGTGCCTGGAGCCCAGGGCTTCCTGGTTTTAAAAGTCCTAGGCCTAAGCCTAACAGTAACCCTAGGAAGGTAAATCAGCCGGGTATTAGGGTTCTTCCTAAGGGAAAAGCCGTGAAAGCAGCCATGTTGTGGCACTTCTGCACTCCCTTTGGGATGCCTTTGGCAGATGAAGTAAGCCTGGAACTCAGGGCTTTCTGGTTAAAGAAATCCAAGCCCTAGGCTGAACCCTAACCCTAGGCAGATAAATCAGCCTAGGTATAGGGATGGTGCCAAGGAAAAAGCTGTGAAAGCTGCCATGTTGTTGCACTTTTGTACTCCCCTTGGGATGCCTTGAACAGCTGCAGTGTGCCTGGAGCCCAGGGCCTCCTAGTTTTAAAAATCCTAGCCCTAGGCCTAAGCCTAACAGTAACCCTGGGAAGGTAAATCAGCCTGGTGTTAGGCGTCTTGCCAAGGAAAAAGCCGTGAAAGCAGCCATGTTGTGGCACTTTTGCACTCCCTTTTGGATGCCCTTTCACAGCTCCAGTGTGCCTGGAACTCAGGGCTTCCTGATTTTAAAAATCCTAGCCCTAGCCCGAACCCCAACCCTAAGACGAGAAAGGCAAATCAGCCAGGAATTAGGCATGTCCCCAAGGAAAAAGCTGTGGAGGCAGGCATGTTGTGGTACTTTTGCGCTCTTCTTGGCTAGTCCTTCGCAGCTGCTGTGTTCTTGGAACTCAGGGCTTTCTGGTTAATAGACCCTTACCCTAGGCGTAACTCAAACCTTAACCCTAGGAAGGAAAATCAGCCTATGGTTCGGGATGGTCTCATGGAAATATCAGTGGTGGCAGCCATGTTGCGTCACTTTTGCGCTCCGCTTGGGATGCCTTTCGCAGCTGCAGTGTGCCTGGAGCCCAGGGCTTCCTGGTTTTAAAAGTCCTAGGCCTAAGCCTAACAGTAACCCTAGGAAGGTAAATCAGCCGGGTATTAGGGTTCTTCCTAAGGGAAAAGCCGTGAAAGCAGCCATGTTGTGGCACTTCTGCACTCCCTTTGGGATGCCTTTGGCAGATGAAGTAAGCCTGGAACTCAGGGCTTCCTGGTTAAAGAAATCACAGCCCTAGGCTGAACCCTAACCCTAACCCTAGGCAGATAAATCAGCCTAGGTATAGGGATGGTGCCAAGGAAAAAGCTGTGAAAGCTGCCATGTTGTTGCACTTTTGTACTCCCCTTGGGATGCCTTGAACAGCTGCAGTGTGCCTGGAGCTAAGGGCTTCCTAGTTTTAAAAATCCTAGCCCTAGGCCTAAGCCTAACAGTAACCCTGGGAAGGTAAATCAGCCTGGTGTTAGGCGTCTTGCCAAGGAAAAAGCCGTGAAAGCAGCCATGTTGTGGCACTTTTGCACTCCCTTTTGGATGCCTTTCACAGCTCCAGTGTGCCTGGAACTCAGGGCTTCCTGCTTTTAAAAATCCTAGCCCTAGGCCGAACCCCAACCCTAAGACGAGAAAGGCAAATCAGCCAGGAATTAGGCATGTCCCCAAGGAAAAAGCTGTGGAGGCAGGCATGTTGTGGTACTTTTGCGCTCTTCTTGGCTAGTCCTTCGCAGCTGCTGTGTTCTTGGAACTCAGGGCTTTCTGGTTAATAGACCCTTGCCCTAGGCGTAACTCAAACCTTAACCCTAGGAAGGAAAATCAGCCTATGGTTCGGGATGGTCTCATGGAAATATCAGTGGTGGCAGCCAAGTTGCGTCACTTTTGCGCTCCCCTTGGGATGCCTTTCGCAGCTGCAGTGTGCCTGGAGCCCAGGGCTTCCTGGTTTTAAAAGTCCTAGGCCTAAGCCTAACAGTAACCCTAGGAAGGTAAATCAGCCGGGTATTAGGGTTCTTCCTAAGGGAAAAGCCGTGAAAGCAGCCATGTTGTGGCACTTCTGCACTCCCTTTGGGATGCCTTTGGCAGATGAAGTAAGCCTGGAACTCAGGGCTTCCTGGTTAAAGAAATCACAGCCCTAGGCTGAACCCTAACCCTAACCCTAGGCAGATAAATCAGCCTAGGTATAGGGATGGTGCCAAGGAAAAAGCTGTGAAAGCTGCCATGTTGTTGCACTTTTGTACTCCCCTTGGGATGCCTTGAACAGCTGCAGTGTGCCTGGAGCTAAGGGCTTCCTAGTTTTAAAAATCCTAGCCCTAGGCCTAAGCCTAACAGTAACCCTGGGAAGGTAAATCAGCCTGGTGTTAGGCGTCTTGCCAAGGAAAAAGCCGTGAAAGCAGCCATGTTGTGGCACTTTTGCACTCCCTTTTGGATGCCTTTCACAGCTCCAGTGTGCCTGGAACTCAGGGCTTCCTGCTTTTAAAAATCCTAGCCCTAGGCCGAACCCCAACCCTAAGACGAGAAAGGCAAATCAGCCAGGAATTAGGCATGTCCCCAAGGAAAAAGCTGTGGAGGCAGGCATGTTGTGGTACTTTTGCGCTCTTCTTGGCTAGTCCTTCGCAGCTGCTGTGTTCTTGGAACTCAGGGCTTTCTGGTTAATAGACCCTTACCCTAGGCGTAACTCAAACCTTAACCCTAGGAAGGAAAATCAGCCTATGGTTCGGGATGGTCTCATGGAAATATCAGTGGTGGCAGCCAAGTTGCGTCACTTTTGCGCTCCCCTTGGGATGCCTTTCGCAGCTGCAGTGTGCCTGGAGCCCAGGGCTTCCTGGTTTTAAAAGTCCTAGGCCTAAGCCTAACAGTAACCCTAGGAAGGTAAATCAGCCGGGTATTAGGGTTCTTCCTAAGGGAAAAGCCGTGAAAGCAGCCATGTTGTGGCACTTCTGCACTCCCTTTGGGATGCCTTTGGCAGATGAAGTAAGCCTGGAACTCAGGGCTTCCTGGTTAAAGAAATCACAGCCCTAGGCTGAACCCTAACCCTAACCCTAGGCAGATAAATCAGCCTAGGTATAGGGATGGTGCCAAGGAAAAAGCTGTGAAAGCTGCCATGTTGTTGCACTTTTGTACTCCCCTTGGGATGCCTTGAACAGCTGCAGTGTGCCTGGAGCTAAGGGCTTCCTAGTTTTAAAAATCCTAGCCCTAGGCCTAAGCCTAACAGTAACCCTGGGAAGGTAAATCAGCCTGGTGTTAGGCGTCTTGCCAAGGAAAAAGCCGTGAAAGCAGCCATGTTGTGGCACTTTTGCACTCCCTTTTGGATGCCTTTCACAGCTCCAGTGTGCCTGGAACTCAGGGCTTCCTGCTTTTAAAAATCCTAGCCCTAGGCCGAACCCCAACCCTAAGACGAGAAAGGCAAATCAGCCAGGAATTAGGCATGTCCCCAAGGAAAAAGCTGTGGAGGCAGGCATGTTGTGCTACTTTTGCGCTCTTCTTGGCTAGAGCTTCGCAGCTGCTGTGTTCTTGGAACTCAGGGCTTTCTGGTTAATAGACCCTTACCCTAGGCGTAACTCAAACCTTAACCCTAGGAAGGAAAATCAGCCTATGGTTCGGGATGGTCTCATGGAAATATCAGTGGTGGCAGCCAAGTTGCGTCACTTTTGCGCTCCCCTTGGGATGCCTTTCGCAGCTGCAGTGTGCCTGGAGCCCAGGGCTTCCTGGTTTTAAAAGTCCTAGGCCTAAGCCTAACAGTAACCCTAGGAAGGTAAATCAGCCGGGTATTAGGGTTCTTCCTAAGGGAAAAGCCGTGAAAGCAGCCATGTTGTGGCACTTCTGCACTCCCTTTGGGATGCCTTTGGCAGATGAAGTAAGCCTGGAACTCAGGGCTTCCTGGTTAAAGAAATCCAAGCCCTAGGCTGAACCCTAACCCTAACCCTAGGCAGATAAATCAGCCTAGGTATAGGGATGGTGCCAAGGAAAAAGCTGTGAAAGCTGCCATGTTGTTGCACTTTTGTACTCCCCTTGGGATGCCTTGAACAGCTGCAGTGTGCCTGGAGCTAAGGGCTTCCTAGTTTTAAAAATCCTAGCCCTAGGCCTAAGCCTAACAGTAACCCTGGGAAGGTAAATCAGCCTGGTGTTAGGCGTCTTGCCAAGGAAAAAGCCGTGAAAGCAGCCATGTTGTGGCACTTTTGCACTCCCTTTTGGATGCCTTTCACAGCTCCAGTGTGCCTGGAACTCAGGGCTTCCTGCTTTTAAAAATCCTAGCCCTAGGCCGAACCCCAACCCTAAGACGAGAAAGGCAAATCAGCCAGGAATTAGGCATGTCCCCAAGGAAAAAGCTGTGGAGGCAGGCATGTTGTGGTACTTTTGCGCTCTTCTTGGCTAGAGCTTCGCAGCTGCTGTGTTCTTGGAACTCAGGGCTTTCTGGTTAATAGACCCTTACCCTAGGCGTAACTCAAACCTTAACCCTAGGAAGGAAAATCAGCCTATGGTTCGGGATGGTCTCATGGAAATATCAGTGGTGGCAGCCATGTTGCGTCACTTTTGCGCTCCCCTTGGGATGCCTTTCGCAGCTGCAGTGTGCCTGGAGCCCAGGGCTTCCTGGTTTTAAAAGTCCTAGGCCTAAGCCTAACAGTAACCCTAGGAAGGTAAATCAGCCGGGTATTAGGGTTCTTCCTAAGGGAAAAGCCGTGAAAGCAGCCATGTTGTGGCACTTCTGCACTCCCTTTGGGATGCCTTTGGCAGATGAAGTAAGCCTGGAACTCAGGGCTTCCTGGTTAAAGAAATCACAGCCCTAGGCTGAACCCTAACCCTAGGCAGATAAATCAGCCTAGGTATAGGGATGGTGCCAAGGAAAAAGCTGTGAAAGCTGCCATGTTGTTACACTTTTGTACTCCCCTTGGGATGCCTTGAACAGCTGCAGTGTGCCTGGAGCCCAGGGCCTCCTAATTTTAAAAATCCTAGCCCTAGGCCTAAGCCTAACAGTAACCCTGGGAAGGTAAATCAGCCTGGTGTTAGGCTTCTTGCCAAGGAAAAAGCCGTGAAAGCAGCCATGTTGTGGCACTTTTGCACTCCCTTTTGGATGCCTTTCACAGCTCCAGTGTGCCTGGAACTCAGGGCTTCCTGCTTTTAAAAATCCTAGCCCTAGGCCGAACCCCAACCCTAAGACGAGAAAGGCAAATCAGCCAGGAATTAGGCATGTCCCCAAGGAAAAAGCTGTGGAGGCAGGCATGTTGTGGTACTTTTGCGCTCTTCTTGGGTAGTCCTTCGCAGCTGCTGTGTTCTTGGAACTCAGGGCTTTCTGGTTAATAGACCCTTACCCTAGGCGTAACTCAAACCTTAACCCTAGGAAGGAAAATCAGCCTATGGTTCGGGATGGTCTCATGGAAATATCAGTGGTGGCAGCCAAGTTGCGTCACTTTTGCGCTCCCCTTGGGATGCCTTTTGCAGCTGCAGTGTGCCTGGAGCCCAGGGCTTCCTGGTTTTAAAAGTCCTAGGCCTAAGCCTAACAGTAACCCTAGGAAGGTAAATCAGCCGGGTATTAGGGTTCTTCCTAAGGGAAAAGCCGTGAAAGCAGCCATGTTGTGGCACTTCTGCACTCCCTTTGGGATGCCTTTGGCAGATGAAGTAAGCCTGGAACTCAGGGCTTCCTGGTTAAAGAAATCCAAGCCCTAGGCTGAACCCTAACCCTAACCCTAGGCAGATAAATCAGCCTAGGTATAGGGATGGTGCCAAGGAAAAAGCTGTGAAAGCTGCCATGTTGTTGCACTTTTGTACTCCCCTTGGGATGCCTTGAACAGCTGCAGTGTGCCTGGAGCTAAGGGCTTCCTAGTTTTAAAAATCCTAGCCCTAGGCCTAAGCCTAACAGTAACCCTGGGAAGGTAAATCAGCCTGGTGTTAGGCTTCTTGCCAAGGAAAAAGCCGTGAAAGCAGCCATGTTGTGGCACTTTTGCACTCCCTTTTGGATGCCTTTCACAGCTCCAGTGTGCCTGGAACTAAGGGCTTCCTGATTTTAAAAATCCTAGCCCTAGGCCGAACCCCAACCCTAAGACGAGAAAGGCAAATCAGCCAGGAATTAGGCATGTCCCCAAGGAAAAAGCTGTGGAGGCAGGCATGTTGTGGTACTTTTGCGCTCTTCTTGGGTAGTCCTTCGCAGCTGCTGTGTTCTTGGAACTCAGGGCTTTCTGGTTAATAGACCCTTACCCTAGGCGTAACTCAAACCTTAACCCTAGGAAGGAAAATCAGCCTATGGTTCGGGATGGTCTCATGGAAATATCAGTGGTGGCAGCCAAGTTGCGTCACTTTTGCGCTCCCCTTGGGATGCCTTTCGCAGCTGCAGTGTGCCTGGAGCCCAGGGCTTCCTGGTTTTAAAAGTCCTAGGCCTAAGCCTAACAGTAACCCTAGGAAGGTAAATCAGCCGGGTATTAGGGTTCTTCCTAAGGGAAAAGCCGTGAAAGCAGCCATGTTGTGGCACTTCTGCACTCCCTTTGGGATGCCTTTGGCAGATGAAGTAAGCCTGGAACTCAGGGCTTCCTGGTTAAAGAAATCACAGCCCTAGGCTGAACCCTAACCCTAGGCAGATAAATCAGCCTAGGTATAGGGATGGTGCCAAGGAAAAAGCTGTGAAAGCTGCCATGTTGTTACACTTTTGTACTCCCCTTGGGATGCCTTGAACAGCTGCAGTGTGCCTGGAGCCCAGGGCCTCCTAATTTTAAAAATCCTAGCCCTAGGCCTAAGCCTAACAGTAACCCTGGGAAGGTAAATCAGCCTGGTGTTAGGCTTCTTGCCAAGGAAAAAGCCGTGAAAGCAGCCATGTTGTGGCACTTTTGCACTCCCTTTTGGATGCCTTTCACAGCTCCAGTGTGCCTGGAACTCAGGGCTTCCTGCTTTTAAAAATCCTAGCCCTAGGCCGAACCCCAACCCTAAGACGAGAAAGGCAAATCAGCCAGGAATTAGGCATGTCCCCAAGGAAAAAGCTGTGGAGGCAGGCATGTTGTGGTACTTTTGCGCTCTTCTTGGGTAGTCCTTCGCAGCTGCTGTGTTCTTGGAACTCAGGGCTTTCTGGTTAATAGACCCTTACCCTAGGCGTAACTCAAACCTTAACCCTAGGAAGGAAAATCAGCCTATGGTTCGGGATGGTCTCATGGAAATATCAGTGGTGGCAGCCAAGTTGCGTCACTTTTGCGCTCCCCTTGGGATGCCTTTTGCAGCTGCAGTGTGCCTGGAGCCCAGGGCTTCCTGGTTTTAAAAGTCCTAGGCCTAAGCCTAACAGTAACCCTAGGAAGGTAAATCAGCCGGGTATTAGGGTTCTTCCTAAGGGAAAAGCCGTGAAAGCAGCCATGTTGTGGCACTTCTGCACTCCCTTTGGGATGCCTTTGGCAGATGAAGTAAGCCTGGAACTCAGGGCTTCCTGGTTAAAGAAATCCAAGCCCTAGGCTGAACCCTAACCCTAACCCTAGGCAGATAAATCAGCCTAGGTATAGGGATGGTGCCAAGGAAAAAGCTGTGAAAGCTGCCATGTTGTTGCACTTTTGTACTCCCCTTGGGATGCCTTGAACAGCTGCAGTGTGCCTGGAGCTAAGGGCTTCCTAGTTTTAAAAATCCTAGCCCTAGGCCTAAGCCTAACAGTAACCCTGGGAAGGTAAATCAGCCTGGTGTTAGGCTTCTTGCCAAGGAAAAAGCCGTGAAAGCAGCCATGTTGTGGCACTTTTGCACTCCCTTTTGGATGCCTTTCACAGCTCCAGTGTGCCTGGAACTAAGGGCTTCCTGATTTTAAAAATCCTAGCCCTAGGCCGAACCCCAACCCTAAGACGAGAAAGGCAAATCAGCCAGGAATTAGGCATGTCCCCAAGGAAAAAGCTGTGGAGGCAGGCATGTTGTGGTACTTTTGCGCTCTTCTTGGGTAGTCCTTCGCAGCTGCTGTGTTCTTGGAACTCAGGGCTTTCTGGTTAATAGACCCTTACCCTAGGCGTAACTCAAACCTTAACCCTAGGAAGGAAAATCAGCCTATGGTTCGGGATGGTCTCATGGAAATATCAGTGGTGGCAGCCAAGTTGCGTCACTTTTGCGCTCCCCTTGGGATGCCTTTCGCAGCTGCAGTGTGCCTGGAGCCCAGGGCTTCCTGGTTTTAAAAGTCCTAGGCCTAAGCCTAACAGTAACCCTAGGAAGGTAAATCAGCCGGGTATTAGGGTTCTTCCTAAGGGAAAAGCCGTGAAAGCAGCCATGTTGTGGCACTTCTGCACTCCCTTTGGGATGCCTTTGGCAGATGAAGTAAGCCTGGAACTCAGGGCTTCCTGGTTAAAGAAATCACAGCCCTAGGCTGAACCCTAACCCTAGGCAGATAAATCAGCCTAGGTATAGGGATGGTGCCAAGGAAAAAGCTGTGAAAGCTGCCATGTTGTTGCACTTTTGTACTCCCCTTGGGATGCCTTGAACAGCTGCAGTGTGCCTGTAGCCCAGGGCCTCCTAATTTTAAAAATCCTAGCCCTAGGCCTAAGCCTAACAGTAACCCTGGGAAGGTAAATCAGCCTGGTGTTAGGCGTCTTGCCATGGAAAAAGCCGTGAAAGCAGCCATGTTGTGGCACTTTTGCACTCCCTTTTGGATGCCTTTCACAGCTGCAGTGTGCCTGGAACTCAGGGCTTCCTGATTTTAAAAATCCTAGCCCTAGGCCGAACCCCAACCCTAAGACGAGAAAGGCAAATCAGCCAGGAATTAGGCATGTCCACAAGGAAAAAGCTGTGGAGGCAGGCATGTTGTGGTACTTTTGCGCTCTTCTTGGCTAGTCCTTCGCAGCTGCTGTGTTCTTGGAACTCAGGGCTTTCTGGTTAATAGACCCTTACCCTAGGCGTAACTCAAACCTTAACCCTAGGAAGGAAAATCAGCCTATGGTTCGGGATGGTCTCATGGAAATATCAGTGGTGGCAGCCAAGTTGCGCCACTTTTGCGCTCCCCTTGGGATGCCTTTCGCAGCTGCAGTGTGCCTGGAGCCCAGGGCTTCCTGGTTTTAAAAGTCCTAGGCCTAAGCCTAACAGTAACCCTAGGAAGGTAAATCAGCCGGGTATTAGGGTTCTTCCTAAGGGAAAAGCCGTGAAAGCAGCCATGTTGTGGCACTTCTGCACTCCCTTTGGGATGCCTTTGGCAGATGAAGTAAGCCTGGAACTCAGGGCTTCCTGGTTAAAGAAATCACAGCCCTAGGCTGAACCCTAACCCTAACCCTAGGCAGATAAATCAGCCTAGGTATAGGGATGGTGCCAAGGAAAAAGCTGTGAAAGCTGCCATGTTGTTGCACTTTTGTACTCCCCTTGGGATGCCTTGAACAGCTGCAGTGTGCCTGGAGCTAAGGGCTTCCTAGTTTTAAAAATCCTAGCCCTAGGCCTAAGCCTAACAGTAACCCTGGGAAGGTAAATCAGCCTGGTGTTAGGCGTCTTGCCAAGGAAAAAGCCGTGAAAGCAGCCATGTTGTGGCACTTTTGCACTCCCTTTTGGATGCCTTTCACAGCTCCAGTGTGCCTGGAACTCAGGGCTTCCTGATTTTAAAAAATCCTAGCCCTAGGCCGAACCCCAACCCTAAGACGAGAAAGGCAAATCAGCCAGGAATTAGGCATGTCCCCAAGGAAAAAGCTGTGGAGGCAGGCATGTTGTGCTACTTTTGCGCTCTTCTTGGGTAGTCCTTCGCAGCTGCTGTGTTCTTGGAACTCAGGGCTTTCTGGTTAATAGACCCTTACCCTAGGCGTAACTCAAACCTTAACCCTAGGAAGGAAAATCAGCCTATGGTTCGGGATGGTCTCATGGAAATATCAGTGGTGGCAGCCAAGTTGCGTCACTTTTGCGCTCCCCTTGGGATGCCTTTCGCAGCTGCAGTGTGCCTGGAGCCCAGGGCTTCCTGGTTTTAAAAGTCCTAGGCCTAAGCCTAACAGTAACCCTAGGAAGGTAAATCAGCCGGGTATTAGGGTTCTTCCTAAGGGAAAAGCCGTGAAAGCAGCCATGTTGTGGCACTTCTGCACTCCCTTTGGGATGCCTTTGGCAGATGAAGTAAGCCTGGAACTCAGGGCTTCCTGGTTAAAGAAATCACAGCCCTAGGCTGAACCCTAACCCTAGGCAGATAAATCAGCCTAGGTATAGGGATGGTGCCAAGGAAAAAGCTGTGAAAGCTGCCATGTTGTTACACTTTTGTACTCCCCTTGGGATGCCTTGAACAGCTGCAGTGTGCCTGGAGCCCAGGGCCTCCTAGTTTTAAAAATCCTAGCCCTAGGCCTAAGCCTAACAGTAACCCTGGGAAGGTAAATCAGCCTGGTGTTAGGCTTCTTGCCAAGGAAAAAGCCGTGAAAGCAGCCATGTTGTGGCACTTTTGCACTCCCTTTTGGATGCCTTTCACAGCTGCAGTGTGCCTGGAACTCAGGGCTTCCTGCTTTTAAAAATCCTAGCCCTAGGCCGAACCCCAACCCTAAGACGAGAAAGGCAAATCAGCCAGGAATTAGGCATGTCCCCAAGGAAAAAGCTGTGGAGGCAGGCATGTTGTGGTACTTTTGCGCTCTTCTTGGGTAGTCCTTCGCAGCTGCTGTGTTCTTGGAACTCAGGGCTTTCTGGTTAATAGACCCTTACCCTAGGCGTAACTCAAACCTTAACCCTAGGAAGGAAAATCAGCCTATGGTTCGGGATGGTCTCATGGAAATATCAGTGGTGGCAGCCAAGTTGCGTCACTTTTGCGCTCCCCTTGGGATGCCTTTCGCAGCTGCAGTGTGCCTGGAGCCCAGGGCTTCCTGGTTTTAAAAGTCCTAGGCCTAAGCCTAACAGTAACCCTAGGAAGGTAAATCAGCCGGGTATTAGGGTTCTTCCTAAGGGAAAAGCCGTGAAAGCAGCCATGTTGTGGCACTTCTGCACTCCCTTTGGGATGCCTTTGGCAGATGAAGTAAGCCTGGAACTCAGGGCTTCCTGGTTAAAGAAATCACAGCCCTAGGCTGAACCCTAACCCTAACCCTAGGCAGATAAATCAGCCTAGGTATAGGGATGGTGCCAAGGAAAAAGCTGTGAAAGCTGCCATGTTGTTGCACTTTTGTACTCCCCTTGGGATGCCTTGAACAGCTGCAGTGTGCCTGGAGCTAAGGGCTTCCTAGTTTTAAAAATCCTAGCCCTAGGCCTAAGCCTAACAGTAACCCTGGGAAGGTAAATCAGCCTGGTGTTAGGCGTCTTGCCAAGGAAAAAGCCGTGAAAGCAGCCATGTTGTGGCACTTTTGCACTCCCTTTTGGATGCCTTTCACAGCTGCAGTGTGCCTGGAACTCAGGGCTTCCTGCTTTTAAAAATCCTAGCCCTAGGCCGAACCCCAACCCTAAGACGAGAAAGGCAAATCAGCCAGGAATTAGGCATGTCCCCAAGGAAAAAGCTGTGGAGGCAGGCATGTTGTGCTACTTTTGCGCTCTTCTTGGCTAGAGCTTTGCAGCTGCTGTGTTCTTGGAACTCAGGGCTTTCTGGTTAATAGACCCTTACCCTAGGCGTAACTCAAACCTTAACCCTAGGAAGGAAAATCAGCCTATGGTTCGGGATGGTCTCATGGAAATATCAGTGGTGGCAGCCAAGTTGCGTCACTTTTGCGCTCCCCTTGGGATGCCTTTCGCAGCTGCAGTGTGCCTGGAGCCCAGGGCTTCCTGGTTTTAAAAGTCCTAGGCCTAAGCCTAACAGTAACCCTAGGAAGGTAAATCAGCCGGGTATTAGGGTTCTTCCTAAGGGAAAAGCCGTGAAAGCAGCCATGTTGTGGCACTTCTGCACTCCCTTTGGGATGCCTTTGGCAGATGAAGTAAGCCTGGAACTCAGGGCTTCCTGGTTAAAGAAATCACAGCCCTAGGCTGAACCCTAACCCTAGGCAGATAAATCAGCCTAGGTATAGGGATGGTGCCAAGGAAAAAGCTGTGAAAGCTGCCATGTTGTTACACTTTTGTACTCCCCTTGGGATGCCTTGAACAGCTGCAGTGTGCCTGTAGCCCAGGGCCTCCTAGTTTTAAAAATCCTAGCCCTAGGCCTAAGCCTAACAGTAACCCTGGGAAGGTAAATCAGCCTGGTGTTAGGCTTCTTGCCAAGGAAAAAGCCGTGAAAGCAGCCATGTTGTGGCACTTTTGCACTCCCTTTTGGATGCCTTTCACAGCTCCAGTGTGCCTGGAACTCAGGGCTTCCTGCTTTTAAAAATCCTAGCCCTAGGCCGAACCCCAACCCTAAGACGAGAAAGGCAAATCAGCCAGGAATTAGGCATGTCCCCAAGGAAAAAGCTGTGGAGGCAGGCATGTTGTGCTACTTTTGCGCTCTTCTTGGGTAGTCCTTCGCAGCTGCTGTGTTCTTGGAACTCAGGGCTTTCTGGTTAATAGACCCTTACCCTAGGCGTAACTCAAACCTTAACCCTAGGAAGGAAAATCAGCCTATGGTTCGGGATGGTCTCATGGAAATATCAGTGGTGGCAGCCAAGTTGCGTCACTTTTGCGCTCCCCTTGGGATGCCTTTCGCAGCTGCAGTGTGCCTGGAGCCCAGGGCTTCCTGGTTTTAAAAGTCCTAGGCCTAAGCCTAACAGTAACCCTAGGAAGGTAAATCAGCCGGGTATTAGGGTTCTTCCTAAGGGAAAAGCCGTGAAAGCAGCCATGTTGTGGCACTTCTGCACTCCCTTTGGGATGCCTTTGGCAGATGAAGTAAGCCTGGAACTCAGGGCTTCCTGGTTAAAGAAATCCAAGCCCTAGGCTGAACCCTAACCCTAACCCTAGGCAGATAAATCAGCCTAGGTATAGGGATGGTGCCAAGGAAAAAGCTGTGAAAGCTGCCATGTTGTTGCACTTTTGTACTCCCCTTGGGATGCCTTGAACAGCTGCAGTGTGCCTGGAGCTAAGGGCTTCCTAGTTTTAAAAATCCTAGCCCTAGGCCTAAGCCTAACAGTAACCCTGGGAAGGTAAATCAGCCTGATGTTAGGCGTCTTGCCAAGGAAAAAGCCGTGAAAGCAGCCATGTTGTGTCACTTTTGCACTCCCTTTTGGATGCCTTTCACAGCTCCAGTGTGCCTGGAACTCAGGGCTTCCTGCTTTTAAAAATCCTAGCCCTAGGCCGAACCCCAACCCTAAGACGAGAAAGGCAAATCAGCCAGGAATTAGGCATGTCCCCAAGGAAAAAGCTGTGGAGGCAGGCATGTTGTGGTACTTTTGCGCTCTTCTTGGGTAGTCCTTCGCAGCTGCTGTGTTCTTGGAACTCAGGGCTTTCTGGTTAATAGACCCTTACCCTAGGCGTAACTCAAACCTTAACCCTAGGAAGGAAAATCAGCCTATGGTTCGGGATGGTCTCATGGAAATATCAGTGGTGGCAGCCAAGTTGCGTCACTTTTGCGCTCCCCTTGGGATGCCTTTCGCAGCTGCAGTGTGCCTGGAGCCCAGGGCTTCCTGGTTTTAAAAGTCCTAGGCCTAAGCCTAACAGTAACCCTAGGAAGGTAAATCAGCCGGGTATTAGGGTTCTTCCTAAGGGAAAAGCCGTGAAAGCAGCCATGTTGTGGCACTTCTGCACTCCCTTTGGGATGCCTTTGGCAGATGAAGTAAGCCTGGAACTCAGGGCTTCCTGGTTAAAGAAATCCAAGCCCTAGGCTGAACCCTAACCCTAGGCAGATAAATCAGCCTAGGTATAGGGATGGTGCCAAGGAAAAAGCTGTGAAAGCTGCCATGTTGTTACACTTTTGTACTCCCCTTGGGATGCCTTGAACAGCTGCAGTGTGCCTGGAGCCCAGGGCCTCCTAGTTTTAAAAATCCTAGCCCTAGGCCTAAGCCTAACAGTAACCCTGGGAAGGTAAATCAGCCTGGTGTTAGGCTTCTTGCCAAGGAAAAAGCCGTGAAAGCAGCCATGTTGTGGCACTTTTGCACTCCCTTTTGGATGCCTTTCACAGCTCCAGTGTGCCTGGAACTCAGGGCTTCCTGCTTTTAAAAATCCTAGCCCTAGGCCGAACCCCAACCCTAAGACGAGAAAGGCAAATCAGCCAGGAATTAGGCATGTCCCCAAGGAAAAAGCTGTGGAGGCAGGCATGTTGTGGTACTTTTGCGCTCTTCTTGGGTAGTCCTTCGCAGCTGCTGTGTTCTTGGAATTCAGGGCTTTCTGGTTAATAGACCCTTACCCTAGGCGTAACTCAAACCTTAACCCTAGGAAGGAAAATCAGCCTATGGTTCGGGATGGTCTCATGGAAATATCAGTGGTGGCAGCCAAGTTGCGTCACTTTTGCGCTCCCCTTGGGATGCCTTTCGCAGCTGCAGTGTGCCTGGAGCCCAGGGCTTCCTGGTTTTAAAAGTCCTAGGCCTAAGCCTAACAGTAACCCTAGGAAGGTAAATCAGCCGGGTATTAGGGTTCTTCCTAAGGGAAAAGCCGTGAAAGCAGCCATGTTGTGGCACTTCTGCACTCCCTTTGGGATGCCTTTGGCAGATGAAGTAAGCCTGGAACTCAGGGCTTCCTGGTTAAAGAAATCACAGCCCTAGGCTGAACCCTAACCCTAACCCTAGGCAGATAAATCAGCCTAGGTATAGGGATGGTGCCAAGGAAAAAGCTGTGAAAGCTGCCATGTTGTTGCACTTTTGTACTCCCCTTGGGATGCCTTGAACAGCTGCAGTGTGCCTGGAGCTAAGGGCTTCCTAGTTTTAAAAATCCTAGCCCTAGGCCTAAGCCTAACAGTAACCCTGGGAAGGTAAATCAGCCTGGTGTTAGGCGTCTTGCCAAGGAAAAAGCCGTGAAAGCAGCCATGTTGTGGCACTTTTGCACTCCCTTTTGGATGCCTTTCACAGCTCCAGTGTGCCTGGAACTCAGGGCTTCCTGCTTTTAAAAATCCTAGCCCTAGGCCGAACCCCAACCCTAAGACGAGAAAGGCAAATCAGCCAGGAATTAGGCATGTCCCCAAGGAAAAAGCTGTGGAGGCAGGCATGTTGTGCTACTTTTGCGCTCTTCTTGGCTAGAGCTTCGCAGCTGCTGTGTTCTTGGAACTCAGGGCTTTCTGGTTAATAGACCCTTACCCTAGGCGTAACTCAAACCTTAACCCTAGGAAGGAAAATCAGCCTATGGTTCGGGATGGTCTCATGGAAATATCAGTGGTGGCAGCCAAGTTGCGTCACTTTTGCGCTCCCCTTGGGATGCCTTTCGCAGCTGCAGTGTGCCTGGAGCCCAGGGCTTCCTGGTTTTAAAAGTCCTAGGCCTAAGCCTAACAGTAACCCTAGGAAGGTAAATCAGCCGGGTATTAGGGTTCTTCCTAAGGGAAAAGCCGTGAAAGCAGCCATGTTGTGGCACTTCTGCACTCCCTTTGGGATGCCTTTGGCAGATGAAGTAAGCCTGGAACTCAGGGCTTCCTGGTTAAAGAAATCACAGCCCTAGGCTGAACCCTAACCCTAGGCAGATAAATCAGCCTAGGTATAGGGATGGTGCCAAGGAAAAAGCTGTGAAAGCTGCCATGTTGTTACACTTTTGTACTCCCCTTGGGATGCCTTGAACAGCTGCAGTGTGCCTGTAGCCCAGGGCCTCCTAGTTTTAAAAATCCTAGCCCTAGGCCTAAGCCTAACAGTAACCCTGGGAAGGTAAATCAGCCTGGTGTTAGGCTTCTTGCCAAGGAAAAAGCCGTGAAAGCAGCCATGTTGTGGCACTTTTGCACTCCCTTTTGGATGCCTTTCACAGCTCCAGTGTGCCTGGAACTCAGGGCTTCCTGCTTTTAAAAATCCTAGCCCTAGGCCGAACCCCAACCCTAAGACGAGAAAGGCAAATCAGCCAGGAATTAGGCATGTCCCCAAGGAAAAAGCTGTGGAGGCAGGCATGTTGTGCTACTTTTGCGCTCTTCTTGGGTAGTCCTTCGCAGCTGCTGTGTTCTTGGAACTCAGGGCTTTCTGGTTAATAGACCCTTACCCTAGGCGTAACTCAAACCTTAACCCTAGGAAGGAAAATCAGCCTATGGTTCGGGATGGTCTCATGGAAATATCAGTGGTGGCAGCCAAGTTGCGTCACTTTTGCGCTCCCCTTGGGATGCCTTTCGCAGCTGCAGTGTGCCTGGAGCCCAGGGCTTCCTGGTTTTAAAAGTCCTAGGCCTAAGCCTAACAGTAACCCTAGGAAGGTAAATCAGCCGGGTATTAGGGTTCTTCCTAAGGGAAAAGCCGTGAAAGCAGCCATGTTGTGGCACTTCTGCACTCCCTTTGGGATGCCTTTGGCAGATGAAGTAAGCCTGGAACTCAGGGCTTCCTGGTTAAAGAAATCCAAGCCCTAGGCTGAACCCTAACCCTAACCCTAGGCAGATAAATCAGCCTAGGTATAGGGATGGTGCCAAGGAAAAAGCTGTGAAAGCTGCCATGTTGTTGCACTTTTGTACTCCCCTTGGGATGCCTTGAACAGCTGCAGTGTGCCTGGAGCTAAGGGCTTCCTAGTTTTAAAAATCCTAGCCCTAGGCCTAAGCCTAACAGTAACCCTGGGAAGGTAAATCAGCCTGGTGTTAGGCGTCTTGCCAAGGAAAAAGCCGTGAAAGCAGCCATGTTGTGTCACTTTTGCACTCCCTTTTGGATGCCTTTCACAGCTCCAGTGTGCCTGGAACTCAGGGCTTCCTGCTTTTAAAAATCCTAGCCCTAGGCCGAACCCCAACCCTAAGACGAGAAAGGCAAATCAGCCAGGAATTAGGCATGTCCCCAAGGAAAAAGCTGTGGAGGCAGGCATGTTGTGGTACTTTTGCGCTCTTCTTGGGTAGTCCTTCGCAGCTGCTGTGTTCTTGGAACTCAGGGCTTTCTGGTTAATAGACCCTTACCCTAGGCGTAACTCAAACCTTAACCCTAGGAAGGAAAATCAGCCTATGGTTCGGGATGGTCTCATGGAAATATCAGTGGTGGCAGCCAAGTTGCGTCACTTTTGCGCTCCCCTTGGGATGCCTTTCGCAGCTGCAGTGTGCCTGGAGCCCAGGGCTTCCTGGTTTTAAAAGTCCTAGGCCTAAGCCTAACAGTAACCCTAGGAAGGTAAATCAGCCGGGTATTAGGGTTCTTCCTAAGGGAAAAGCCGTGAAAGCAGCCATGTTGTGGCACTTCTGCACTCCCTTTGGGATGCCTTTGGCAGATGAAGTAAGCCTGGAACTCAGGGCTTCCTGGTTAAAAAAATCCAAGCCCTAGGCTGAACCCTAACCCTAGGCAGATAAATCAGCCTAGGTATAGGGATGGTGCCAAGGAAAAAGCTGTGAAAGCTGCCATGTTGTTACACTTTTGTACTCCCCTTGGGATGCCTTGAACAGCTGCAGTGTGCCTGGAGCCCAGGGCCTCCTAGTTTTAAAAATCCTAGCCCTAGGCCTAAGCCTAACAGTAACCCTGGGAAGGTAAATCAGCCTGGTGTTAGGCGTCTTGCCAAGGAAAAAGCCGTGAAAGCAGCCATGTTGTGGCACTTTTGCACTCCCTTTTGGATGCCTTTCACAGCTCCAGTGTGCCTGGAACTCAGGGCTTCCTGCTTTTAAAAATCCTAGCCCTAGGCCGAACCCCAACCCTAAGACGAGAAAGGCAAATCAGCCAGGAATTAGGCATGTCCCCAAGGAAAAAGCTGTGGAGGCAGGCATGTTGTGCTACTTTTGCGCTCTTCTTGGGTAGTCCTTCGCAGCTGCTGTGTTCTTGGAACTCAGGGCTTTCTGGTTAATAGACCCTTACCCTAGGCGTAACTCAAACCTTAACCCTAGGAAGGAAAATCAGCCTATGGTTCGGGATGGTCTCATGGAAATATCAGTGGTGGCAGCCAAGTTGCGTCACTTTTGCGCTCCCCTTGGGATGCCTTTCGCAGCTGCAGTGTGCCTGGAGCCCAGGGCTTCCTGGTTTTAAAAGTCCTAGGCCTAAGCCTAACAGTAACCCTAGGAAGGTAAATCAGCCGGGTATTAGGGTTCTTCCTAAGGGAAAAGCCGTGAAAGCAGCCATGTTGTGGCACTTCTGCACTCCCTTTGGGATGCCTTTGGCAGATGAAGTAAGCCTGGAACTCAGGGCTTCCTGGTTAAAGAAATCACAGCCCTAGGCTGAACCCTAACCCTAACCCTAGGCAGATAAATCAGCCTAGGTATAGGGATGGTGCCAAGGAAAAAGCTGTGAAAGCTGCCATGTTGTTGCACTTTTGTACTCCCCTTGGGATGCCTTGAACAGCTGCAGTGTGCCTGGAGCTAAGGGCTTCCTAGTTTTAAAAATCCTAGCCCTAGGCCTAAGCCTAACAGTAACCCTGGGAAGGTAAATCAGCCTGGTGTTAGGCGTCTTGCCAAGGAAAAAGCCGTGAAAGCAGCCATGTTGTGGCACTTTTGCACTCCCTTTTGGATGCCTTTCACAGCTCCAGTGTGCCTGGAACTCAGGGCTTCCTGCTTTTAAAAATCCTAGCCCTAGGCCGAACCCCAACCCTAAGACGAGAAAGGCAAATCAGCCAGGAATTAGGCATGTCCCCAAGGAAAAAGCTGTGGAGGCAGGCATGTTGTGCTACTTTTGCGCTCTTCTTGGCTAGAGCTTCGCAGCTGCTGTGTTCTTGGAACTCAGGGCTTTCTGGTTAATAGACCCTTACCCTAGGCGTAACTCAAACCTTAACCCTAGGAAGGAAAATCAGCCTATGGTTCGGGATGGTCTCATGGAAATATCAGTGGTGGCAGCCAAGTTGCGTCACTTTTGCGCTCCCCTTGGGATGCCTTTCGCAGCTGCAGTGTGCCTGGAGCCCAGGGCTTCCTGGTTTTAAAAGTCCTAGGCCTAAGCCTAACAGTAACCCTAGGAAGGTAAATCAGCCGGGTATTAGGGTTCTTCCTAAGGGAAAAGCCGTGAAAGCAGCCATGTTGTGGCACTTCTGCACTCCCTTTGGGATGCCTTTGGCAGATGAAGTAAGCCTGGAACTCAGGGCTTCCTGGTTAAAGAAATCACAGCCCTAGGCTGAACCCTAACCCTAGGCAGATAAATCAGCCTAGGTATAGGGATGGTGCCAAGGAAAAAGCTGTGAAAGCTGCCATGTTGTTACACTTTTGTACTCCCCTTGGGATGCCTTGAACAGCTGCAGTGTGCCTGGAGCCCAGGGCCTCCTAGTTTTAAAAATCCTAGCCCTAGGCCTAAGCCTAACAGTAACCCTGGGAAGGTAAATCAGCCTGGTGTTAGGCTTCTTGCCAAGGAAAAAGCCGTGAAAGCAGCCATGTTGTGGCACTTTTGCACTCCCTTTTGGATGCCTTTCACAGCTCCAGTGTGCCTGGAACTCAGGGCTTCCTGCTTTTAAAAATCCTAGCCCTAGGCCGAACCCCAACCCTAAGACGAGAAAGGCAAATCAGCCAGGAATTAGGCATGTCCCCAAGGAAAAAGCTGTGGAGGCAGGCATGTTGTGGTACTTTTGCGCTCTTCTTGGGTAGTCCTTCGCAGCTGCTGTGTTCTTGGAACTCAGGGCTTTCTGGTTAATAGACCCTTACCCTAGGCGTAACTCAAACCTTAACCCTAGGAAGGAAAATCAGCCTATGGTTCGGGATGGTCTCATGGAAATATCAGTGGTGGCAGCCAAGTTGCGTCACTTTTGCGCTCCCCTTGGGATGCCTTTCGCAGCTGCAGTGTGCCTGGAGCCCAGGGCTTCCTGGTTTTAAAAGTCCTAGGCCTAAGCCTAACAGTAACCCTAGGAAGGTAAATCAGCCGGGTATTAGGGTTCTTCCTAAGGGAAAAGCCGTGAAAGCAGCCATGTTGTGGCACTTCTGCACTCCCTTTGGGATGCCTTTGGCAGATGAAGTAAGCCTGGAACTCAGGGCTTCCTGGTTAAAGAAATCACAGCCCTAGGCTGAACCCTAACCCTAACCCTAGGCAGATAAATCAGCCTAGGTATAGGGATGGTGCCAAGGAAAAAGCTGTGAAAGCTGCCATGTTGTTGCACTTTTGTACTCCCCTTGGGATGCCTTGAACAGCTGCAGTGTGCCTGGAGCTAAGGGCTTCCTAGTTTTAAAAATCCTAGCCCTAGGCCTAAGCCTAACAGTAACCCTGGGAAGGTAAATCAGCCTGGTGTTAGGCGTCTTGCCAAGGAAAAAGCCGTGAAAGCAGCCATGTTGTGGCACTTTTGCACTCCCTTTTGGATGCCTTTCACAGCTCCAGTGTGCCTGGAACTCAGGGCTTCCTGCTTTTAAAAATCCTAGCCCTAGGCCGAACCCCAACCCTAAGACGAGAAAGGCAAATCAGCCAGGAATTAGGCATGTCCCCAAGGAAAAAGCTGTGGAGGCAGGCATGTTGTGGTACTTTTGCGCTCTTCTTGGGTAGTCCTTCGCAGCTGCTGTGTTCTTGGAACTCAGGGCTTTCTGGTTAATAGACCCTTACCCTAGGCGTAACTCAAACCTTAACCCTAGGAAGGAAAATCAGCCTATGGTTCGGGATGGTCTCATGGAAATATCAGTGGTGGCAGCCAAGTTGCGTCACTTTTGCGCTCCCCTTGGGATGCCTTTCGCAGCTGCAGTGTGCCTGGAGCCCAGGGCTTCCTGGTTTTAAAAGTCCTAGGCCTAAGCCTAACAGTAACCCTAGGAAGGTAAATCAGCCGGGTATTAGGGTTCTTCCTAAGGGAAAAGCCGTGAAAGCAGCCATGTTGTGGCACTTCTGCACTCCCTTTGGGATGCCTTTGGCAGATGAAGTAAGCCTGGAACTCAGGGCTTCCTGGTTAAAGAAATCACAGCCCTAGGCTGAACCCTAACCCTAACCCTAGGCAGATAAATCAGCCTAGGTATAGGGATGGTGCCAAGGAAAAAGCTGTGAAAGCTGCCATGTTGTTGCACTTTTGTACTCCCCTTGGGATGCCTTGAACAGCTGCAGTGTGCCTGGAGCTAAGGGCTTCCTAGTTTTAAAAATCCTAGCCCTAGGCCTAAGCCTAACAGTAACCCTGGGAAGGTAAATCAGCCTGGTGTTAGGCGTCTTGCCAAGGAAAAAGCCGTGAAAGCAGCCATGTTGTGGCACTTTTGCACTCCCTTTTGGATGCCTTTCACAGCTGCAGTGTGCCTGGAACTCAGGGCTTCCTGCTTTTAAAAATCCTAGCCCTAGGCCGAACCCCAACCCTAAGACGAGAAAGGCAAATCAGCCAGGAATTAGGCATGTCCCCAAGGAAAAAGCTGTGGAGGCAGGCATGTTGTGCTACTTTTGCGCTCTTCTTGGCTAGAGCTTCGCAGCTGCTGTGTTCTTGGAACTCAGGGCTTTCTGGTTAATAGACCCTTACCCTAGGCGTAACTCAAACCTTAACCCTAGGAAGGAAAATCAGCCTATGGTTCGGGATGGTCTCATGGAAATATCAGTGGTGGCAGCCAAGTTGCGTCACTTTTGCGCTCCCCTTGGGATGCCTTTCGCAGCTGCAGTGTGCCTGGAGCCCAGGGCTTCCTGGTTTTAAAAGTCCTAGGCCTAAGCCTAACAGTAACCCTAGGAAGGTAAATCAGCCGGGTATTAGGGTTCTTCCTAAGGGAAAAGCCGTGAAAGCAGCCATGTTGTGGCACTTCTGCACTCCCTTTGGGATGCCTTTGGCAGATGAAGTAAGCCTGGAACTCAGGGCTTCCTGGTTAAAGAAATCACAGCCCTAGGCTGAACCCTAACCCTAGGCAGATAAATCAGCCTAGGTATAGGGATGGTGCCAAGGAAAAAGCTGTGAAAGCTGCCATGTTGTTACACTTTTGTACTCCCCTTGGGATGCCTTGAACAGCTGCAGTGTGCCTGTAGCCCAGGGCCTCCTAGTTTTAAAAATCCTAGCCCTAGGCCTAAGCCTAACAGTAACCCTGGGAAGGTAAATCAGCCTGGTGTTAGGCGTCTTGCCAAGGAAAAAGCCGTGAAAGCAGCCATGTTGTGGCACTTTTGCACTCCCTTTTGGATGCCTTTCACAGCTCCAGTGTGCCTGGAACTCAGGGCTTCCTGCTTTTAAAAATCCTAGCCCTAGGCCGAACCCCAACCCTAAGACGAGAAAGGCAAATCAGTCAGGAATTAGGCATGTCCCCAAGGAAAAAGCTGTGGAGGCAGGCATGTTGTGCTACTTTTGCGCTCTTCTTGGCTAGTCCTTCACAGCTGCTGTGTTCTTGGAACTCAGGGCTTTCTGGTTAATAGACCCTTACCCTAGACGTAACTCAAACCTTAACCCTAGGAAGGAAAATCAGCCTATGGTTCGGGATGGTCTCATGGAAATATCAGTGGTGGCAGCCAAGTTGCGTCACTTTTGCGCTCCCCTTGGGATGCCTTTCGCAGCTGCAGTGTGCCTGGAGCCCAGGGCTTCCTGGTTTTAAAAGTCCTAGGCCTAAGCCTAACAGTAACCCTAGGAAGGTAAATCAGCCGGGTATTAGGGTTCTTCCTAAGGGAAAAGCCGTGAAAGCAGCCATGTTGTGGCACTTCTGCACTCCCTTTGGGATGCCTTTGGCAGATGAAGTAAGCCTGGAACTCAGGGCTTCCTGGTTAAAGAAATCACAGCCCTAGGCTGAACCCTAACCCTAGGCAGATAAATCAGCCTAGGTATAGGGATGGTGCCAAGGAAAAAGCTGTGAAAGCTGCCATGTTGTTACACTTTTGTACTCCCCTTGGGATGCCTTGAACAGCTGCAGTGTGCCTGGAGCCCAGGGCCTCCTAGTTTTAAAAATCCTAGCCCTAGGCCTAAGCCTAACAGTAACCCTGGGAAGGTAAATCAGCCTGGTGTTAGGCTTCTTGCCAAGGAAAAAGCCGTGAAAGCAGCCATGTTGTGGCACTTTTGCACTCCCTTTTGGATGCCTTTCACAGCTCCAGTGTGCCTGGAACTCAGGGCTTCCTGATTTTAAAAATCCTAGCCCTAGGCCGAACCCCAACCCTAAGACGAGAAAGGCAAATCTGCCAGGAATTAGGCATGTCCCCAAGGAAAAAGCTGTGGAGGCAGGCATGTTGTGGTACTTTTGCGCTCTTCTTGGGTAGTCCTTCGCAGCTGCTGTGTTCTTGGAACTCAGGGCTTTCTGGTTAATAGACCCTTACCCTAGGCGTAACTCAAACCTTAACCCTAGGAAGGAAAATCAGCCTATGGTTCGGGATGGTCTCATGGAAATATCAGTGGTGGCAGCCAAGTTGCGTCACTTTTGCGCTCCCCTTGGGATGCCTTTTGCAGCTGCAGTGTGCCTGGAGCCCAGGGCTTCCTGGTTTTAAAAGTCCTAGGCCTAAGCCTAACAGTAACCCTAGGAAGGTAAATCAGCCGGGTATTAGGGTTCTTCCTAAGGGAAAAGCCGTGAAAGCAGCCATGTTGTGGCACTTCTGCACTCCCTTTGGGATGCCTTTGGCAGATGAAGTAAGCCTGGAACTCAGGGCTTCCTGGTTAAAGAAATCCAAGCCCTAGGCTGAACCCTAACCCTAGGCAGATAAATCAGCCTAGGTATAGGGATGGTGCCAAGGAAAAAGCTGTGAAAGCTGCCATGTTGTTGCACTTTTGTACTCCCCTTGGGATGCCTTGAACAGCTGCAGTGTGCCTGGAGCTAAGGGCTTCCTAGTTTTAAAAATCCTAGCCCTAGGCCTAAGCCTAACAGTAACCCTGGGAAGGTAAATCAGCCTGGTGTTAGGCTTCTTGCCAAGGAAAAAGCCGTGAAAGCAGCCATGTTGTGGCACTTTTGCACTCCCTTTTGGATGCCTTTCACAGCTCCAGTGTGCCTGGAACTCAGGGCTTCCTGATTTTAAAAATCCTAGCCCTAGGCCGAACCCCAACCCTAAGACGAGAAAGGCAAATCAGTCAGGAATTAGGCATGTCCCCAAGGAAAAAGCTGTGGAGGCAGGCATGTTGTGCTACTTTTGCGCTCTTCTTGGCTAGTCCTTCGCAGCTGCTGTGTTCTTGGAACTCAGGGCTTTCTGGTTAATAGACCCTTACCCTAGGCGTAACTCAAACCTTAACCCTAGGAAGGAAAATCAGCCTATGGTTCGGGATGGTCTCATGGAAATATCAGTGGTGGCAGCCAAGTTGCGTCACTTTTGCGCTCCCCTTGGGATGCCTTTCGCAGCTGCAGTGTGCCTGGAGCCCAGGGCTTCCTGGTTTTAAAAGTCCTAGGCCTAAGCCTAACAGTAACCCTAGGAAGGTAAATCAGCCGGGTATTAGGGTTCTTCCTAAGGGAAAAGCCGTGAAAGCAGCCATGTTGTGGCACTTCTGCACTCCCTTTGGGATGCCTTTGGCAGATGAAGTAAGCCTGGAACTCAGGGCTTCCTGGTTAAAGAAATCACAGCCCTAGGCTGAACCCTAACCCTAGGCAGATAAATCAGCCTAGGTATAGGGATGGTGCCAAGGAAAAAGCTGTGAAAGCTGCCATGTGGTTACACTTTTGTACTCCCCTTGGGATGCCTTGAACAGCTGCAGTGTGCCTGGAGCTAAGGGCTTCCTAGTTTCAAAAATCCTAGCCCTAGGCCTAAGCCTAACAGTAACCCTGGGAAGGTAAATCAGCCTGGTGTTAGGCTTCTTGCCAAGGAAAAAGCCGTGAAAGCAGCCATGTTGTGGCACTTTTGCACTCCCTTTTGGATGCCTTTCACAGCTCCAGTGTGCCTGGAACTCAGGGCTTCCTGATTTTAAAAATCCTAGCCCTAGGCCGAACCCCAACCCTAAGACGAGAAAGGCAAATCAGCCAGGAATTAGGCATGTCCCCAAGGAAAAAGCTGTGGAGGCAGGCATGTTGTGGTACTTTTGCGCTCTTCTTGGGTAGTCCTTCGCAGCTGCTGTGTTCTTGGAACTCAGGGCTTTCTGGTTAATAGACCCTTACCCTAGGCGTAACTCAAACCTTAACCCTAGGAAGGAAAATAAACCTATGGTTCGGGATGGTCTCATGGAAATATCAGTGGTGGCAGCCAAGTTGCGTCACTTTTGCGCTCCCCTTGGGATGCCTTTCGCAGCTGCAGTGTGCCTGGAGCCCAGGGCTTCCTGGTTTTAAAAGTCCTAGGCCTAAGCCTAACAGTAACCCTAGGAAGGTAAATCAGCCGGGTATTAGGGTTCTTCCTAAGGGAAAAGCCGTGAAAGCAGCCATGTTGTGGCACTTCTGCACTCCCTTTGGGATGCCTTTGGCAGATGAAGTAAGCCTGGAACTCAGGGCTTCCTGGTTAAAGAAATCACAGCCCTAGGCTGAACCCTAACCCTAACCCTAGGCAGATAAATCAGCCTAGGTATAGGGATGGTGCCAAGGAAAAAGCTGTGAAAGCTGCCATGTTGTTGCACTTTTGTACTCCCCTTGGGATGCCTTGAACAGCTGCAGTGTGCCTGGAGCTAAGGGCTTCCTAGTTTTAAAAATCCTAGCGCTAGGCCTAAGCCTAACAGTAACCCTGGGAAGGCAAATCAGCCTGGTGTTAGGCGTCTTGCCAAGGAAAAAGCCGTGAAAGCAGCCATGTTGTGTCACTTTTGCACTCCCTTTTGGATGCCTTTCACAGCTCCAGTGTGCCTGGAACTCAGGGCTTCCTGCTTTTAAAAATCCTAGCCCTAGGCCGAACCCCAACCCTAAGACGAGAAAGGCAAATCAGCCAGGAATTAGGCATGTCCCCAAGGAAAAAGCTGTGGAGGCAGGCATGTTGTGGTACTTTTGCGCTCTTCTTGGGTAGTCCTTCGCAGCTGCTGTGTTCTTGGAACTCAGGGCTTTCTGGTAAATAGACCCTTACCCTAGGCGTAACTCAAACCTTAACCCTAGGAAGGAAAATCAGCCTATGGTTCGGGATGGTCTCATGGAAATATCAGTGGTGGCAGCCAAGTTGCGTCACTTTTGCGCTCCCCTTGGGATGCCTTTCGCAGCTGCAGTGTGCCTGGAGCCCAGGGCTTCCTGGTTTTAAAAGTCCTAGGCCTAAGCCTAACAGTAACCCTAGGAAGGTAAATCAGCCGGGTATTAGGGTTCTTCCTAAGGGAAAAGCCGTGAAAGCAGCCATGTTGTGGCACTTCTGCACTCCCTTTGGGATGCCTTTGGCAGATGAAGTAAGCCTGGAACTCAGGGCTTCCTGGTTAAAGAAATCACAGCCCTAGGCTGAACCCTAACCCTAGGCAGATAAATCAGCCTAGGTATAGGGATGGTGCCAAGGAAAAAGCTGTGAAAGCTGCCATGTGGTTACACTTTTGTACTCCCCTTGGGATGCCTTGAACAGCTGCAGTGTGCCTGGAGCCCAGGGCTTCCTAGTTTCAAAAATCCTAGCCCTAGGCCTAAGCCTAACAGTAACCCTGGGAAGGTAAATCAGCCTGGTGTTAGGCTTCTTGCCAAGGAAAAAGCCGTGAAAGCAGCCATGTTGTGGCACTTTTGCACTCCCTTTTGGATGCCTTTCACAGCTCCAGTGTGCCTGGAACTCAGGGCTTCCTGATTTTAAAAATCCTAGCCCTAGGCCGAACCCCAACCCTAAGACGAGAAAGGCAAATCAGCCAGGAATTAGGCATGTCCCCAAGGAAAAAGCTGTGGAGGCAGGCATGTTGTGCTACTTTTGCGCTCTTCTTGGCTAGTCCTTCGCAGCTGCTGTGTTCTTGGAACTCAGGGCTTTCTGGTTAATAGACCCTTACCCTAGGCGTAACTCAAACCTTAACCCTAGGAAGGAAAATCAGCCTATGGTTCGGGATGGTCTCATGGAAATATCAGTGGTGGCAGCCATGTTGCGTCACTTTTGCGCTCCCCTTGGGATGCCTTTCGCAGCTGCAGTGTGCCTGGAGCCCAGGGCTTCCTGGTTTTAAAAGTCCTAGGCCTAAGCCTAACAGTAACCCTAGGAAGGTAAATCAGCCGGGTATTAGGGTTCTTCCTAAGGGAAAAGCCGTGAAAGCAGCCATGTTGTGGCACTTCTGCACTCCCTTTGGGATGCCTTTGGCAGATGAAGTAAGCCTGGAACTCAGGGCTTCCTGGTTAAAAAAATCCAAGCCCTAGGCTGAACCCTAACCCTAACCCTAGGCAGATAAATCAGCCTAGGTATAGGGATGGTGCCAAGGAAAAAGCTGTGAAAGCTGCCATGTTGTTGCACTTTTGTACTCCCCTTGGGATGCCTTGAACAGCTGCAGTGTGCCTGCAGCCCAGGGCTTCCTAGTTTTAAAAATCCTAGCGCTAGGCCTAAGCCTAACAGTAACCCTGGGAAGGCAAATCAGCCTGGTGTTAGGCGTCTTGCCAAGGAAAAAGCCGTGAAAGCAGCCATGTTGTGGCACTTTTGCACTCCCTTTTGGATGCCTTTCACAGCTCCAGTGTGCCTGGAACTCAGGGCTTCCTGCTTTTAAAAATCCTAGCCCTAGGCCGAACCCCAACCCTAAGACGAGAAAGGCAAATCAGCCAGGAATTAGGCATGTCCCCAAGGAAAAAGCTGTGGAGGCAGGCATGTTGTGGTACTTTTGCGCTCTTCTTGGCTAGTCCTTCGCAGCTGCTGTGTTCTTGGAACTCAGGGCTTTCTGGTTAATAGACCCTTACCCTAGGCGTAACTCAAACCTTAACCCTAGGAAGGAAAATCAGCCTATGGTTCGGGATGGTCTCATGGAAATATCAGTGGTGGCAGCCAAGTTGCGTCACTTTTGCGCTCCCCTTGGGATGCCTTTCGCAGCTGCAGTGTGCCTGGAGCCCAGGGCTTCCTGGTTTTAAAAGTCCTAGGCCTAAGCCTAACAGTAACCCTAGGAAGGTAAATCAGCCGGGTATTAGGGTTCTTCCTAAGGGAAAAGCCGTGAAAGCAGCCATGTTGTGGCACTTCTGCACTCCCTTTGGGATGCCTTTGGCAGATGAAGTAAGCCTGGAACTCAGGGCTTCCTGGTTAAAGAAATCCAAGCCCTAGGCTGAACCCTAACCCTAGGCAGATAAATCAGCCTAGGTATAGGGATGGTGCCAAGGAAAAAGCTGTGAAAGCTGCCATGTTGTTACACTTTTGTACTCCCCTTGGGATGCCTTGAACAGCTGCAGTGTGCCTGGAGCCCAGGGCCTCCTAATTTTAAAAATCCTAGCCCTAGGCCTAAGCCTAACAGTAACCCTGGGAAGGTAAATCAGCCTGGTGTTAGGCTTCTTGCCAAGGAAAAAGCCGTGAAAGCAGCCATGTTGTGGCACTTTTGCACTCCCTTTTGGATGCCTTTCACAGCTCCAGTGTGCCTGGAACTCAGGGCTTCCTGATTTTAAAAATCCTAGCCCTAGGCCGAACCCCAACCCTAAGACGAGAAAGGCAAATCAGCCAGGAATTAGGCATGTCCCCAAGGAAAAAGCTGTGGAGGCAGGCATGTTGTGGTACTTTTGCGCTCTTCTTGGGTAGTCCTTCGCAGCTGCTGTGTTCTTGGAACTCAGGGCTTTCTGGTTAATAGACCCTTACCCTAGGCGTAACTCAAACCTTAACCCTAGGAAGGAAAATCAGCCTATGGTTCGGGATGGTCTCATGGAAATATCAGTGGTGGCAGCCAAGTTGCGTCACTTTTGCGCTCCCCTTGGGATGCCTTTCGCAGCTGCAGTGTGCCTGGAGCCCAGGGCTTCCTGGTTTTAAAAGTCCTAGGCCTAAGCCTAACAGTAACCCTAGGAAGGTAAATCAGCCGGGTATTAGGGTTCTTCCTAAGGGAAAAGCCGTGAAAGCAGCCATGTTGTGGCACTTCTGCACTCCCTTTGGGATGCCTTTGGCAGATGAAGTAAGCCTGGAACTCAGGGCTTCCTGGTTAAAGAAATCACAGCCCTAGGCTGAACCCTAACCCTAGGCAGATAAATCAGCCTAGGTATAGGGATGGTGCCAAGGAAAAAGCTGTGAAAGCTGCCATGTTGTTGCACTTTTGTACTCCCCTTGGGATGCCTTGAACAGCTGCAGTGTGCCTGGAGCTAAGGGCTTCCTAGTTTTAAAAATCCTAGCCCTAGGCCTAAGCCTAACAGTAACCCTGGGAAGGTAAATCAGCCTGGTGTTAGGCTTCTTGCCAAGGAAAAAGCCGTGAAAGCAGCCATGTTGTGGCACTTTTGCACTCCCTTTTGGATGCCTTTCACAGCTGCAGTGTGCCTGGAACTCAGGGCTTCCTGATTTTAAAAATCCTAGCCCTAGGCCGAACCCCAACCCTAAGACGAGAAAGGCAAATCAGCCAGGAATTAGGCATGTCCCCAAGGAAAAAGCTGTGGAGGCAGGCATGTTGTGGTACTTTTGCGCTCTTCTTGGGTAGTCCTTCGCAGCTGCTGTGTTCTTGGAACTCAGGGCTTTCTGGTTAATAGACCCTTACCCTAGGCGTAACTCAAACCTTAACCCTAGGAAGGAAAATCAGCCTATGGTTCGGGATGGTCTCATGGAAATATCAGTGGTGGCAGCCAAGTTGCGTCACTTTTGCGCTCCCCTTGGGATGCCTTTTGCAGCTGCAGTGTGCCTGGAGCCCAGGGCTTCCTGGTTTTAAAAGTCCTAGGCCTAAGCCTAACAGTAACCCTAGGAAGGTAAATCAGCCGGGTATTAGGGTTCTTCCTAAGGGAAAAGCCGTGAAAGCAGCCATGTTGTGGCACTTCTGCACTCCCTTTGGGATGCCTTTGGCAGATGAAGTAAGCCTGGAACTCAGGGCTTCCTGGTTAAAGAAATCACAGCCCTAGGCTGAACCTTAACCCTAACCCTAGGCAGATAAATCAGCCTAGGTATAGGGATGGTGCCAAGGAAAAAGCTGTGAAAGCTGCCATGTTGTTGCACTTTTGTACTCCCCTTGGGATGCCTTGAACAGCTGCAGTGTGCCTGGAGCTAAGGGCTTCCTAGTTTTAAAAATCCTAGCCCTAGGCCTAAGCCTAACAGTAACCCTGGGAAGGTAAATCAGCCTGGTGTTAGGCGTCTTGCCAAGGAAAAAGCCGTGAAAGCAGCCATGTTGTGGCACTTTTGCACTCCCTTTTGGATGCCTTTCACAGCTGCAGTGTGCCTGGAACTCAGGGCTTCCTGCTTTTAAAAATCCTAGCCCTAGGCCGAACCCCAACCCTAAGACGAGAAAGGCAAATCAGCCAGGAATTAGGCATGTCCCCAAGGAAAAAGCTGTGGAGGCAGGCATGTTGTGGTACTTTTGCGCTCTTCTTGGCTAGAGCTTCGCAGCTGCTGTGTTCTTGGAACTCAGGGCTTTCTGGTTAATAGACCCTTACCCTAGGCGTAACTCAAACCTTAACCCTAGGAAGGAAAATCAGCCTATGGTTCGGGATGGTCTCATGGAAATATCAGTGGTGGCAGCCAAGTTGCGTCACTTTTGCGCTCCCCTTGGGATGCCTTTCGCAGCTGCAGTGTGCCTGGAGCCCAGGGCTTCCTGGTTTTAAAAGTCCTAGGCCTAAGCCTAACAGTAACCCTAGGAAGGTAAATCAGCCGGGTATTAGGGTTCTTCCTAAGGGAAAAGCCGTGAAAGCAGCCATGTTGTGGCACTTCTGCACTCCCTTTGGGATGCCTTTGGCAGATGAAGTAAGCCTGGAACTCAGGGCTTCCTGGTTAAAGAAATCCAAGCCCTAGGCTGAACCCTAACCCTAACCCTAGGCAGATAAATCAGCCTAGGTATAGGGATGGTGCCAAGGAAAAAGCTGTGAAAGCTGCCATGTTGTTGCACTTTTGTACTCCCCTTGGGATGCCTTGAACAGCTGCAGTGTGCCTGGAGCTAAGGGCTTCCTAGTTTTAAAAATCCTAGCCCTAGGCCTAAGCCTAACAGTAACCCTGGGAAGGTAAATCAGCCTGGTGTTAGGCGTCTTGCCAAGGAAAAAGCCGTGAAAGCAGCCATGTTGTGGCACTTTTGCACTCCCTTTTGGATGCCTTTCACAGCTCCAGTGTGCCTGGAACTCAGGGCTTCCTGCTTTTAAAAATCCTAGCCCTAGGCCGAACCCCAACCCTAAGACGAGAAAGGCAAATCAGCCAGGAATTAGGCATGTCCCCAAGGAAAAAGCTGTGGAGGCAGGCATGTTGTGGTACTTTTGCGCTCTTCTTGGGTAGTCCTTCGCAGCTGCTGTGTTCTTGGAACTCAGGGCTTTCTGGTTAATAGACCCTTACCCTAGGCGTAACTCAAACCTTAACCCTAGGAAGGAAAATCAGCCTGTGGTTCGGGATGGTCTCATGGAAATATCAGTGGTGGCAGCCAAGTTGCGTCACTTTTGCGCTCCCCTTGGGATGCCTTTCGCAGCTGCAGTGTGCCTGGAGCCCAGGGCTTCCTGGTTTTAAAAGTCCTAGGCCTAAGCCTAACAGTAACCCTAGGAAGGTAAATCAGCCGGGTATTAGGGTTCTTCCTAAGGGAAAAGCCGTGAAAGCAGCCATGTTGTGGCACTTCTGCACTCCCTTTGGGATGCCTTTGGCAGATGAAGTAAGCCTGGAACTCAGGGCTTCCTGGTTAAAGAAATCCAAGCCCTAGGCTGAACCCTAACCCTAGGCAGATAAATCAGCCTAGGTATAGGGATGGTGCCAAGGAAAAAGCTGTGAAAGCTGCCATGTTGTTACACTTTTGTACTCCCCTTGGGATGCCTTGAACAGCTGCAGTGTGCCTGGAGCCCAGGGCCTCCTAATTTTAAAAATCCTAGCCCTAGGCCTAAGCCTAACAGTAACCCTGGGAAGGTAAATCAGCCTGGTGTTAGGCTTCTTGCCAAGGAAAAAGCCGTGAAAGCAGCCATGTTGTGGCACTTTTGCACTCCCTTTTGGATGCCTTTCACAGCTCCAGTGTGCCTGGAACTCAGGGCTTCCTGATTTTAAAAATCCTAGCCCTAGGCCGAACCCCAACCCTAAGACGAGAAAGGCAAATCAGCCAGGAATTAGGCATGTCCCCAAGGAAAAAGCTGTGGAGGCAGGCATGTTGTGGTACTTTTGCGCTCTTCTTGGGTAGACCTTCGCAGCTGCTGTGTTCTTGGAACTCAGGGCTTTCTGGTTAATAGACCCTTACCCTAGGCGTAACTCAAACCTTAACCCTAGGAAGGAAAATCAGCCTATGGTTCGGGATGGTCTCATGGAAATATCAGTGGTGGCAGCCAAGTTGCGTCACTTTTGCGCTCCCCTTGGGATGCCTTTCGCAGCTGCAGTGTGCCTGGAGCCCAGGGCTTCCTGGTTTTAAAAGTCCTAGGCCTAAGCCTAACAGTAACCCTAGGAAGGTAAATCAGCCGGGTATTAGGGTTCTTCCTAAGGGAAAAGCCGTGAAAGCAGCCATGTTGTGGCACTTCTGCACTCCCTTTGGGATGCCTTTGGCAGATGAAGTAAGCCTGGAACTCAGGGCTTCCTGGTTAAAGAAATCACAGCCCTAGGCTGAACCCTAACCCTAGGCAGATAAATCAGCCTAGGTATAGGGATGGTGCCAAGGAAAAAGCTGTGAAAGCTGCCATGTTGTTGCACTTTTGTACTCCCCTTGGGATGCCTTGAACAGCTGCAGTGTGCCTGGAGCTAAGGGCTTCCTAGTTTTAAAAATCCTAGCCCTAGGCCTAAGCCTAACAGTAACCCTGGGAAGGTAAATCAGCCTGGTGTTAGGCTTCTTGCCAAGGAAAAAGCCGTGAAAGCAGCCATGTTGTGGCACTTTTGCACTCCCTTTTGGATGCCTTTCACAGCTGCAGTGTGCCTGGAACTCAGGGCTTCCTGATTTTAAAAATCCTAGCCCTAGGCCGAACCCCAACCCTAAGACGAGAAAGGCAAATCAGCCAGGAATTAGGCATGTCCCCAAGGAAAAAGCTGTGGAGGCAGGCATGTTGTGGTACTTTTGCGCTCTTCTTGGGTAGTCCTTCGCAGCTGCTGTGTTCTTGGAACTCAGGGCTTTCTGGTTAATAGACCCTTACCCTAGGCGTAACTCAAACCTTAACCCTAGGAAGGAAAATCAGCCTATGTTTCGGGATGGTCTCATGGAAATATCAGTGGTGGCAGCCAAGTTGCGTCACTTTTGCGCTCCCCTTGGGATGCCTTTTGCAGCTGCAGTGTGCCTGGAGCCCAGGGCTTCCTGGTTTTAAAAGTCCTAGGCCTAAGCCTAACAGTAACCCTAGGAAGGTAAATCAGCCGGGTATTAGGGTTCTTCCTAAGGGAAAAGCCGTGAAAGCAGCCATGTTGTGGCACTTCTGCACTCCCTTTGGGATGCCTTTGGCAGATGAAGTAAGCCTGGAACTCAGGGCTTCCTGGTTAAAGAAATCCAAGCCCTAGGCTGAACCCTAACCCTAGGCAGATAAATCAGCCTAGGTATAGGGATGGTGCCAAGGAAAAAGCTGTGAAAGCTGCCATGTTGTTGCACTTTTGTACTCCCCTTGGGATGCCTTGAACAGCTGCAGTGTGCCTGGAGCTAAGGGCTTCCTAGTTTTAAAAATCCTAGCCCTAGGCCTAAGCCTAACAGTAACCCTGGGAAGGTAAATCAGCCTGGTGTTAGGCGTCTTGCCAAGGAAAAAGCCGTGAAAGCAGCCATGTTGTGGCACTTTTGCACTCCCTTTTGGATGCCTTTCACAGCTCCAGTGTGCCTGGAACTCAGGGCTTCCTGCTTTTAAAAATCCTAGCCCTAGGCCGAACCCCAACCCTAAGACGAGAAAGGCAAATCAGCCAGGAATTAGGCATGTCCCCAAGGAAAAAGCTGTGGAGGCAGGCATGTTGTGGTACTTTTGCGCTCTTCTTGGCTACTCCTTCGCAGCTGCTGTGTTCTTGGAACTCAGGGCTTTCTGGTTAATAGACCCTTACCCTAGGCGTAACTCAAACCTTAACCCTAGGAAGGAAAATCAGCCTATGGTTCGGGATGGTCTCATGGAAATATCAGTGGTGGCAGCCAAGTTGCGTCACTTTTGCGCTCCCCTTGGGATGCCTTTTGCAGCTGCAGTGTGCCTGGAGCCCAGGGCTTCCTGGTTTTAAAAGTCCTAGGCCTAAGCCTAACAGTAACCCTAGGAAGGTAAATCAGCCGGGTATTAGGGTTCTTCCTAAGGGAAAAGCCGTGAAAGCAGCCATGTTGTGGCACTTCTGCACTCCCTTTGGGATGCCTTTGGCAGATGAAGTAAGCCTGGAACTCAGGGCTTCCTGGTTAAAGAAATCCAAGCCCTAGGCTGAACCCTAACCCTAGGCAGATAAATCAGCCTAGGTATAGGGATGGTGCCAAGGAAAAAGCTGTGAAAGCTGCCATGTTGTTGCACTTTTGTACTCCCCTTGGGATGCCTTGAACAGCTGCAGTGTGCCTGGAGCTAAGGGCTTCCTAGTTTTAAAAATCCTAGCCCTAGGCCTAAGCCTAACAGTAACCCTGGGAAGGTAAATCAGCCTGGTGTTAGGCGTCTTGCCAAGGAAAAAGCCGTGAAAGCAGCCATGTTGTGGCACTTTTGCACTCCCTTTTGGATGCCTTTCACAGCTCCAGTGTGCCTGGAACTCAGGGCTTCCTGCTTTTAAAAATCCTAGCCCTAGGCCGAACCCCAACCCTAAGACGAGAAAGGCAAATCAGCCAGGAATTAGGCATGTCCCCAAGGAAAAAGCTGTGGAGGCAGGCATGTTGTGGTACTTTTGCGCTCTTCTTGGCTACTCCTTCGCAGCTGCTGTGTTCTTGGAACTCAGGGCTTTCTGGTTAATAGACCCTTACCCTAGGCGTAACTCAAACCTTAACCCTAGGAAGGAAAATCAGCCTATGGTTCGGGATGGTCTCATGGAAATATCAGTGGTGGCAGCCAAGTTGCGTCACTTTTGCGCTCCCCTTGGGATGCCTTTTGCAGCTGCAGTGTGCCTGGAGCCCAGGGCTTCCTGGTTTTAAAAGTCCTAGGCCTAAGCCTAACAGTAACCCTAGGAAGGTAAATCAGCCGGGTATTAGGGTTCTTCCTAAGGGAAAAGCCGTGAAAGCAGCCATGTTGTGGCACTTCTGCACTCCCTTTGGGATGCCTTTGGCAGATGAAGTAAGCCTGGAACTCAGGGCTTCCTGGTTAAAGAAATCCAAGCCCTAGGCTGAACCCTAACCCTAACCCTAGGCAGATAAATCAGCCTAGGTATAGGGATGGTGCCAAGGAAAAAGCTGTGAAAGCTGCCATGTTGTTGCACTTTTGTACTCCCCTTGGGATGCCTTGAACAGCTGCAGTGTGCCTGGAGCTAAGGGCTTCCTAGTTTTAAAAATCCTAGCCCTAGGCCTAAGCCTAACAGTAACCCTGGGAAGGTAAATCAGCCTGGTGTTAGGCGTCTTGCCAAGGAAAAAGCCGTGAAAGCAGCCATGTTGTGTCACTTTTGCACTCCCTTTTGGATGCCTTTCACAGCTCCAGTGTGCCTGGAACTCAGGGCTTCCTGCTTTTAAAAATCCTAGCCCTAGGCCGAACCCCAACCCTAAGACGAGAAAGGCAAATCAGCCAGGAATTAGGCATGTCCCCAAGGAAAAAGCTGTGGAGGCAGGCATGTTGTGGTACTTTTGCGCTCTTCTTGGGTAGTCCTTCGCAGCTGCTGTGTTCTTGGAACTCAGGGCTTTCTGGTTAATAGACCCTTACCCTAGGCGTAACTCAAACCTTAACCCTAGGAAGGAAAATCAGCCTGTGGTTCGGGATGGTCTCATGGAAATATCAGTGGTGGCAGCCAAGTTGCGTCACTTTTGCGCTCCCCTTGGGATGCCTTTCGCAGCTGCAGTGTGCCTGGAGCCCAGGGCTTCCTGGTTTTAAAAGTCCTAGGCCTAAGCCTAACAATAACCCTAGGAAGGTAAATCAGCCGGGTATTAGGGTTCTTCCTAAGGGAAAAGCCGTGAAACAGCCATGTTGTGGCACTTCTGCACTCCCTTTGGGATGCCTTTGGCAGATGAAGTAAGCCTGGAACTCAGGGCTTCCTGGTTAAAGAAATCCAAGCCCTAGGCTGAACCCTAACCCTAACCCTAGGCAGATAAATCAGCCTAGGTATAGGGATGGTGCCAAGGAAAAAGCTGCGAAAGCTGCCATGTTGTTGCACTTTTGTACTCCCCTTGGGATGCCTTGAACAGCTGCAGTGTGCCTGGAGCCCAGGGCTTCCTACTTTTAAAAATCCTAGCGCTAGGCCTAAGCCTAACAGGAACCCTGGGAAGGTAAATCAGCCTGGTGTTAGGCGTCTTGCCAAGGAAAAAGCCGTGAAAGCAGCCATGTTGTGGCACTTTTGCACTCCCTTTTGGATGCCTTTCACAGCTCCAGTGTGCCTGGAACTCAGGGCTTCCTGCTTTTAAAAATCCTAGCCCTAGGCCGAACCCCAACCCTAAGACGAGAAAGGCAAATCAGCCAGGAATTAGGCATGTCCCCAAGGAAAAAGCTGTGGAGGCAGGCATGTTGTGGTACTTTTGCGCTCTTCTTGGGTAGTCCTTCGCAGCTGCTGTGTTCTTGGAACTCAGGGCTTTCTGGTTAATAGACCCTTACCCTAGGCGTAACTCAAACCTTAACCCTAGGAAGGAAAATCAGCCTATGGTTCGGGATGGTCTCATGGAAATATCAGTGGTGGCAGCCAAGTTGCGTCACTTTTGCGCTCCCCTTGGGATGCCTTTCGCAGCTGCAGTGTGCCTGGAGCCCAGGGCTTCCTGGTTTTAAAAGTCCTAGGCCTAAGCCTAACAGTAACCCTAGGAAGGTAAATCAGCCGGGTATTAGGGTTCTTCCTAAGGGAAAAGCCGTGAAAGCAGCCATGTTGTGGCACTTCTGCACTCCCTTTGGGATGCCTTTGGCAGATGAAGTAAGCCTGGAACTCAGGGCTTCCTGGTTAAAGAAATCACAGCCCTAGGCTGAACCCTAACCCTAGGCAGATAAATCAGCCTAGGTATATGGATGGTGCCAAGGAAAAAGCTGTGAAAGCTGCCATGTTGTTGCACTTTTGTACTCACCTTGGGATGCCTTGAACAGCTGCAGTGTGCCTGGAGCTAAGGGCTTCCTAGTTTTAAAAATCCTAGCCCTAGGCCTAAGCCTAACAGTAACCCTGGGAAGGTAAATCAGCCTGGTGTTAGGCGTCTTGCCAAGGAAAAAGCTGTGAAAGCAGCCATGTTGTGGCACTTTTGCACTCCCTTTTGGATGCCTTTCACAGCTCCAGTGTGCCTGGAACTCAGGGCTTCCTGATTTTAAAAATCCTAGCCCTAGGCCGAACCCCAACCCTAAGACGAGAAAGGCAAATCAGCCAGGAATTAGGCATGTCCCCAAGGAAAAAGCTGTGGAGGCAGGCATGTTGTGGTACTTTTGCGCTCTTCTTGGCTAGTCCTTCGCAGCTGCTGTGTTCTTGGAACTCAGGGCTTTCTGGTTAATAGACCCTTACCCTAGGCGTAACTCAAACCTTAACCCTAGGAAGGAAAATCAGCCTATGGTTCGGGATGGTCTCATGGAAATATCAGTGGTGGCAGCCAAGTTGCGTCACTTTTGCGCTCCCCTTGGGATGCCTTTCGCAGCTGCAGTGTGCCTGGAGCCCAGGGCTTCCTGGTTTTAAAAGTCCTAGGCCTAAGCCTAACAGTAACCCTAGGAAGGTAAATCAGCCGGGTATTAGGGTTCTTCCTAAGGGAAAAGCCGTGAAAGCAGCCATGTTGTGGCACTTCTGCACTCCCTTTGGGATGCCTTTGGCAGATGAAGTAAGCCTGGAACTCAGGGCTTCCTGGTTAAAGAAATCCAAGCCCTAGGCTGAACCCTAACCCTAGGCAGATAAATCAGCCTAGGTATAGGGATGGTGCCAAGGAAAAAGCTGTGAAAGCTGCCATGTTGTTGCACTTTTGTACTCCCCTTGGGATGCCTTGAACAGCTGCAGTGTGCCTGGAGCCCAGGGCCTCCTAGTTTTAAAAATCCTAGCCCTAGGCCTAAGCCTAACAGTAACCCTGGGAAGGTAAATCAGCCTGGTGTTAGGCGTCTTGCCAAGGAAAAAGCCGTGAAAGCAGCCATGTTGTGGCACTTTTGCACTCCCTTTTGGATGCCTTTCACAGCTGCAGTGTGCCTGGAACTCAGGGCTTCCTGATTTTAAAAATCCTAGCCCTAGGCCGAACCCCAACCCTAAGACGAGAAAGGCAAATCAGCCAGGAATTAGGCATGTCCCCAAGGAAAAAGCTGTGGAGGCAGGCATGTTGTGGTACTTTTGCGCTCTTCTTGGCTAGTCCTTCGCAGCTGCTGTGTTCTTGGAACTCAGGGCTTTCTGGTTAATAGACCCTTACCCTAGGCGTAACTCAAACCTTAACCCTAGGAAGGAAAATCAGCCTATGGTTCGGGATGGTCTCATGGAAATATCAGTGGTGGCAGCCAAGTTGCGTCACTTTTGCGCTCCCCTTGGGATGCCTTTTGCAGCTGCAGTGTGCCTGGAGCCCAGGGCTTCCTGGTTTTAAAAGTCCTAGGCCTAAGCCTAACAGTAACCCTAGGAAGGTAAATCAGCCGGGTATTAGGGTTCTTCCTAAGGGAAAAGCCGTGAAAGCAGCCATGTTGTGGCACTTCTGCACTCCCTTTGGGATGCCTTTGGCAGATGAAGTAAGCCTGGAACTCAGGGCTTCCTGGTTAAAAAAATCCAAGCCCTAGGCTGAACCCTAACCCTAACCCTAGGCAGATAAATCAGCCTAGGTATAGGGATGGTGCCAAGGAAAAAGCTGTGAAAGGTGCCATGTTGTTGCACTTTTGTACTCCCCTTGGGATGCCTTGAACAGCTGCAGTGTGCCTGGAGCTAAGGGCTTCCTAGTTTTAAAAATCCTAGCCCTAGGCCTAAGCCTAACAGTAACCCTGGGAAGGTAAATCAGCCTGGTGTTAGGCGTCTTGCCAAGGAAAAAGCCGTGAAAGCAGCCATGTTGTGGCACTTTTGCACTCCCTTTTGGATGCCTTTCACAGCTCCAGTGTGCCTGGAACTCAGGGCTTCCTGATTTTAAAAATCCTAGCCCTAGGCCGAACCCCAACCCTAAGACGAGAAAGGCAAATCAGCCAGGAATTAGGCATGTCCCCAAGGAAAAAGCTGTGGAGGCAGGCATGTTGTGGTACTTTTGCGCTCTTCTTGGCTAGTCCTTCGCAGCTGCTGTGTTCTTGGAACTCAGGGCTTTCTGGTTAATAGACCCTTACCCTAGGCGTAACTCAAACCTTAACCCTAGGAAGGAAAATCAGCCTGTGGTTCGGGATGATCTCATGGAAATATCAGTGGTGGCAGCCAAGTTGCGTCACTTTTGCGCTCCCCTTGGGATGCCTTTCGCAGCTGCAGTGTGCCTGGAGCCCAGGGCTTCCTGGTTTTAAAAGTCCTAGGCCTAAGCCTAACAGTAACCCTAGGAAGGTAAATCAGCCGGGTATTAGGGTTCTTCCTAAGGGAAAAGCCGTGAAACAGCCATGTTGTGGCACTTCTGCACTCCCTTTGGGATGCCTTTGGCAGATGAAGTAAGCCTGGAACTCAGGGCTTCCTGGTTAAAGAAATCCAAGCCCTAGGCTGAACCCTAACCCTAACCCTAGGCAGATAAATCAGCCTAGGTATAGGGATGGTGCCAAGGAAAAAGCTGCGAAAGCTGCCATGTTGTTGCACTTTTGTACTCCCCTTGGGATGCCTTGAACAGCTGCAGTGTGCCTGGAGCCCTGGGCTTCCTACTTTTAAAAATCCTAGCGCTAGGCCTAAGCCTAACAGTAACCCTGGGAAGGTAAATCAGCCTGGTGTTAGGCGTCTTGCCAAGGAAAAAGCCGTGAAAGCAGCCATGTTGTGGCACTTTTGCACTCCTTTTTGGATGCCTTTCACAGCTCCAGTGTGCCTGGAACTCAGGGCTTCCTGATTTTAAAAATCCTAGCCCTAGGCCGAACCCCAACCCTAAGACGAGAAAGGCAAATCAGCCAGGAATTAGGCATGTCCCCAAGGAAAAAGCTGTGGAGGCAGGCATGTTGTGGTACTTTTGCGCTCTTCTTGGGTAGTCCTTCACAGCTGCTGTGTTCTTGGAACTCAGGGCTTTCTGGTAAATAGAGCCCTTACCCTAGGCGTAACTCAAACCTTAACCCTAGGAAGGAAAATCAGCCTATGGTTCGGGATGGTCTCATGGAAATATCAGTGGTGGCAGCCAAGTTGCGTCACTTTTGCGCTCCCCTTGGGATGCCTTTCGCAGCTGCAGTGTGCCTGGAGCCCAGGGCTTCCTGGTTTTAAAAGTCCTAGGCCTAAGCCTAACAGTAACCCTAGGAAGGTAAATCAGCCGGGTATTAGGGTTCTTCCTAAGGGAAAAGCCGTGAAAGCAGCCATGTTGTGGCACTTCTGCACTCCCTTTGGGATGCCTTTGGCAGATGAAGTAAGCCTGGAACTCAGGGCTTCCTGGTTAAAGAAATCCAAGCCCTAGGCTGAACCCTAACCCTAGGCAGATAAATCAGCCTAGGTATAGGGATGGTGCCAAGGAAAAAGCTGTGAAAGCTGCCATGTTGTTACACTTTTGTACTCCCCTTGGGATGCCTTGAACAGCTGCAGTGTGCCTGGATCCCAGGGCCTCCTAGTTTTAAAAATCCTAGCCCTAGGCCTAAGCCTAACAGTAACCCTGGGAAGGTAAATCAGCCTGGTGTTAGGCTTCTTGCCAAGGAAAAAGCCGTGAAAGCAGCCATGTTGTGGCACTTTTGCACTCCCTTTTGGATGCCTTTCACAGCTCCAGTGTGCCTGGAACTCAGGGCTTCCTGATTTTAAAAATCCTAGCCCTAGGCCGAACCCCAACCCTAATACGAGAAAGGCAAATCAGCCAGGAATTAGGCATGTCCCCAAGGAAAAAGCTGTGGAGGCAGGCATGTTGTGGTACTTTTGCGCTCTTCTTGGGTAGACCTTCGCAGCTGCTGTGTTCTTGGAACTCAGGGCTTTCTGGTTAATAGACCCTTACCCTAGGCGTAACTCAAACCTTAACCCTAGGAAGGAAAATCAGCCTATGGTTCGGGATGGTCTCATGGAAATATCAGTGGTGGCAGCCAAGTTGCGTCACTTTTGCGCTCCCCTTGGGATGCCTTTCGCAGCTGCAGTGTGCCTGGAGCCCAGGGCTTCCTGGTTTTAAAAGTCCTAGGCCTAAGCCTAACAGTAACCCTAGGAAGGTAAATCAGCCGGGTATTAGGGTTCTTCCTAAGGGAAAAGCCGTGAAAGCAGCCATGTTGTGGCACTTCTGCACTCCCTTTGGGATGCCTTTGGCAGATGAAGTAAGCCTGGAACTCAGGGCTTCCTGGTTAAAGAAATCCAAGCCCTAGGCTGAACCCTAACCCTAGGCAGAAAAATCAGCCTAGGTATAGGGATGGTGCCAAGGAAAAAGCTGTGAAAGGTGCCATGTTGTTGCACTTTTGTACTCCCCTTGGGATGCCTTGAACAGCTGCAGTGTGCCTGGAGCTAAGGGCTTCCTAGTTTTAAAAATCCTAGCCCTAGGCCTAAGCCTAACAGTAACCCTGGGAAGGTAAATCAGCCTGGTGTTAGGCGTCTTGCCAAGGAAAAAGCCGTGAAAGCAGCCATGTTGTGTCACTTTTGCACTCCCTTTTGGATGCCTTTCACAGCTCCAGTGTGCCTGGAACTCAGGGCTTCCTGCTTTTAAAAATCCTAGCCCTAGGCCGAACCCCAACCCTAAGACGAGAAAGGCAAATCAGCCAGGAATTAGGCATGTCCCCAAGGAAAAAGCTGTGGAGGCAGGCATGTTGTGGTACTTTTGCGCTCTTCTTGGGTAGTCCTTCGCAGCTGCTGTGTTCTTGGAACTCAGGGCTTTCTGGTTAATAGACCCTTACCCTAGGCGTAACTCAAACCTTAACCCTAGGAAGGAAAATCAGCCTATGGTTCGGGATGGTCTCATGGAAATATCAGTGGTGGCAGCCAAGTTGCGTCACTTTTGCGCTCCCCTTGGGATGCCTTTCGCAGCTGCAGTGTGCCTGGAGCCCAGGGCTTCCTGGTTTTAAAAGTCCTAGGCCTAAGCCTAACAGTAACCCTAGGAAGGTAAATCAGCCGGGTATTAGGGTTCTTCCTAAGGGAAAAGCCGTGAAAGCAGCCATGTTGTGGCACTTCTGCACTCCCTTTGGGATGCCTTTGGCAGATGAAGTAAGCCTGGAACTCAGGGCTTCCTGGTTAAAGAAATCCAAGCCCTAGGCTGAACCCTAACCCTAACCCTAGGCAGATAAATCAGCCTAGGTATAGGGATGGTGCCAAGGAAAAAGCTGTGAAAGCTGCCATGTTGTTGCACTTTTGTACTCCCCTTGGGATGCCTTGAACAGCTGCAGTGTGCCTGGAGCTAAGGGCTTCCTAGTTTTAAAAATCCTAGCCCTAGGCCTAAGCCTAACAGTAACCCTGGGAAGGTAAATCAGCCTGGTGTTAGGCTTCTTGCCAAGGAAAAAGCCGTGAAAGCAGCCATGTTGTGGCACTTTTGCACTCCCTTTTGGATGCCTTTCACAGCTCCAGTGTGCCTGGAACTCAGGGCTTCCTGATTTTAAAAATCCTAGCCCTAGGCCGAACCTCAAACCTAAGACGAGAAAGGCAAATCAGTCAGGAATTAGGCATGTCCCCAAGGAAAAAGCTGTGGAGGCAGGCATGTTGTGCTACTTTTGCGCTCTTCTTGGCTAGTCCTTCGCAGCTGCTGTGTTCTTGGAACTCAGGGCTTTCTGGTTAATAGACCCTTACCCTAGGCGTAACTCAAACCTTAACCCTAGGAAGGAAAATCAGCCTATGGTTCGGGATGGTCTCATGGAAATATCAGTGGTGGCAGCCAAGTTGCGTCACTTTTGCGCTCCCCTTGGGATGCCTTTTGCAGCTGCAGTGTGCCTGGAGCCCAGGGCTTCCTGGTTTTAAAAGTCCTAGGCCTAAGCCTAACAGTAACCCTAGGAAGGTAAATCAGCCGGGTATTAGGGTTCTTCCTAAGGGAAAAGCCGTGAAAGCAGCCATGTTGTGGCACTTCTGCACTCCCTTTGGGATGCCTTTGGCAGATGAAGTAAGCCTGGAACTCAGGGCTTCCTGGTTAAAGAAATCACAGCCCTAGGCTGAACCCTAACCCTAGGCAGATAAATCAGCCTAGGTATAGGGATGGTGCCAAGGAAAAAGCTGTGAAAGCTGCCATGTTGTTACACTTTTGTACTCCCCTTGGGATGCCTTGAACAGCTGCAGTGTGCCTGGAGCTAAGGGCTTCCTAGTTTTAAAAATCCTAGCCCTAGGCCTAAGCCTAACAGTAACCCTGGGAAGGTAAATCAGCCTGGTGTTAGGCTTCTTGCCAAGGAAAAAGCCGTGAAAGCAGCCATGTTGTGGCACTTTTGCACTCCCTTTTGGATGCCTTTCACAGCTCCAGTGTGCCTGGAACTCAGGGCTTCCTGATTTTAAAAATCCTAGCCCTATGCCGAACCCCAACCCTAATACGAGAAAGGCAAATCAGCCAGGAATTAGGCATGTCCCCAAGGAAAAAGCTGTGGAGGCAGGCATGTTGTGGTACTTTTGCGCTCTTCTTGGGTAGACCTTCGCAGCTGCTGTGTTCTTGGAACTCAGGGCTTTCTGGTTAATAGACCCTTACCCTAGGCGTAACTCAAACCTTAACCCTAGGAAGGAAAATCAGCCTATGGTTCGGGATGGTCTCATGGAAATATCAGTGGTGGCAGCCAAGTTGCGTCACTTTTGCGCTCCCCTTGGGATGCCTTTCGCAGCTGCAGTGTGCCTGGAGCCCAGGGCTTCCTGGTTTTAAAAGTCCTAGGCCTAAGCCTAACAGTAACCCTAGGAAGGTAAATCAGCCGGGTATTAGGGTTCTTCCTAAGGGAAAAGCCGTGAAAGCAGCCATGTTGTGGCACTTCTGCACTCCCTTTGGGATGCCTTTGGCAGATGAAGTAAGCCTGGAACTCAGGGCTTCCTGGTTAAAGAAATCCAAGCCCTAGGCTGAACCCTAACCCTAGGCAGAAAAATCAGCCTAGGTATAGGGATGGTGCCAAGGAAAAAGCTGTGAAAGCTGCCATGTTGTTGCACTTTTGTACTCCCCTTGGGATGCCTTGAACAGCTGCAGTGTGCCTGGAGCTAAGGGCTTCCTAGTTTTAAAAATCCTAGCCCTAGGCCTAAGCCTAACAGTAACCCTGGGAAGGTAAATCAGCCTGGTGTTAGGCGTCTTGCCAAGGAAAAAGCCGTGAAAGCAGCCATGTTGTGTCACTTTTGCACTCCCTTTTGGATGCCTTTCACAGCTGCAGTGTGCCTGGAACTCAGGGCTTCCTGATTTTAAAAATCCTAGCCCTAGGCCGAACCCCAACCCTAAGACGAGAAAGGCAAATCAGCCAGGAATTAGGCATGTCCCCAAGGAAAAAGCTGTGGAGGCAGGCATGTTGTGGTACTTTTGCGCTCTTCTTGGGTAGTCCTTCGCAGCTGCTGTGTTCTTGGAACTCAGGGCTTTCTGGTTAATAGACCCTTACCCTAGGCGTAACTCAAACCTTAACCCTAGGAAGGAAAATCAGCCTATGGTTCGGGATGGTCTCATGGAAATATCAGTGGTGGCAGCCAAGTTGCGTCACTTTTGCGCTCCCCTTGGGATGCCTTTCGCAGCTGCAGTGTGCCTGGAGCCCAGGGCTTCCTGGTTTTAAAAGTCCTAGGCCTAAGCCTAACAGTAACCCTAGGAAGGTAAATCAGCCGGGTATTAGGGTTCTTCCTAAGGGAAAAGCCGTGAAAGCAGCCATGTTGTGGCACTTCTGCACTCCCTTTGGGATGCCTTTGGCAGATGAAGTAAGCCTGGAACTCAGGGCTTCCTGGTTAAAGAAATCCAAGCCCTAGGCTGAACCCTAACCCTAGGCAGATAAATCAGCCTAGGTATAGGGATGGTGCCAAGGAAAAAGCTGTGAAAGCTGCCATGTTGTTGCACTTTTGTACTCCCCTTGGGATGCCTTGAACAGCTGCAGTGTGCCTGGAGCTAAGGGCTTCCTAGTTTTAAAAATCCTAGCCCTAGGCCTAAGCCTAACAGTAACCCTGGGAAGGTAAATCAGCCTGGTGTTAGGCGTCTTGCCAAGGAAAAAGCCGTGAAAGCAGCCATGTTGTGTCACTTTTGCACTCCCTTTTGGATGCCTTTCACAGCTCCAGTGTGCCTGGAACTCAGGGCTTCCTGCTTTTAAAAATCCTAGCCCTAGGCCGAACCCCAACCCTAAGACGAGAAAGGCAAATCAGCCAGGAATTAGGCATGTCCCCAAGGAAAAAGCTGTGGAGGCAGGCATGTTGTGGTACTTTTGCACTCTTCTTGGCTAGTCCTTCGCAGCTGCTGTGTTCTTGGAACTCAGGGCTTTCTGGTTAATAGACCCTTACCCTAGGCGTAACTCAAACCTTAACCCTAGGAAGGAAAATCAGCCTATGGTTCCGGATGGTCTCATGGAAATATCAGTGGTGGCAGCCAAGTTGCGTCACTTTTGCGCTCCCCTTGGGATGCCTTTCGCAGCTGCAGTGTGCCTGGAGCCCAGGGCTTCCTGGTTTTAAAAGTCCTAGGCCTAAGCCTAACAGTAACCCTAGGAAGGTAAATCAGCCGGGTATTAGGGTTCTTCCTAAGGGAAAAGCCGTGAAAGCAGCCATGTTGTGGCACTTCTGCACTCCCTTTGGGATGCCTTTGGCAGATGAAGTAAGCCTGGAACTCAGGGCTTCCTGGTTAAAGAAATCCAAGCCCTAGGCTGAACCCTAACCCTAACCCTAGGCAGATAAATCAGCCTAGGTATAGGGATGGTGCCAAGGAAAAAGCTGTGAAAGCTGCCATGTTGTTGCACTTTTGTACTCCCCTTGGGATGCCTTGAACAGCTGCAGTGTGCCTGGAGCTAAGGGCTTCCTAGTTTTAAAAATCCTAGCCCTAGGCCTAAGCCTAACAGTAACCCTGGGAAGGTAAATCAGCCTGGTGTTAGGCGTCTTGCCAAGGAAAAAGCCGTGAAAGCAGCCATGTTGTGGCACTTTTGCACTCCCTTTTGGATGCCTTTCACAGCTCCAGTGTGCCTGGAACTCAGGGCTTCCTGCTTTTAAAAATCCTAGCCCTAGGCCGAACCCCAACCCTAAGACGAGAAAGGCAAATCAGCCAGGAATTAGGCATGTCCCCAAGGAAAAAGCTGTGGAGGCAGGCATGTTGTGGTACTTTTGCGCTCTTCTTGGGTAGTCCTTCGCAGCTGCTGTGTTCTTGGAACTCAGGGCTTTCTGGTTAATAGACCCTTACCCTAGGCGTAACTCAAACCTTAACCCTAGGAAGGAAAATCAGCCTGTGGTTCGGGATGGTCTCATGGAAATATCAGTGGTGGCAGCCAAGTTGCGTCACTTTTGCGCTCCCCTTGGGATGCCTTTCGCAGCTGCAGTGTGCCTGGAGCCCAGGGCTTCCTGGTTTTAAAAGTCCTAGGCCTAAGCCTAACAGTAACCCTAGGAAGGTAAATCAGCCGGGTATTAGGGTTCTTCCTAAGGGAAAAGCCGTGAAACAGCCATGTTGTGGCACTTCTGCACTCCCTTTGGGATGCCTTTGGCAGATGAAGTAAGCCTGGAACTCAGGGCTTCCTGGTTAAAGAAATCCAAGCCCTAGGCTGAACCCTAACCCTAACCCTAGGCAGATAAATCAGCCTAGGTATAGGGATGGTGCCAAGGAAAAAGCTGTGAAAGCTGCCATGTTGTTGCACTTTTGTACTCCCCTTGGGATGCCTTGAACAGCTGCAGTGTGCCTGGAGCTAAGGGCTTCCTAGTTTTAAAAATCCTAGCCCTAGGCCTAAGCCTAACAGTAACCCTGGGAAGGTAAATCAGCCTGGTGTTAGGCGTCTTGCCAAGGAAAAAGCCGTGAAAGCAGCCATGTTGTGTCACTTTTGCACTCCCTTTTGGATGCCTTTCACAGCTGCAGTGTGCCTGGAACTCAGGGCTTCCTGATTTTAAAAATCCTAGCCCTAGGCCGAACCCCAACCCTAAGACGAGAAAGGCAAATCAGCCAGGAATTAGGCATGTCCCCAAGGAAAAAGCTGTGGAGGCAGGCATGTTGTGGTACTTTTGCGCTCTTCTTGGCTAGTCCTTCGCAGCTGCTGTGTTCTTGGAACTCAGGGCTTTCTGGTTAATAGACCCTTACCCTAGGCGTAACTCAAACCTTAACCCTAGGAAGGAAAATCAGCCTATGGTTCGGGATGGTCTCATGGAAATATCAGTGGTGGCAGCCAAGTTGCGTCACTTTTGCGCTCCCCTTGGGATGCCTTTCGCAGCTGCAGTGTGCCTGGAGCCCAGGGCTTCCTGGTTTTAAAAGTCCTAGGCCTAAGCCTAACAGTAACCCTAGGAAGGTAAATCAGCCGGGTATTAGGGTTCTTCCTAAGGGAAAAGCCGTGAAAGCAGCCATGTTGTGGCACTTCTGCACTCCCTTTGGGATGCCTTTGGCAGATGAAGTAAGCCTGGAACTCAGGGCTTCCTGGTTAAAGAAATCCAAGCCCTAGGCTGAACCCTAACCCTAGGCAGATAAATCAGCCTAGGTATAGGGATGGTGCCAAGGAAAAAGCTGTGAAAGCTGCCATGTTGTTGCACTTTTGTACTCCCCTTGGGATGCCTTGAACAGCTGCAGTGTGCCTGGAGCTAAGGGCTTCCTAGTTTTAAAAATCCTAGCCCTAGGCCTAAGCCTAACAGTAACCCTGGGAAGGTAAATCAGCCTGGTGTTAGGCGTCTTGCCAAGGAAAAAGCCGTGAAAGCAGCCATGTTGTGGCACTTTTGCACTCCCTTTTGGATGCCTTTCACAGCTCCAGTGTGCCTGGAACTCAGGGCTTCCTGCTTTTAAAAATCCTAGCCCTAGGCCGAACCCCAACCCTAAGACGAGAAAGGCAAATCAGCCAGGAATTAGGCATGTCCCCAAGGAAAAAGCTGTGGAGGCAGGCATGTTGTGGTACTTTTGCGCTCTTCTTGGCTAGTCCTTCGCAGCTGCTGTGTTCTTGGAACTCAGGGCTTTCTGGTTAATAGACCCTTACCCTAGGCGTAACTCAAACCTTAACCCTAGGAAGGAAAATCAGCCTATGGTTCCGGATGGTCTCATGGAAATATCAGTGGTGGCAGCCAAGTTGCGTCACTTTTGCGCTCCCCTTGGGATGCCTTTCGCAGCTGCAGTGTGCCTGGAGCCCAGGGCTTCCTGGTTTTAAAAGTCCTAGGCCTAAGCCTAACAGTAACCCTAGGAAGGTAAATCAGCCGGGTATTAGGGTTCTTCCTAAGGGAAAAGCCGTGAAAGCAGCCATGTTGTGGCACTTCTGCACTCCCTTTGGGATGCCTTTGGCAGATGAAGTAAGCCTGGAACTCAGGGCTTCCTGGTTAAAGAAATCCAAGCCCTAGGCTGAACCCTAACCCTAACCCTAGGCAGATAAATCAGCCTAGGTATAGGGATGGTGCCAAGGAAAAAGCTGTGAAAGCTGCCATGTTGTTGCACTTTTGTACTCCCCTTGGGATGCCTTGAACAGCTGCAGTGTGCCTGGAGCTAAGGGCTTCCTAGTTTTAAAATCCTAGCCCTAGGCCTAAGCCTAACAGTAACCCTGGGAAGGTAAATCAGCCTGGTGTTAGGCGTCTTGCCAAGGAAAAAGCCGTGAAAGCAGCCATGTTGTGGCACTTTTGCACTCCCTTTTGGATGCCTTTCACAGCTCCAGTGTGCCTGGAACTCAGGGCTTCCTGCTTTTAAAAATCCTAGCCCTAGGCCGAACCCCAACCCTAAGACGAGAAAGGCAAATCAGCCAGGAATTAGGCATGTCCCCAAGGAAAAAGCTGTGGAGGCAGGCATGTTGTGGTACTTTTGCGCTCTTCTTGGGTAGTCCTTCGCAGCTGCTGTGTTCTTGGAACTCAGGGCTTTCTGGTTAATAGACCCTTACCCTAGGCGTAACTCAAACCTTAACCCTAGGAAGGAAAATCAGCCTGTGGTTCGGGATGGTCTCATGGAAATATCAGTGGTGGCAGCCAAGTTGCGTCACTTTTGCACTCCCCTTGGGATGCCTTTCGCAGCTGCAGTGTGCCTGGAGCCCAGGGCTTCCTGGTTTTAAAAGTCCTAGGCCTAAGCCTAACAGTAACCCTAGGAAGGTAAATCAGCCGGGTATTAGGTTCTTCCTAAGGGAAAAGCCGTGAAAGCAGCCATGTTGTGGCACTTCTGCACTCCCTTTGGGATGCCTTTGGCAGATGAAGTAAGCCTGGAACTCAGGGCTTCCTGGTTAAAAAAATCCAAGCCCTAGGCTGAAGCCTAACCCTAACCCTAGGCAGATAAATCAGCCTAGGTATAGGGATGGTGCCAAGGAAAAAGCTGTGAAAGCTGCCATGTTGTTGCACTTTTGTACTCCCCTTGGGATGCCTTGAACAGCTGCAGTGTGCCTGGAGCCCAGGGCCTCCTAGTTTTAAAAATCCTAGCCCTAGGCCTAAGCCTAACAGTAACCCTGGGAAGGTAAATCAGCCTGGTGTTAGGCGTCTTGCCAAGGAAAAAGCCGTGAAAGCAGCCATGTTGTGGCACTTTTGCACTCCCTTTTGGATGCCTTTCACAGCTCCAGTGTGCCTGGAACTCAGGGCTTCCTGCTTTTAAAAATCCTAGCCCTAGGCCGAACCCCAACCCTAAGACGAGAAAGGCAAATCAGCCAGGAATTAGGCATGTCCCCAAGGAAAAAGCAGTGGAGGCAGGCATGTTGTGGTACTTTTGCGCTCTTCTTGGCTAGTCCTTCGCAGCTGCTGTGTTCTTGGAACTCGGGGCTTTCTGGTTAATAGACCCTTACCCTAGGCGTAACTCAAACCTTAACCCTAGGAAGGAAAATCAGCCTATGGTTCGGGATGGTCTCATGGAAATATCAGTGGTGGCAGCCAAGTTGCGTCACTTTTGCGCTCCCCTTGGGATGCCTTTCGCAGCTGCAGTGTGCCTGGAGCCCAGGGCTTCCTGGTTTTAAAAGTCCTAGGCCTAAGCCTAACAGTAACCCTAGGAAGGTAAATCAGCCGGGTATTAGGGTTCTTCCTAAGGGAAAAGCCGTGAAAGCAGCCATGTTGTGGCACTTCTGCACTCCTCTTTGGGATGCCTTTGGCAGATGAAGTAAGCCTGGAACTCAGGGCTTCCTGGTTAAAAAAATCCAAGCCCTAGGCTGAAGCCTAACCCTAACCCTAGGCAGATAAATCAGCCTAGGTATAGGGATGGTGCCAAGGAAAAAGCTGTGAAAGCTGCCATGTTGTTGCACTTTTGTACTCCCCTTGGGATGCCTTGAACAGCTGCAGTGTGCCTGGAGCTAAGGGCTTCCTAGTTTTAAAAATCCTAGCCCTAGGCCTAAGCCTAACAGTAACCCTGGGAAGGTAAATCAGCCTGGTGTTAGGCGTCTTGCCAAGGAAAAAGCCGTGAAAGCAGCCATGTTGTGGCACTTTTGCACTCCCTTTTGGATGCCTTTCACAGCTCCAGTGTGCCTGGAACTCAGGGCTTCCTGATTTTAAAAATCCTAGCCCTAGGCCGAACCCCAACCCTAAGACGAGAAAGGCAAATCAGCCAGGAATTAGGCATGTCCCCAAGGAAAAAGCTGTGGAGGCAGGCATGTTGTGGTACTTTTGCGCTCTTCTTGGGTAGTCCTTCGCAGCTGCTGTGTTCTTGGAACTCAGGGCTTTCTGGTTAATAGACCCTTACCCTAGGCGTAACTCAAACCTTAACCCTAGGAAGGAAAATCAGCCTATGGTTCGGGATGGTCTCATGGAAATATCAGTGGTGGCAGCCAAGTTGCGTCACTTTTGCGCTCCCCTTGGGATGCCTTTCGCAGCTGCAGTGTGCCTGGAGCCCAGGGCTTCCTGGTTTTAAAAGTCCTAGGCCTAAGCCTAACAGTAACCCTAGGAAGGTAAATCAGCCGGGTATTAGGGTTCTTCCTAAGGGAAAAGCCGTGAAAGCAGCCATGTTGTGGCACTTCTGCACTCCCTTTGGGATGCCTTTGGCAGATGAAGTAAGCCTGGAACTCAGGGCTTCCTGGTTAAAGAAATCCAAGCCCTAGGCTGAACCCTAACCCTAGGCAGATAAATCAGCCTAGGTATAGGGATGGTGCCAAGGAAAAAGCTGTGAAAGCTGCCATGTTGTTGCACTTTTGTACTCCCCTTGGGATGCCTTGAACAGCTGCAGTGTGCCTGGAGCTAAGGGCTTCCTAGTTTTAAAAATCCTAGCCCTAGGCCTAAGCCTAACAGTAACCCTGGGAAGGTAAATCAGCCTGGTGTTAGGCGTCTTGCCAAGGAAAAAGCTGTGAAAGCAGCCATGTTGTGGCACTTTTGCACTCCCTTTTGGATGCCTTTCACAGCTGCAGTGTGCCTGGAACTCAGGGCTTCCTGCTTTTAAAAATCCTAGCCCTAGGCCGAACCCCAACCCTAAGACGAGAAAGGCAAATCAGCCAGGAATTAGGCATGTCCCCAAGGAAAAAGCTGTGGAGGCAGGCATGTTGTGGTACTTTTGCGCTCTTCTTGGCTAGTCCTTCGCAGCTGCTGTGTTCTTGGAACTCAGGGCTTTCTGGTTAATAGACCCTTACCCTAGGCGTAACTCAAACCTTAACCCTAGGAAGGAAAATCAACCTATGGTTCGGGATGGTCTCATGGAAATATCAGTGGTGGCAGCCAAGTTGCGTCACTTTTGCGCTCCCCTTGGGATGCCTTTTGCAGCTGCAGTGTGCCTGGAGCCCAGGGCTTCCTGGTTTTAAAAGTCCTAGGCCTAAGCCTAACAGTAACCCTAGGAAGGTAAATCAGCCGGGTATTAGGGTTCTTCCTAAGGGAAAAGCCGTGAAAGCAGCCATGTTGTGGCACTTCTGCACTCCCTTTGGGATGCCTTTGGCAGATGAAGTAAGCCTGGAACTCAGGGCTTCCTGGTTAAAGAAATCACAGCCCTAGGCTGAACCCTAACCCTAGGCAGATAAATCAGCCTAGGTATAGGGATGGTGCCAAGGAAAAAGCTGTGAAAGCTGCCATGTTGTTGCACTTTTGTACTCCCCTTGGATGCCTTGAACAGCTGCAGTGTGCCTGGAGCCCAGGGCCTCCTAGTTTTAAAAATCCTAGCCCTAGGCCTAAGCCTAACAGTAACCCTGGGAAGGTAAATCAGCCTGGTGTTAGGCGTCTTGCCAAGGAAAAAGCCGTGAAAGCAGCCATGTTGTGGCACTTTTGCACTCCCTTTTGGATGCCTTTCACAGCTCCAGTGTGCCTGGAACTCAGGGCTTCCTGCTTTTAAAAATCCTAGCCCTAGGCCGAACCCCAACCCTAAGACGAGAAAGGCAAATCAGCCAGGAATTAGGCATGTCCCCAAGGAAAAAGCTGTGGAGGCAGGCATGTTGTGCTACTTTTGCGCTCTTCTTGGCTAGTCCTTCGCAGCTGCTGTGTTCTTGGAACTCAGGGCTTTCTGGTTAATAGACCCTTACCCTAGGCGTAACTCAAACCTTAACCCTAGGAAGGAAAATCAGCCTATGGTTCGGGATGGTCTCATGGAAATATCAGTGGTGGCAGCCAAGTTGCGTCACTTTTGCGCTCCCCTTGGGATGCCTTTCGCAGCTGCAGTGTGCCTGGAGCCCAGGGCTTCCTGGTTTTAAAAGTCCTAGGCCTAAGCCTAACAGTAACCCTAGGAAGGTAAATCAGCCGGGTATTAGGGTTCTTCCTAAGGGAAAAGCCGTGAAAGCAGCCATGTTGTGGCACTTCTGCACTCCCTTTGGTATGCCTTTGGCAGATGAAGTAAGCCTGGAACTCAGGGCTTCCTGGTTAAAAAAATCCAAGCCCTAGGCTGAACCCTAACCCTAACCCTAGGCAGATAAATCAGCCTAGGTATAGGGATGGTGCCAAGGAAAAAGCTGTGAAAGCTGCCATGTTGTTGCACTTTTGTACTCCCCTTGGGATGCCTTGAACAGCTGCAGTGTGCCTGGAGCTAAGGGCTTCCTAGTTTTAAAAATCCTAGCCCTAGGCCTAAGCCTAACAGTAACCCTGGGAAGGTAAATCAGCCTGGTGTTAGGCGTCTTGCCAAGGAAAAAGCCGTGAAAGCAGCCATGTTGTGGCACTTTTGCACTCCCTTTTGGATGCCTTTCACAGCTCCAGTGTGCCTGGAACTCAGGGCTTCCTGATTTTAAAAATCCTAGCCCTAGGCCGAACCCCAACCCTAAGACGAGAAAGGCAAATCAGCCAGGAATTAGGCATGTCCCCAAGGAAAAAGCTGTGGAGGCAGGCATGTTGTGGTACTTTTGCGCTCTTCTTGGGTAGTCCTTCGCAGCTGCTGTGTTCTTGGAACTCAGGGCTTTCTGGTTAATAGACCCTTACCCTAGGCGTAACTCAAACCTTAACCCTAGGAAGGAAAATCAGCCTATGGTTCGGGATGGTCTCATGGAAATATCAGTGGTGGCAGCCAAGTTGCGTCACTTTTGCGCTCCCCTTGGGATGCCTTTCGCAGCTGCAGTGTGCCTGGAGCCCAGGGCTTCCTGGTTTTAAAAGTCCTAGGCCTAAGCCTAACAGTAACCCTAGGAAGGTAAATCAGCCGGGTATTAGGGTTCTTCCTAAGGGAAAAGCCGTGAAAGCAGCCATGTTGTGGCACTTCTGCACTCCCTTTGGGATGCCTTTGGCAGATGAAGTAAGCCTGGAACTCAGGGCTTCCTGGTTAAAGAAATCCAAGCCCTAGGCTGAACCCTAACCCTAACCCTAGGCAGATAAATCAGCCTAGGTATAGGGATGGTGCCAAGGAAAAAGCTGTGAAAGCTGCCATGTTGTTGCACTTTTGTACTCCCCTTGGGATGCCTTGAACAGCTGCAGTGTGCCTGGAGCTAAGGGCTTCCTAGTTTTAAAAATCCTAGCCCTAGGCCTAAGCCTAACAGTAACCCTGGGAAGGTAAATCAGCCTGGTGTTAGGCTTCTTGCCAAGGAAAAAGCCGTGAAAGCAGCCATGTTGTGGCACTTTTGCACTCCCTTTTGGATGCCTTTCACAGCTCCAGTGTGCCTGGAACTCAGGGCTTCCTGATTTTAAAAATCCTAGCCCTAGGCCGAACCTCAAACCTAAGACGAGAAAGGCAAATCAGTCAGGAATTAGGCATGTCCCCAAGGAAAAAGCTGTGGAGGCAGGCATGTTGTGCTACTTTTGCGCTCTTCTTGGCTAGTCCTTCGCAGCTGCTGTGTTCTTGGAACTCAGGGCTTTCTGGTTAATAGACCCTTACCCTAGGCGTAACTCAAACCTTAACCCTAGGAAGGAAAATCAGCCTATGGTTCGGGATGGTCTCATGGAAATATCAGTGGTGGCAGCCAAGTTGCGTCACTTTTGCGCTCCCCTTGGGATGCCTTTCGCAGCTGCAGTGTGCCTGGAGCCCAGGGCTTCCTGGTTTTAAAAGTCCTAGGCCTAAGCCTAACAGTAACCCTAGGAAGGTAAATCAGCCGGGTATTAGGGTTCTTCCTAAGGGAAAAGCCGTGAAAGCAGCCATGTTGTGGCACTTCTGCACTCCCTTTGGGATGCCTTTGGCAGATGAAGTAAGCCTGGAACTCAGGGCTTCCTGGTTAAAGAAATCCAAGCCCTAGGCTGAACCCTAACCCTAGGCAGATAAATCAGCCTAGGTATAGGGATGGTGCCAAGGAAAAAGCTGTGAAAGCTGC